>NC_139020.1:69568020-70168020 GCF_964662115.1 Mustela nivalis
CAACAATGCCAACATTTTCACCTCCATATGATTACAAAAAAATCTGTTTTTAATTTCTTTTACTTCTTGAGATATATCCTGCTAGCGATATACAAATTATTGTTCTTTTAAATCCATTGGACCAATCTCTGGGCCATCAACTAAATATACATTGTTTATTCCCCCAAATTTTATTTTCATTTTTTAAGGATTACTTTAAAAATATTTCTACTTATAATTATGTAAAATCTAAAAATCAAGATATATCCAAGGAAATGTAAACTCTTTATATGCTTTCTTTCCTTTTAAAGGAAACCATAGTTTTCATTTTATAGTTTAGTTTAGTATTGTTTCCTTTTATGAGAATATATAATAATGGTCGTACCCTTCCTTTCTGACCTGAATGATAGCATTCTGTATGCAATTTTCTCCACCTTGTTTTTTAATTCTTTTTTAAACTATATTTCTTGGAGGTCTCTCCATATTAACATCTAGAAATATCCCTTACTCCATTTTAGAGTTGCATACCACTCTTTGTAGATATACCCATATTTTCTTTAATTAGCTCTATTGAAAGACATTTAGGTTTTTACAAGATGATAATCTCACAATAAATAGCTTTGTGTAAATGACTTCATACTTTTGCCAGGGTATCTTTGGGAAAATTCCTAGAAGTAGAATTGCTGGTGAGAAGATAATATATAAATAATTTCACTAAACAGTAACAAATTATCTGCCAGAGAAGTTATGCATTGTTATTCAAAAGAGCAATATATGAGAGACAATTTCCGTATAGCATCATTGACAGAGAATTTTGTCAAACTTTCGGATTTTATTTTTTTTTTTAAGATTTTATTTATTTATTTGAGAGAGAGAGTGAGAGAGAGCATGAGCGGGGAGGAGGTCAGAGGGAGAAGCAGGCTCCCCACGGAGCTGGGAGCCTGATGCAGGACTCGATCCCAGGACTCCAGGACCATGATCTGAGCCGAAGGCAGTTACTTAACCAACTGAGAAACCCAGGAGCCCCAAACTTTCAAATTTTAATAGCAGGCAAAATTAACAAAAATGACATACAGAGAATAAATCTTGGTAAAAAGTGAATATCCAGAACAAAAAGAAAACTTACACACATTTTTTGCAGATGGCGAAACTCCCTCCCAGCCTTTTAAAACTAAAACAAATTTCCTAACAAGGAGTTAAAAACCACACACACACATACCCACACACTGTGCCATTAAATTCCCCATAACACTAAATGAGGGAAACACTGGCATAGTTTCTTCAGCTTTAAGAGGATAATTGTCACCAAAGTATTCTATAACCTACGAATTTATATTCTTAAGTGAAGGCTTTATAAAGGAATTTTAGACAGCAATAATTTAGAAAGTAGACAGCCTAAATAGCCTTCCTGGAAAAAAATGACCAAAAAACATTCTCTAGCTACTTAATAAATGAAACCAAATAAACGTATAAGTTATACAGAAAATTTGAGTTTCAAAAAAACTGTTTCCATAATTATGAACTAATGTGTCAAGATGTTATTTTATCAAGAAAAGATACAGTAAGAAAAAAGAAAATAATTTGAGTATAAAATTTCCTGATTATTCTAATGAAAACAAAGAGTATAGAATGAAAGAAGTAAATATAGCCTAATTTTTTTTATCCTGCTGATGAGAGGTTTCTTTTCTTTGATTGTAATAGAGAAATAACAGCTCAATTTTTGAAAGTCAATTTAAGGGTAAATTTTAAACTACTTGACCAAAAAATGTTAAGAAAACTTGAGTAGTATAAAATTATTATAAAAGAAAAATAAAACAAGAAAGTGAAAGAAAACATAAACACCAAAAAACAAAATAAAATCAAAGTCAGGACTCTATATTATTCTTAATATACTTGAGACAAAAATTATTCACAAAGGAATATTAAAAACAAAAGATTGTACATAAATAATAGTGAATATTTATTATATTTTTCTGATTATCTAGCATTTTTGAAAGCCTTTCTGTGTTTGCAGAATTTCCTACTTAAGTATTCTGCTTCCTCAAAGTAATGATTCTGTTTGAATCCTCAACCAGAAAAATCATTTTGTCAGCCTCTCTTGCACTTAAGGCACAAGGGTGTGATGTAGGTAAATCCGATTAAATTCACTGGTGCCCGACTGTGATTCAGAAGTGAGCAACATAAGAAAAGGAGGCTCCATGAAGAATCCTTTTTACTAGCCACACTAGTCAGTTCAATACTTAAACCTTTGGCTTTGAGGGATGAATTGCCTCCAGGACTGAATTCCTGGCACAGAAGTGTGTTTAGTATCAGATGCAAATAAAGTCTTATCACTGGCAGTCATATAAATTTGAGTATCAAGTTCTCAGTGTTGGTGGCAGTGACTATTCCCTCATTGGGCCAGTTTTGATATGGTTGTGGGCATAATTTCTGGAATCTTAACCTTTAGCCTTTTCCTCCATCCCTCTCAAAAATTCGTCAACTGTCCAAATCTTTATAATAAGCTCATTTTCTTCTTAATCTATCAGAATTGGCTTCTTTTGCTTGCAACCAATAACCCCGACTTATATAGAGTATGACTCCAGAAGTCTTATTAGAAAACAGAATTGCAGTAAATAGGTATCTGGAATTGGTTATCTGGTCTGAATCAGGCCAAAAGCTCTGAAATCCAGCCAATATAAAAGGCTCTTCACAAGCAGCCTGAAACAGCTTTCTAATTTTCATCAGCGGGCACCTGCAATGAAGTAGTCACATAAGGCAAGTCTTTGAGGGAACCAGAGCCATAGCCAGAGAGTCATATGCAGGAACATAAAGAATTCAAGGAACATAGAACAAGTGTTTGATTCTAATGGTGCTTGACAACCTAAAAAGAATTACAAACTCAAAATCTGAAATCCATTCTTCAAGAGAGAGAAGGTACGCCGTGGAATTTCTCTGCTAAAGAAAAATATATTATTAATTGTGTCAGAGGGCTGAGATACCTAAAATCAAATTCAAATTTTGATCCTGCACTGGCTGTTATTTTGCAGTTAAATTCACAGTCATAGCAGGTCGCTTGTGTGAAAGTTGGGGCTTTAGGAAGGAATCTGAAGACTTATAGAAATAGGAATTTGAAATGGATTGCTCATATACAATACATTTACTCCCCTGCATTTCCCAAGAGTCCTTTGGAAAGGACTCTTCAAAAATGCATTGGTGGAAAAGTAGAAATTAAGATTAAAATTAAAATTAAACATTTTAGGGTGCCTGGGTGGCTCAGTGGGTTAAGCTGCTGCCTCCGGCTCAGGTCATGATCTCAGGGTCCTGGGATCGAGTCCCACATTGGGCTCTCTGCTCAGCAGTGAGCCTGCTTCCCTGTCTCTCTCTTTGCCTGCCTCTCTGTCTACTTGTGATCTCTCTCTGTCAAATAAATAAATAAAATCTTAAAAAAAAAAGAAATTAAACATTTTAAACTGCACTAAAAATAATAAAACATCTAGGAATAAACTTAACCAAGGATGTAAAAGACCTGTACTCTGGAAACTATAAAGCATTGATGAAAGAAAATGAAGGCAACAGAAACAAGTAGAAAGATATTTTATGCTCATGGATTAGAAGAAAATATTAAAATATCCCTATTGGCAAAACAATCTACAGATTTAATACAATCCCTATCAAAATATCAAGAGCATTTTTCACAGAACTAGAACAAAAAATCCTAAAATCCATGTAGAACTACAAAAAACCTCAAGAAGCCAAAGCAATCTTAAAAAAGAAGAACAAATCTGAAAGTAACCCAATCCCAGATTTCGACATAAACTACAAAGCTTGGGTAATCAAAACAGTATGGTACTGGCACAAAAACAGACACAGATCAAGGGAACAGAATAACAAAGCCAGAAATAAACCCCCAATTTTATGGTCAATTAATCTTCAACAAAAGGGACAAGAATATGCAATGGGAAAAAGACAGTCTCTTCAACAAGTAATGATGGAAGAAAAAAAAACAAATAGTGTTGGGAAAACTGGACAGCTACCTGCAAAACAATGGAATGAAATTGGACCACTTTCTTATACCATACACAAAAATAAACTAAAAATGGATTAAGGACCTAAATTTGAGACCTGAAACCATAAAAATCCTTGGTGAGAACACAGGCAGTAATTTCTTTGACATTGGCCATAGCAAAATTTTTCTAGATATGTCTCCTAAAGCAAGGGAAACAAAAGCAAAAATAAACTATTGGGACTGCATCAAAATAAGAAGCTTCTAAACATTAAAGGAGATAATCAACAAAACTAAAAGGCAACCTACTGAACAGAAGATATTTTCAAATGACACATCTGATTAGGCATTAATATCCAAAATATGTAAAGAACTTATGTGACTCAACATACACACAAAACAAATAATCCAATGTAAAAGTGGGCAGAAAACATGAATGTCCTTTCTCCAAAGAAGATATCCAGATGGCCAACAGATACATGAGAAGATGCTCAACATCGCTCATCATCAGGGAAATGCAAATCAAAACCACAGTGATATATTACTTCATGCCTATCAGAATGGCTAAAATTAAAAGCAAAAGAAACAACAAGTATTGGGAAGAATATGAGAAAAAGAACCTTCATGCACCGTTGGAGAACACGTACTGATGTAGTGCTCTGGAGAACAGTATGGAGGTTCTTCAAAAAATTAAAAATAGGGGCACCTGGGTGGCTCAGTGGGTTAAAACCTCTGCCTTCAGCTCCAGTCATGGTCCCAGGGTCCTGGAATCGAGCCCTGCATCAGCTCTCTGCTCAGCGGGGAGCCTGCTTCCCCCTCTCTCTGTCTCTGCCTGCCTCTCTGCCTACTTGTGATCACTGTCTGTCAAATAAATAAATAAAATCTTTAAAAAAAATTAAAAATAGAACTATCCTGTGATCTAGGAATCACACTACTGGGTATTTACCCAAAGACAATAAAACCAGTAATCGGACAAGATATATGCACTCTATATTTACTGCAACATTATTTACACTAGCCAAGTTATGGAAGCAGTCCAAATGTCCATCAATAGTTGAATGAATAAAGAAGAGGTATGTGTATATGTATGTATGTATGTGTGTATATATATACACACACTCACCCAAAAAAAAGAATGAAGTCTTTCCATTTGTGACAACATGAATAGATCTAGAAATATAATGTTAAGCAAAATAAGCCAATGATAGAAAGACAAATACCATATGATTTCACTCATATGTGATATTTAAGAAACACAACAAATAAAGAAAGAAAAAAAAAAAAAAGAAACAAACCAAAACCAGATTCTTAACTGTATCGAACAAACTGATGGTTACCAGAGGGATGTGGGTGGGGAGATCAGTGAAATAGCTGAAGGGGATTAAGATTACACTTATCCTGATGAGCACTGAGTAACATATAGGATTGTTGAATCACTATATTATGTACCCGAAACTAATATAATACTGTCTGTTAGCTTTACTGGAATTAAAAAAAAAAAAATGCATTAGTGAGAGCTGTCCTGTCATTTTAGATAAGTGTTCTGGAAACTGTTTTCTGTTGACTTGGGATGCTAGTAGGAGACACTGCTATTGAAATGGAATGCTTCATTTAAAATGCTAAGATGGGGTCCTGGAGTGGTAGATCCCTCCTAGCAGCCCTTAAATGTCAGAGGCACAGACATGGCTACAATAACTGATAAAAGGTTAGATGTGTTCATCAGAAGCTTTAAGTCACAGTCAAATATGGTGGTGGGTAATTGATTATTGATCCCCAGGTCCTACCCGCCGCCCCGCCAAAATAAGAAGTCTACCAGTATCCTACTTGATTTTTGTAACCTAAAAAGAAGAGTCTAGTGAAAAGAAATCTGACTTAAGAGCCGTGGCTTTTCACCCAAATCTCAAACCTTCATCTATTCACAGACTAGAGCCCTTGAAAAAAAACGGATAGCTTTTTTGAGGAAAGGGCAGGTGCAAATCTCACAAGCATGTCCAAAAAATAAAAAAGAAAAGAAAAGAAAAAAAAAAAAGTCTCTCCCAAAATGTTATATGGCCATTTACCCAAGTAACTACATACTGGGAAAAGAGAAATGACCAGACTTTTCAGGCTTTGTTGGAAATGGACTTGAACAGACATGAATCCTTGGGTTCCAGGTATCACTTCTGTCCACCAGTCAGAATGAAGGCTTAAGTAGATCAAATGAAAGGAATTTTGACCAACTTCATTGATGCCTCATTCATGCCTCAAAACTATTGTCTGGCTATTCTCTAAAGTTCTGGGTATATAATTGTTATAAATATACTTAGCAAATTTTAACAGTGCCTTTTCAAATCTTTGAGTGACAGATACGATACTAGGAACCATGTAAAAGCCCCTCAAATTTCCTCTTTCACCAACATTGCAAACCATGAGCAAATTTCTTACCAAGAAATCTTGATAAGACAAATGCAAAATGCGTGCCAGAAGACTGGAGTTCAATTCTATGAAAACAGAGGTGCTTGCTGCCTTCTTACAATTTCTGAGGTCCAGCAGTCTGGGTCTTGCTGGAAAGTCTCTGTAAAGATAAAGGACAGGCTGCTATAACTTGGATTTTGGAGGCAACATATATTGCAATTGAAAGAGTTATTTCATTTATTATTGTTTATTTATGAATAAATTACCGGAAAATCCTGAAGCTAAAGAGAAGGAGCTAGCACCTAGTTCTAGACTTCTTTTTCTAATTTGAACTTGGAGGAAAATTAACCAACTTTAGAGGCAGATCTTAAAATAGGGAGAGTTTGACAACTGAGGCAAGTTCAAAAGGTGTAACAATCCTGGGTGTGATCCAAGTATCATGAGACTCAGTTTGACAATGGCAAGGAATTTACTTGGCATGAATATTCTAGAATTTGATTTGTCAATAAATTTTTCTCCACATCTTTTGTCATACACAAAAAGAACAAAATGGTGTGCATCAAGTCTCAAGAGCAGGGCCATGAGAGGGTATGAGAGAGAGAGAGAGAAAGAGCTGGAGGTTCTCTAATAGTCTTCCCCCACAAAAAACAAATGTCTATTATGAATGATAAAGCAACAGAAATAGCAGGGTGGAATTCTGAATTATTATAGTGTATTTTAGAGAAATTGCTAATTTATGGTAGATATAAAAATACATTGCTAGATAATAAAGTTTTTGAGCCCTTATTCTTAGACAGATTTTCTACAAAAGTTCCATAAACTTTGAGTAATACTTTGGATAAAAATATCTAGCATTATGACACACAGTCAAATTTAATCATTCCTTTTCTTAGCATTTTTTCTAATCACTTGTATTGTTATGTTTAATTTTAGGTCCTATTCATGAATATGCATATTATTTGGCTTCTTATGTCAATAACTACTTAAATTTGATTCCTTTAATTTCAGGGTTGTGATAAATTGGAATTGGAATAAAATGAAAGTTACCATTAGTACATATTTATCACTATTTAAAAAATGCAAATATAAAGAACATTGGAAACATAAAACACTCATACTTCCTGGAAGGTTAAATAGAGGTTAATTTTTCACTAATTTGTCCAGAATTTTTTAAAATTAAGTATTATATATAAATCTAATCCCTTACATTATTTTTTCAGCCAGTTTCTACTCTTGAAACAACTCTAATATGAAATTTTGGGGTATTATTTTCTATAGATATGTATTGATATGCAATATACTACTATTGTATATACTGGAAAATGGACATGTATATTTTTTTATTATATTTTAAAGATTATTTATTTGAGAGAGAGAGTGGGGGAGAAGCAGAGGGAAAGGAAGAGAGAGAACCTCAAGAAGACTCCATGCTGAGTTGGGAGCTTGACCCGGGGCTTGATCCTACCACCCTGAGATCATGACCTGAGCTGAAACCAAGAGTCGGAGGCTTAACTGACTGAGACACCCAGGAGCCCCAGACAGTTACTTTTAAAAGGGTAAGTTATTTTTGACTGAATGCCTGATGCTGTGTAAATTAAATCGTAGAGATCCAGAGTATATTCTATTCCTCCATCAGGATTTATTGCTTCCTTCACAAGTCTGATAGAGTGGAGCTGAGCACATGAATTCAATCAGAAGCTACGTTGATTCAAAATTGGGCTGCAGTTTTCATGGAGCTCAGTCTACCTCTCATTCATCTCTGCTCTAGGTCATAGCCCTCTAAAGCATTCAACTGGGAGCCTATCTTATGTCCTGAGGCTCCTCTTCCTGGAAATTTTTGATGCTTAGCCCTTGCCTCCTTGGGATCAGGGGTTCCCAGACAATTCTGCTCTGCTTTTCTGAGCTCTGTCTTTGGCAGACCGTCAGTGTGCTCTCTTATGTAGCTTCATAATTTGGCAAATGTCTAGAGGAGAAAACCATCAAGTCTCCAATTTTATCTCTCCATCTTTTTAGACCACTAAAATCTATGATGGTTTTTCTACTTCGAGAAGGATATTTCTGCATGGGAAAATTTGAACTCTTCACTTTTTCACCTGGTTCTCAAAATCAGCAACTAAGCCAGAGAAAAGGCTGCTGCAAAAAGTCATCTCATTTTTCCATGGTTCTACCATCTCCAAAATCCAGACCCTCTTGGATTTCATTGATCTGTAGTCCTCCAGTACTATCTCTAAATATCTCTCCAAGAGATATCTCCAAATATCTCTCCAAGATATTCTTGTTATTATTCAACCTTTTCTATTATTCCTGTAAAAAATACTGGTCTGGCACAAATGACTCCAGCTTACTTAGAAACTGAATTATTATTCTATTACATAAAATCCTATGGGATCAAATCTTGTTTGTCATGTCTCCTGATTCTTGCTTGGATACACTTTTTTCCATGTGTTATGTTAACTTTGGTTGCAAACTTGAGTTTTAGCACGGTTGGCTTTTCCGCTAGTTTTGTGTACCTTGAGTTGTGAGTGGGTCCCTCCATTAGTATTTGATAATCCTCCCCCCATATTCTAAAGCCAATAATTAATGGAGTGTCCAGCCATTCAAATTTTATGACTTTTTGCTGATGTCTCAAGTAGCACGGTTCCAATGACACTACTTTTCACTCCCTACAGGAACGTAACAACTCAAGTCTCTGGATTAATAGTACTGATGCTTTCTCCTTGAGTACCTCCAGTATTATTACACACACACACACACACACACACACACCATTGGTTTTCAGAACTCTCTTGAGTTTTAGCACCTGAGATTCTGCCTTTTTATCTTATCAAGTTATTCTATGTACTGAGAAAATGAACTTGTTGTATTTCATCCAACTTTTCCAAATGTTTGTATTAGAAGCTTTTTTATGTAATAATCTACAAACTTGATTTTTCTACTGATTATAAAACAAGGATTGGGAAGGATAATTTGCTTTAAAAGTGTCTTTATAATTTGGTGAACAAACCATTTTGGGAACTTGAGAATAAGCACATTTGTTGTACTAATTAGAAATCATTTTTATTATTCTTATTCACCAAAACAGATTGTTAGGAACATTTTTGGTCTGGTTTGAGTTACTGCATATACTTAAAAGAAAAAAAAAAGATGAAAGAAGCAAAGCAAGGCAAAACAAAGATTTCACAATTCAGATTTGTCATCTGCCGAAACTGGTGAAGGTTATATTTATACTAAGTTATATTTAGACAAAAAAATTAATTTTAAAATAATTTAAACTTCAACATTTGGCAATATTAAAACTTATCTATAAAGTGTTTCTGATGCTGCCTTCCACCAGCAGTGAAAAACATTCTTTGCAATCATAGCACTTGAGTATAGGATCTAATTCTGTGGAGCTATATATCTTTTGTCCTTTACCAAATGTAGAGCCAAGATTTTCTTTTTTTTTATGCAATGAAATACTAAGTAACATCGGAAGGAAAAGAGATGATTAGGACAGGAATAAAGCTTTTTGATTACAACAAGGCATTTTGAAACCTTTATTGTTGCAGGATTTTAAGCCATATCTAACAGACTATTCTGAAATTGATGTGCAAATTTCACAGTGCTTGATGAAATTTTCACTAAATGGGCTTTTCCCTAACAGAAGAGAAGTCATTTTGTGATCCAGTAGCTAGCATCATTAGTGGAGATGGTGGAGACTCCTGAGTTTTTAATGCATTCTGGGAAACCGCCACGACTTGGCAAGGTCTCTCTGTGGTTGCTTTATAGTGCAGAGCCTCACTCTGCGTAGTAAAAATAAAACCAAATTCATTTGGGCACAGTCTTTTTGTTGCTTTATTTAATTTTCACTTTGGCATATGGCCCTTCAAGCTTTAATAGGGCAGATGTGGCTTTGGAAGAGTTTACTAATCCAACTTGGTTAATGACTTTCATGGTAGAAGCCAGCTCAGCAGTTTTCACTCAGTCCATATTTAGTTCCTCTTCTCATCAATTTTTCCTGTGGTGGAAAACCTCTCCATGGGGCCACCGATTACCAGTAGATGTTTTCCTGATTTTGAAGTAACTGCCCTGAGGTTTTGAGGATGCAAAGACACAGGCGGTGTAAATGTTACTGATGCTGAGCGATTGATTCCTGGGGGAGGGAGAAGCAAGTTGCCCCTCCTCTCATGGTGGGGCGTGACAGCTCCAGATTGCTCTGTGGGATAGAGAGTTAATTACACGGGGTGAGCATTTGGGAAAATCCAACATGAATTAGAATATTTGATGATCATTGGTGTTCCCGATGTCAGTTCAGGACAGTGACACCAGGCAGTGTGTCCTTCATGTCCTGAGGAAGACTAGAGTGTTCTACATTTTAGAGTCTTTTTTTTTTTTTTAAGATTTTATTCATTTATTTGACAGACAGAGATCACAAGCAGGCAGAGAGGCAGGCAGAGAGAGAGGAGGAAGCAGGATCCCTGCTGAGCAGAGAGCCCGATGCGGGGCTCGATCCCAGGACTCTGAGATCATGACCTGAGCAGAAGGCAGCGGCTTAACCCACTGAGCCACCCAGGCGCCCCTGGAGTCCATTTTCTGACAGTAATATATATTAAGGCCTGCCTCACAGAATTTTGTGACGATTCAGTGGCAGGAAGGGGTGTTTCCCAAACTTGTAATTCACATACCAATATGAGCAATTTTTAATGTTATATCTGGGTTCTGTTTAATTTTATTTTACTTAACATGTTTTAACAATCAACTAACCCCCCCCCCCCTTTTTTAGTTGTTCCTTTGGCCACATCCCAAGCAATATTTGCAAAAATCTGATGCGCTGGTCATATATTTTTTATTATAAATCAAGATAAAAGTAAAACCATCTTTTGCATATTTTGGGGCAACACCGATAATGTGCTCACATAATAATATGATAGTTTTAATTGTACTGGTTGTAACTCCCATTAGACTTCAAGTTACGTGACAACAGGGGCTTTTATTCAATTTATTTATTCTGATATCTTTGACACCTAGCATAATATTTGGCATAGAGGAAGATCTCAAATTGTCTAAAAATTATTGTGGGGTTTCTTGTTTACTTGGAGGAGGAGTCAGACATGAGGAAGAGACAATTGCTTCTCTCCATAGAACACCTGCACTCAAGTTCAGCAACCCATGGGACAGGGTCCTTCCTCCCTCTGGCAGGAGGCCTGTGCTTGAACTTAACTTCCCATGAGCTCCAAGAGCTGGATGATTGGCTTTCTGATGTTACTACAGAAACCTTTAAAACTTAATCTGATGTGCCTGCCTCCCCTGTATTCTGATTATCACCTTACCCTCACTTCTGCTTTCTCTCCTTTCTTCCACATCCTTATGCTCTCTCTTTTCTTTCTCACATACACACACATACACACACACACACTCTGACAAGGTTCTTTTCATATTTGCCTTCTAAGGGAAATCAGCTTGTTGGCAGGGGTCCTCCTCTGAACCTTCACCCCTGGTGTATCCAGGCACGTATGTCTGCAGAAGGATGAAAGGGAGGGGCCTCTGCCTTGCAGGCTTGGCTTGGACATGTCCCCACTGAGGCCCTTTCTTTAGTCTGTCCTGTATGACCTTGTGGAAATCTTCCCAAGTTCTCCTTCATGACGTCTGGCAATCAAAAATGACAAACCCTCGACATAACTGCAGGATGACGCATATATATGTAACCTTGTGTTCAGTGAAACCAGACTCTCTGAAATCATCCTTACACAGGCCCAACTCCTGGCCCAGAGTAGCTGCACAGTAAATATTTGCTGACCTCATGATGAATGGGTAAAAGAACACTTGCAGCCAGTGAAAGAATAAATAGCTGAACAAACTTTCTACAAGTTGTTTTATCATGATTAAGAGAGTGAAATGCACAGAGCTCAGAAGAATAATAAACTAGAACTTAAGTTAGCTGGCACGTTTAGGAGATGACTTTATTCTAAATAACCAAATTTTCGGAATAACTGAAACTTATTCTTCAAAGCACATATTTATCTTTTGAATAAGCTCTCTTTATAAAGGTGGCCTGGGGCACCTGGATGGCTCAGCTGGTTGAGTGAGTGACTGGCTCTTGATTTGGGCTTAGGTCAGGATCTCAGGGTCCTGAGACTGAGCCCCGAGAGGCTGGCTCTGCACTCAGCAGGGAGTCTGCTTGAGAGTCTCTTCTTCTGTCCCCCTCCCCCACACTCTCTTCCTCTCTCTCAAATAAATAAATAAATAAATAAATCTTTAAAAAATTAAGTTTATAAAAAATAAATAAAAATTAAAAGGTGGCCTACTTCTCTGCCTTATTAAATTAAATATATTGTGTATAATTTAACATTTCCCTGAACACTTATTTAGTAAAGGGGCTCCTGGGAGGCTCAATCACTTAACCATCTGCCTTCGGCTCAGGTCATGATCCCAGGGTCCTGGGATCGAGCCTCACATCAGGCTCCTTGCTCAGTGGGGAGCCTGCTTCTCTCTCTCTCACTCCCTCTACCCCTCCACCCCTGAGTGTTCTCTCTCTCTCTCAAATAAGTAAATAAAATCTTTTTAAAAAATAAAATAAAAAAACTTATTTGTAAAAACTGTATTTTTTTTAAAGATTTTATTTATTTATCTGACAGACAGATCACACGTAGGCAGAGAGGCAGGCAGAGAGAGAGAGGAGGAAGCAGGCTCCCTGCTGAGCAGAGACGCCGATGTGGGGCTTGATCCCAGGACCCTGGGATCATGACCTGAGCTGAAGGCAGAGGCTTTAATCCACTGAGCCACCCAGGCACCCCAGTAAAAACTGTATTTTAGAAGTAAGTAGAATTAGGCATAGATCTAGACATTTCAGGAGTCTTCTTTTGTATAATTTTTGCTTGGCTGAAAAATAATGTATAACCAAAGGATACTGATAACAAAGTACAGTCGTTGGTAGGAGTCTATTCTTTATCTCCACAGTGTTTATTCTACATGGATATTTCTCACAGAAAGGAAATGCGAAAGATTACGTACTATATGTAGTTACTCACATATTTGTTCTAGTATTTGTGCATTAGCTTGAATTCTTGACTCCATCTCAGGCTTTATCTGCAGAACAAGAAAAACCAAAATTTTTCTAATTAGATATTCTTTGGGAAACTTTGTAGGCAATACATTCAATTAGGGATGTGTACAAGAAGATGCATTGGAGTAGACTTTCATAGTTAATGTTTATTGAACACATACTACTGCTAGCCACTTTCTAACATTTAACCTTTTCTTTGCAATTATATGACATAAAGTGGCATTATCGCCATTTTAAAAGATGAAATCTGAAGCACGGTGTGGTTTAGTAACTCTCCTAAAGATCTCAAAGATCTCAAGGTCTGTTGACCTTTCTTGGTGACCCTCTTTTTTTCCACCCTAGACATGGATCTTCCTTCAATTCCTTATCTTATTAGTGATATGAAGGTATTGTTTGGAGGTAATCAGGCCTAGGGATGACCAATGGGAAATACAACATGGTACCAGAAACAGATTTAATGTCAATGTCACATTTTACCATGGCTAGAGGGGTGCCTGGGTGGCTCAGTGCGTTAAAGCCTCTGCCTTTGGCTCAGGGCATGATCTCAGGGTCCTGGGATCGAGCCTCGCATTGGGCTTTCTGCTCAGTGGGGAACCTGCTTTCCCTTTCTCTCTCTCTCTCTCTCTCTCTGCCTGCCTCTGCCTGCTTGTGATCTCTGTCTGTCAAATAAATACATAAACTCTTTTAAAAAAAAAGTCTTTACCATGACAAAATTATCTTACACCTTGGGAAATTTCTTGCTGGTATGTCCTCTGTAGAGCCCTAGCATACTGCATGTGTTCTACCTAAAGGGCCAGAGCCCTTCTCCGTAGGGAGGCTCTTCATTCCCCAGCCCCACATACTCTCCGCAGGCAACCAACGAAAAACAAAAATTCCTTTCACTTTCCTGCGTCGCCTTTCTTTTTGAAATTTCTTCTTCTTTCAGAGCATGAATGGATTAGTATTTTTCATGTCCAAAGAGACTTTTCCAGATATTTTTCTAAATGAAGAACTGTCTCCATCCCCACTGGTATACAGAAATAGCCCTGGGTAATGCATTTTTGTTTGTTTTCAATATTGATCTTTTTCTTTTCACTACATCTATTAGTATCAGAAATTGAAAAGAACTTGATAATAGGAAACTGGCAAAAGATATGACCAGATGAAGGATTTCATGCTTAATTTCACAGGGAAATGTTCACTAAATGTTAAGTGCAAAAACAGACTATAAAACACTAATTGCAGTTTTGAACACTTCTTTTTTTTTTTTTTTTAACTTTAATGGAAGTACTCAGGAACTGTAAATACCAACTATTGTCTGTCATAAACTATAACACAGAGACCCCCCTCTGGGTTTACTGTGATGTGAAAGATCCTTTGCTATTACTCAAATTCTCTTAACTGTTGTGCTTCCCTGATAACCAACTTAACTAACAGCTAATAATTACGACAAACTTACTCTGGGCCAAATAGAGCTCAATGTACTTCACAGGAATTAACTCATCTAAACTCATTCAAAACAACCAGATGATAGGATGAGGCCAGTACTTCTACAGATGAGGCCTGTACTTCTACTCTTCCTACTTTTTAACTGAGTAAACTGAGGCACAGAGAAGTTAAGGACCTGGTTCAATTCATAAAGCAGCCATATTTGAACCCAGAAAAGTCTGGCTCTGGACCCTATATTCTTATCCACCAAGCCTGGGTGTTTTTCCTCTTTCCTTTCTTGTTCTCAAACATCGCTTCTTCCTACGTCAGTTGGTTCTGCTCCAGTCAACCTCTGCCGTTCCTAATGTGCGCTTCTCTTTGTTAGGGTAGAATGGGCATACTTAGCATAAGCATAATCTAATTTACTGAATCAATAACCTTCATTTTAGGTACAGTATTAAATCAGTAGTTTCTGGTCGAATGAATGTTTATAAGAGCTCTACTGCCTCTCCCATATGGAAAAGGAGTAAGTCTTTCCTTGTCATTTAGAGACTTCTTATAGTTGAATACAGGGATGAGCTGTTCCCAACTGTTGAGTGGGTGGAAGTCTGACCGCCAAGTAACTGGGGCGGTGATTATGTACTTAATGCTTTTTGAAAGTCAACCCTGTTATGCCTAGGGAAGAACTCAGAGTTAAGGGGGTTAATGGAGCATCTGGTGCCTCCACTGATAAACTTGGAGAAGCCCCAGGCCTGTAAATAATACATTGTGGGTGGAATGTTCTTTATTTAAGTCTGGAGAGTCTCTGAGGCACAGGATGACGGGTAGGGGATTCCCATGCAGCCCGGTGACGCTGAGAGCACACTCGAGAGTGGGCAGAGCCCTGTCTTCTCCGATCTGTTTTAGTCCAGCTCTAGACAGGGGTCCAGAAGCCCCTCTGTCAATCAGTTGTTTGTTTCCTCAACAGAAGAAGGGAGCTGCCTAGCTGGCAACAGAACAGTGGGCCTCATCGGACTTTGTTATGAGGTTAAATTTTCATCCTGTTCCAATCTCTGCTTGGTTGGATAGCAGTTCCTTCTCCGTAAGGACACATCATAAATGTGTCACCACACAAATTCTCTGTAAGAACGGATAATTCTTATATCTGCCTTCAAACCCTTTCGTAATCAATTCCTCTGAAGTTTTCTGTTGAAGATTTTTTTTTTTTTTAATAAGAGAGATCAGAGGCAGCTGTACAAGTGAAGGTGGGAAGAGGGGGCCAAAAATCTCACTGATTTCCAGTCGATAAGATCATGTGTGTTTTTTCACTGTAGTTTCCAGAAGCAAAATAAATGATAAGAACTAAACCGAAACTCCTTGAGCTTGCTTGTGCATGCACTGATTTTCCTTGCACATCTGCCTGCTTTCTGTGGCTGCCGCGGGAAAGGCGGCCTTGGAGGGGAGTGTGAGATGACTGAAGGGCAAATGCCTTTGCACAGAATGGATTACGTAGTCTTCTCAGTTGTTCGATGGTGCGATTCTCTCTCCTCCCCGTTTTACCGCTTCTTACCTTATACAACATTATAAGGTATCCTCTGAGTACAAGTGAAAAATTGCAGTGTAAGGCCATCCCATAACCTCCTTTAAAAATTATGGTTCATCTCGACATGTAAGAATTGCTTTGTGCTTTGGCAAGATACCGTCCTCTGGGTGTGAGAAGAGCTGCCCCATGGCTCTTTGGGTTGCGTTTGTTATCACAGTACGTCAACCTAGATTTGCCCTGTCACACAAATGTGCTGTCAGTAGCTTAGTTTTGACAGTTTTAGTTATGTGTCTCCTCGTAGCATATTGTCACACATACTCTGACAAGAAGAGATGTGGTGTGCTAAATATATATCCTCCAGGACAAAGAGAGACGCAGCTCTTGGGGCAAAACCTATAAATTATTTTGGAGTTAATCTGTTTTTTAGTGGATTAAAACCATCTCTTTGTGGTAGAAAAAAGTTTTCATGTCTAGTTTATAAGAAATGAAGTGTTTTAAATGGAAAACTAAGGAGTGATTTTATAACAACGAATGTCCATCCTTTAATTATATACAAATTTGTCATAAAATATTAGAGAAAATAGGGATGCATGCTCTATCAAAGGAAATGACAATTCTATGTATTGATACTCTCAGATGGCATATGGCTTCAGAAAGATTAAGAATCCTCATGGGATGCCAGTACTGATATACATTGATCATCTGGTACACCAGAGGAGGAGGGCTATTACCTTAGAGATATTTGATCTCAAGCACAGATTTATAAGGAACACAAACCATATTTGAAAAACAGGTTTCAGCTGGCTTGCTCAGTTAGTAGAATATGAAGCTATTTAGCTCACCGTTGAATTGGTGTTGGATCCCAACAAAAGCAAAAATGGCAATAGTAGGTTTCAGTTCCTAGGCCTACCCTATATTTTCTGTACCCTTATTTCCACCAATTCCAGCTTGGGTTTCATCATTTTATTCCTTCCCTTTAGATTATTTTTTATTTCAGAAGCACTTGAAATGACAAAAGCTGAGTCTTCTGAGGGAAGGCTGCATTATCTGATAGATCTTCTGTCTCAACACCCTAACATAGCTTTCCAAATAGATCACGCTTCTAACAAATTCTAAAAAAATCAAGATTTTCCTGATTCCCTTTTCAGTCTTTCTCAAACAAAAGATGAAGCTTTAGGCATCTGTCCCTTTTTTGCTCAGATTGTCCCATACGTTGTTGTCAACGTATTCCTTTTTGGCCAAATTTAAGTACCATTTCCTCATTAGTCCCCTCCATGACCCAGCTGCTTCTCCTCTATCTTCCCATGCAAATGTACCTATGTTCTTAGAACTCTTTTCCTTCTTTCTTATAGTCTTGTTAGCTGACGTCATGTCTATCTTTTCCACTGACTATAAATTCCTCAAGTGCAAGGAATTTTTCTTCTTCACTTCTGTTTCCTGGATAGAGAGTAAATGCTCACTAATTGTTCACATGGATAAAAGATCCTGAAAGAGGATCAAGCACATGGAAGCACGTAGTATCATTAAGATTAATGGTAGGAAGGAGAGAGTCCAGCAGCTTCTTGTCTGCGTGATACCTCATGTCATGGTGCTTCCACATCTCTGGCCGATTCATCAGGGAAATGGATGAACCTGAAAATACTATTCTCTCACAGTTGGCTTCACTACTATGCTTTTGTTATTTTACCCAAGAGTAATTTGAGGGCATTCATCATAAAAAAGTATAGAAAAAACTGAAAACAACAACAAACAAACAATAATAAAACAATAAAAACTGAACTAAAGAACAACAATGAAGCATTTAAAGTAAAATAAAACTAAGAGTCCAATCATAAAAGTGGGTTGGGGAAAAGAAAGCTAGAAAGCATAGCTTCGTTAAGACAATCTCTTGTACATTCATTCTAAGGCAACATGATGCACAGTGTCTCTGACATAATTAAGTCAATGTCTGTGAAGGCTTTTCTTTGAGGGACTTGGAAATTAGCATATTCAGTCAAATGATTAACTAGCATATTCCATAGCATTAATAAAATCAGTTGGACTTCTCAGGACTTGTGTAGGAAACAAACATGGAGAGCTCTAGTAAGTATCTCAAGTGGAGATGCTCTGAGCTGTTGATAGACCATCCCAGTCTTGGGTGCTGCTACTTGAATCACCTGCTCTAGGACTGATGATATTAGATTTGGGTGGAAAGGAGGGCTTGAGCAATGTGTGTCTGCAATCAGTGCTCAGGAATCCATTGGTAGCCACGTGCAAGTACATAAAAAAAAAATCTTAGTAGTGTTCCATGGACACACTGCCACCAGTGTGTCCAAGAGGTCACCATGGGAGAGGGAAGACTTGTAAACCACTGACAGTTAAAAGGAACACAAGGTTTCCTCCATGTGGTCCAGTTCTAACCTCATTAAATATAAGGCAGGATGAAGGTGGGGGGTGGTTACAAGGGAGCTATAGAATTTCCCCCACTGGAAGGACTGAATGTAGATCCAGAACTGAAACATGAGAGACGAGAGGTCCTGTTTCTCCATGACCTCCTAGTCACTTTTAAGTGACTTTTCTCTGCTTTTTCATGCAAAAACCATAAATACCAACATGCATGTCTCCGCAGTCCCTACATTTAGATGTTCTTAAAAGTTCAGTGTCATCAGCTAAGTGATTAGAGTCCTTGAGTCCTAACTGTAAACTCACAGGAGGGATGATCCCATTAATCCAGCTTGGGTCAGTATCTACTTAACTGAACAATTTAGGCAAAAGGGGCAGAGTCCTAGAAGTTGGCTACAAGGAGGGGTTCTAGAGAAAGGGGCAGAATGTAGGCAGCATTTACAAAGATCTCATTTAATGAATGTACATTTGTAGTAACTGAAGACCCTGTGGGAGTTTTTGTCTATCACAAGGAAGGACAGCCAGCACATTCAGGAATCAGCTTTTGTTTTCTCTTTGACTAAAGGGGGAATATTTTGTAGCCTAATTAAGGTTGTGCCTTGATCCTATGTTATACTACTTAAAAGTATTGAGTCTCAGGGCACCTGGGTGGCTCAGTCTGTTAAGCGTCCAACTCTTGATTTTGGCTCAGGTCATGATCTCAGGGTCATGACATTGAGCCTCCATTTGGGTTTTTGCTCAGCGGGGAGTCTGCTTGAGAGTCTCCCTCTCCTTCTTCCCTCCTCCCTCTCAAAAAGAAAATATTGAGTCTCAGTCATTCCTGTAGAAAGCAAGAGAGTAAAGTTAGAACATACTTGTGAAATTGAAAAGCATGGCTAATTGCTTCCATAATTATTTCTGCACACTTATCTTGACAAAAGCAGTATCTGAGGACAATTAGTGATCTTAATAACAGTCGTCATTGGGGGCCTGGGTGGCTCAGTGGGTTAAAGCTGCTGCCTTTGGCTCTCAGGTCATGATCCCAGGGTCCTGGGATCGAGTTCCATATCAGGCTCTCTATTCAGCAGGGAATCTGCTTCTCCATCACTCTCTGCCTGCCTCTCTGCCTACTTGTGATCTCTGTCTGTCAAATAAATAAATAAAATCTTTAAAAAAAATAATAACAGTTGTCATTGGGCCGCCAGGAAGCTCAGGCAGTTTGAGTATCTGCCTTTGGTTCAGGTCATGATCCTGGTCCTGAGATGGAGCCCCCCATCGGGCTCTCTGCTCAGTGAGGAGTCTGCTTCTCCCTCTCTCTGTCTTTCCCCCCTGCTCATGCTCACTCTCTCTCTCTCTCTCTCAAATAAATGAATAAAAATCCTTAAAAAAATAGCAGCTGTCATTTTTTGTTATGGACATTAGTCAGTGTTTGGCCTTCAGCTATGATGTCATGCTCTCAGCCATGGTAACATGGTAATCACTTCTAAAAAAATATCTGTGGAGACTAAGACATGAATGATAACAGTTCTCTTTGAACCGTCAAAAATGACGAGAGTTGTGGTGACAGTAGCAATTGGCAGCAGCTACTTCCTTTTCCTCTCCGCTCCTTCAGGGCCACCCAGCAGACTGTTCTCTTCCTTTGTTTCCTTTGGCTCTTTGCCTTTTCCTCTCCCTGCGGGTACCTGTTTCTGTTTTTTAATACTCCTGCCGAGTACTGCATGGCTCCACCATCACAACCTCCATACTCTCAGCCAGAATAGGGAGTTATGCTTTTTTCTCTATACTTCTAAAATGAATGTAGACCTTTGTGGAAATGATTAAAATATAAATTGCATTTCTGAGTCAGACCAACCTACAGCAAGCACATTTTAAGAATTACTCTGCAATCCAGTTCTTTTTCTTCTATTTTTTTAAGTGATGATTTTTTTTTTTTGTATTGTACTGACTATATTATGCTTTACTTCTGATGACAGTACTACCAAAATAATAATAGTGTCTGCTCCAATAATTTAACAGAGTGAAACTTACCACCATCCATTTTGAAGCATTAATAAAAAGCTCGGTGCTAAGTGAGCCTCAGTGCAGTTGGAAGAAAAGGCATAGACATCAGGTGTGAAAAGGTTACCTCAAAGCAAACTATGTATTATGACAATTTGAGAGTCTAATAGTTATATATTTTCCTTTTTCTATTTCTGTTGTTATAGAGAATATAAAGAACCTTTATTATTCTGTTCCATATTCAGTTTCCAATCTAATTTCAAGTAACTACATGACAAGAACCTTTTCACACTTCTTTCATATTACCTCAGCTCAGGACACAACAGGTGTTCAAAAAATATTTGTTGATTGAGCTATATGAAAAAATACTTTTCCTTGTAAAAATCTTTCTCAAGTTCTTAATAGTATCTATGAGAGATCAATGTACAATAGAATGCAGTTTTTTTCTCTTCCTGTTTCTCTTTCCCTTCTTAATGATTCAGATGAGGCTGATAAATATAATAATTCAATATATTGTTGGATATAAATAATTCAGATAAGGTTGATGTCATTTGAAATGGGAAGCCCTGGTGGTCCAGAGTGGGCTGGCAGTCCGAGCTCTCAAAGGATAAGAAGGGCTTCTACCTATAAAAGTGGCCCCACATGGTTAGTCAGAACCTGAAGAAATCCATGTGGATGGGTGGCCTTCTCTAAGGTGTCAGAGTCCAAGCTATTTGAGGGTGTGTGTGTGTGTGTGTGTGTGTGTGTGTGTGTGTGTATGGTATGTGGAGTGGCTGTCATGGCAAGTGAAGACCCATTTGGGATGAGGAGAATATCCACATTGGCTTTGAGAAAGGGAATGGGCGGTGACAGAGATGGAACACTGGCGATATAGAGAGGAGTTGATTAAATAAACACATATAATAAAGATAATGGGAGTCCATTTCCCATGGTTAGAAAACCATTACAAATATAGCGATAGAGAAAACTAGAGTGGATCCTGTAGATTGTATTTGGCACTAGAGAATTAATGACTCTCAATATAGATCCAAAGAAGGTAGATAACTATAAAAATAAACATAGTTTTATATTTAGAAACACACTGAGCATATGTGTTTATGAATGTGCTAAGTGTATACACACATATATTCCCTAGGTCTGTTTGCTGAGAGTACTCTGGAGCAACCATTCTCCACAAAAAGGATCCAGGACTCTTTGAGAAATGCCCCTTTCAGGCCTGATACAGGGGAAGTTTGATAAACTCTTATTCTTATGACAGACAATAGAGTTCAAAAGTTTTCTCAGAGAGGTTCCCACTGATGAAACCAAGTTCAATTTGAGTATCAAAATGATTAGTAGATAATAGCCCATTGATAAAATAGGAAACCATGAATCCATGATGACACAAATAAATGAATGAGCAGACAAAAAGCTTGATCAGAAACAGGGTGTTTAAATGGTTTCAAAGTACCTTTTCACAAAACCATTATCAAGCAGTTTTACAGGCAGATCCCATACTAATCAAGGGATCAAAGTGAATAGTACTATCAAAGGGGACAACTGGAATTTATGCCAATTCTTATATATTAGATGAATAAGTAAATAAATATTAAAGAATTAATACATGCAAATTTTAAGTATATGTAGAATAAAAGTCTTATCAATCAATAAAAGTAATGGGTGGCAAAATTAATAAATATTTGCTAAATTTGATTAAGAGGGAAATAACATGAATACTAAAATAATAATAGAATATAAGATACAGGGCTATTAACTGGAGCTGTGGAGATGAACAAATCTGAACAAAATACTACTCACAGATTTGGACCAATGAAATTGCTATTATTTTTCTAAGAAAATGGAAATTAATACAGTGACTCAAAAAGAAGTAGAAAATCTAAAACCATCAATAACTGTAGAAGGAATTGAAAATGTAGTCAGAAATTTCTCTCAAAGGAAAAGTCTAATGCCAAATGGTTTACTGTAAGTTTTATAAAAATTTTAAAGGAATAGCTAATTCTCATGTTTTAGAAATTCTTGCAAATGATTGAAAAAGGTAGAAAGCTATCTAATTAATCTTCCAAAGTTCGCTTCAGAGTGACACCAAAACAGTATGATTTTAATACACAAAAAGGTAAATGTCTAGTAGTATTCTAATTATAAATAGATGCAAAAATTCAAATAAGGTATTAGCAAGGAAAATTGCAGCAGAATATTGAAGGTATGAGTAAGTAGGGACTCTAACAGGAATTCAGATTTTTTCATCAGGAAATTTAGTGTGGTTCTCTATAGAAACAGATTAAGGGGGGTGCCTGGGTGGCTTGGTGGGTTAAGCTTCTGCTTTCAACTTGGGTCATGATCTCAGGGTCCTGGGATCTAGCACTGCATCGGGGCTCTGCTCAGCAGGGAGCCTGCTTCCCTCCTCTTTCTCTGCCCGCCTCTCTGCCTACTTGTGATCTCTGCCTGTCAAATAAATAAATTTTTTAAAAATCTTTAAAAAAAACAGATTAAGGGGGGAAATCATATAATTATTTCAGTTGATGCTCTTCAAAAAACACTTAATAAAATATAACACCAATTAATATTAAAAACTCTTCACTTGAGACAGAAGTTTCTTTTTTTATTTTTATTTTTTATTTATTTTACTTATTTGAGAGAGAGAGCACACAAGCAGCAGGGGTGGTGGGGAGGGAAAGGCAGAGGGAGAGGCAAACTCCCCATGGAGAGCTGGGCATGGGAGTTGATCCCAGAACTCAGAGATCATGGCATGAATGGAAGACACACTAAAATGACTGAGGCACCTAAGCACCCCTGAGGAAGGGAAGTTAGTTAATGTGCTAAAGGGTATCCATGGGCTATCTACAGCAAGCATCATAGAAAATGGTGTAACTTTTGAAGCATTCTTAGTGAAGAATTAAGATGAAGATGCCAATACTATACCTTTTCAACACTGCTCAAAGACTAAGCCCAAGCAATAAATTTGATTTTAAAAAAAGTGGAAATGAGAACTGATGGAAAGGCAGAGGCAAATGTCATTATTTGTAAATGGAACAATAATCTAAAATAGAAGACCATGAATTTAATGAGCAAGTGTTTAAGGCTATTAATGGTTTAAGAGACTTAAATCATTATTAGAATGAAAAGATCTAGACTTACGGGAAAGGCGACTGTGAATGATGCCCCTCTAGTTTTGGTCCCTTTTTGGACAGATGACAAGATTAAGTTTATAGTGAAAAGCATTATTAAATATTTGTGTTGTATTAACTCAAGTTGCTTTCATAAGAAATCACTTTGCTATCTTTAGAAATGAAGCTTCTGTGGGTTTATGTCATTATTTAGAAAAAATTTTCAAAATAGAAAATAAAATTAGACTGGGAGCCAATAAGTTTGCCGTTCTCCCAAAATTCCCATTTTCAGATATTCCCTTCCCTTTTCATCTGCTTATGGAAAAATCATCACAAAAGCAGATTCACATATTTGAAAACATACAAACTCATAATCTATATTTGCAGTGGAGTTTCATTTTCTTTGTATTTAAATGACCTCCTGAGATATAGAAATTATTATTATTGTCATCATTACTTTTATGCATCATCGAACACTTTTTGAGTCATTGATCCAAATTTTCAAATAGGGGCATTAACTCAGCATGATACTTATAATAGAAAATAGTGAATTCACGATTATAAAAAATGTACTGCAAATAGTGGAGTAATTTATCAGCAGAGACAAAAAGGCGTTCTGTTAACTGAAGAAGAGGCAAGAAGAATTGATAAACACACTTACGGTTCCTACAACAACTTTTCAGAAGGTAAGGATTATTATATATGTAACAAGATTTCTGTGAAAATCAAATTGTTTCACATCTTAAGTTTATGAAATGCTTGCTAACATAATCATTCCATTGCTTTTTCTTCTAAAGCTTTCATGTTATCTGAGGACCACTTGACTGACCACCAGATGTCTGGAAACCTCACTTCAGGAAGCTCTCCTTCAAGTATTTGAGGAATGGAAGTTGAGGCAACATCTGGGTTAAAATTATATAGTTGTGGAATAGTTAAGAGATGCTGCTCATCATGCATTTATTTCTATTGGAGGGGGGCCTCAAGGCCATTTCTCAGTACAAAGCCTAAAACTGACACTTTCTTCTCCACATTTGAGAACTTATTACCATGTGTTCAATAGCTTCTGAGGAGATGATGGTGCTTTAGAAATCATTGGTGGGGGGAGAGCAGAACCACATAGAACTTTCTTCCCCCAATAAAATAATATTTTAACACTGCCTGGCTTGTCTCCATTTTCAAAAGAAAGATATTAATCTTCAGTTTAAAGGAAACTGTCCAAAAATATTTTCCAAAGTATTAAATCTACCTTTTTTTTCTTATTACAATAGCCAAGAAATAAATCTGAGTTTATTTAGTATAAACTTGGTGCTTTTAGACAAAGCAAACAAAACCCTTCAAATTGCTTAGGAAAATATCCAAACTTGATGAAGCCCTTAGACATTGATTTAAGCATGTGGCTTTTGGTTTTTGCATATTGAAAGGATTGGATATGGCAAAGTCAAAAACGTATGCACATGCAAGTGAGTGGAAAGAGAGAGAGACCTCTGTGGGCTATTCCCTTTGCTAACCTTATATCTTCCTGGCTTTGAAGTGGAAATATATGGTATTTCCAGCTTGGACTAAATCACAGATTTCTAATGAGTTTCCTTGGTATTTGCTCTGACCTGATTCAGGTCAGCTTATTGCTTTTGCTTGCAGTTGAAAAGCAGAGGAACAAGAGGTAAGCCTTCCTTTGCTCATTTAGGTTTTAGTGAGCGATCTTAACTCAAGCATTTCTAATTAAAACGTAAAGATCATTAATATGCGCCATTAATAAAGGTTTGTCTTTCGGCTCAGAATGCTCCCATGGAAGTGCCGGGAGTCCTCCTGCATCCACTGGTGCTAGACCATTGCTGCTCTTGGCAAGGTCTCTGAACAGGCTGGGGTTTCTGTCTGTTAACCTGAGAGGCTGGTGACAACTTATGTCAGGCTTAGGGCAGGAGGAGCCAAGAGGAGAAACAAATTGCAAAGGCAGCTTCTGCATTGCACTGCCACCAATTCCCAGCCCTGGCATTGCTGAATGAGAAAGAAGCAGAGGTGTCGTGAAGCAGATAAGAAAGATATTAAATCATGTTTTGAAGTTATTTATCACTCTTCCCCCGAATTAAGAAGTATATTCATATGGTAGCAGATCTCCCTTCCACCCCCAGTTTAGGACTAGAAGAATTCAAGTTTCTATGTAATCCATATCATGCAAAACATTTTAACGTGTCATGTTTCCCTAAAGAGAAATATTACCTTTGGTTTGACATTTCAAAATGAGATATTCACTGAAAGAATTTTTTTTCTTTTTTAAGAACCAGAAAGAGAGAGAGAGACAGAATGGGGAGGGAGGTGCAGAAGGAGAAAGAGAGAGAGAAAATCTTAAGCAGGCTCCACATCCAGCATGAAGCCTGGTACGGGGCTCGATCTTACAACCTGAAATCATGACCGGAGCCAAAATCAAGAGTCAGATGCTTAGCCAACTGAGCCACCCAGGTGCCCCAGCTGAAAGAAATGTTTAATTGTAATTGCTGAGCTATTTGGTTTTGAATATGAAAATTGTGATTAATTAAGTCTTTAAAGGCACATAATATGAACAGAAATCAAATGGATAATTTAACCCATAGCTTGTAATATTTATGGCTTTTTAAATTTATATTATGTTGAAAAACTAAACTGAAGAGACATGATGAACAGCAAGTTAAAATAGAGAGAGCTGTGGGACTGTCCAATTACTTAGCCTTCATCTTAGGAATATTAATGTAGGGATTTAAGACAAATTAGAAATAAGAATAAATTTACTTTAATCATGTCCTAAACACTCTATAATTATATAAAATGTTTGTTAATTTATTGCTTTTATTTGCTTCTCTATATAATCATCTGAACTTCTGACCGTTTCAATTAAGTTACAATATAATTAGTGTTTCTGTTAAAGTATTTGGAGTTGATAGAATACAACATTTCTTTCATAATCAAGATTATTATGTTGCCTGGGGTATTTGTGATTTCCAATTTAGTTAGACTCAATGGCAAATACTAATAATTTGCATGTACATTTTTATGCTTTTCATCTTATTGATTAATCTTTGAACCACTTGAGAAAGAAATGTGAGCATTGACTTTATACCATGGTTTTATATAAAATTCATCCATGGTTTAGAACATCTGGAGATTTGAAAAACTCACACTAAGCTGTATAGGAAGAAGAAAGGCTATTCCCCTAACATACTTGTAATAAGAAGGTGCTAGGTTTTAATCTGTGTCAAAAATTAATTGTTTACTCCAGAAAAGCCTGTTAATAATTTGAGGTTATCAAGAAAGATAATCATCTATTTACTATGACAGCAAGAAAGAGTTGTAGAAGTAGAGTTGAAGTCAAGGAAGAGACATATTACAAATAGCTTTCTTTTATAATGAGAACAGATATTATCTAGATTTTCATTTACATATGGCTATCAGAATTTGTGGGATAAGCCCAATTACCATGTATTTTTTCAATAGAAATAATTTGTTAAGTATAAATCACTGCATTCCACTGTCGAAGTTTTGAAGACTTCAAATTTAAGCATTTATACATCAAAAGAAAAGTTAGATTACATAGTCTACTTTCATCATGGACCATATTCAAATACTTGCTCATTTAAAAATATATGCATGTATGTATAATGACCAAGTGTTTCCCTCTTAGATACTGAGTAAGCCTAGTAAGGCAACTCAGCCAAACACAAATAGCCAATTTGCCCCAAGCTGAGCTTATGAGAGCCTAAAAAACCATAACCCTGAGTATAGCAGTTATCAAACTTGAGTGAGCATCAGAATCACCTAGAGGGCTCATTAAATCCACATTGCTGGGCTCCACCCTCAGCATTTCTAATAAGTTCCCAGGTGATGTTGATGCTACTATCTGGGGTCACATTTTGAGAACCACTACATTCGAAGGTACCTTTGAGATTTTCAAAAAAGATTTCTTAGCCTTATTCCAGTTTGTACTTTGGCTAGAGGTTTGTTGTTGTTGTTGTGTAATTCATTAGAAAAAAATGACCTTACTGTTTTATAACATCACTCTCAGATGCTGTCTGCCATTATTTTTCACACTGGGTTTCATATACCAACAAAAATGAATCATGTATGTCTAAAATGTACATTTTTATAAATGTATAATATCTATCTATCATCTATCAAAATACAACTTTGTGCTGGCTTATTAAGCTTCTAAATATTTTAGTGTGTTTGAACTTAAAGTTGGAGATGATGGTTAGAAACAGGTTGGAAGTTGGAGGAGAATCTTAGGTAGAGCAGAGTGACCCATCAGGGGCTTTTACAGAGAGATGGGTAAGGAAAATATGTAGGAAATCTTGAGGACATCTTGTATCTTTTTTGTTTTCTCTTTTTCAAATTTTTTTTTATTTTTTATTAACATATAATGTATTATGAGCCCCACGGGTACAGGTCTGTGAATCGCCAGGTTTACACACTTCATAGGACTCACCATAGCACATACCCTCCCCAATGTCCATAACCTAACCACCCTCTCCCTACCTCCCTTCCTCCAGCCCCCCTCAGTCTGTTTTGTGACATTAAGAGTCTCTTATGGGGAGGCACCTGGGTGGCTCAGCGAGTTAAGCCTCTGCCTTCGGCTCAGGTCATGATCCCAGGGTCCTGGAATCGAGCCCCACATCTGGCTCTCTGCTCAGCGGGGAGCCTGCTTCTTCTCTCTCTACCTGCCTCACTGCCTACTTGTGATCTCTCTCTGTCAAATAAATAAATAAAATCTTAAAAAAAAAAAAAAGAGTCTCTTATGGTTTGTCTCCCTCCCAATCCCATCTCATTTCATTTTTTCCTTCCGTACACCCCAAACCCCCCACATTGCCTCTCAAATTCCTCATATCAGGGAGATCATATGATAATTGTCTTTTTCTGATTGACTTATTTTGCACAACATAATACCCTCTAGCTCCATCCATGTCATTGCAAATGGCAAGATTTCATTTCTTTTGATGGCTGCATAGTATTCCATTGTATATATATACCACCTCTTCTTTATCCATTCATCTGTTGATGGACATCTAGGTTCTTTCCATAGTTTGGCTATTGTGGACATGGCTGCTATAAACATGAGAGTGCACGTGCCCCTTCCGATCACTACATTTGTATCTTTAGGGTAAATACCCAGTAGTGTGATTACTGGGTCATAGGGTAGCTCTATTTTCAACTTTTTGAGGAACCTCAATGCTGTTTTCCAGAGTGGCTGCACCAGCTTGAATTCCCACCAACAGTGTAAGAGGGTTCCCCTTCCTCTGCATCCTTTCCAACATCTGTAGTTTACTGACTTGTTAATTTTAGCCATTCTGACTGGCGTGAGGTGATATCTCTTTGTGGTTTTGATTTGTATTTCCCCAATGCCAAGTGATGTGGAGCACTTTTTCATGTGTCTTTTGGCCATCTGGATGTCTTCTTTGTAGAAATGTCTGTTCATGTCCTCTGCTCATTTCTTGATTGGATTATTTGTTCTTTGGGTTTGAGTTTGATAAGATCTTTATAGATTTTTGGATACTAGCAATTTATCTGATATGTCATTTGCAAATATCTTCTCCCATTCAGTCAGTTGGAAGACATCTGGTATCTTGAGTAATTCTGTCCTTTTACAGAGATGTTTCAGCATGAGATGTTCTAGGATCTGACACTGATGCTAATTTAAAAAATATAAAACCAGATATATGTGAATAGTTACTTTGGACTGACTCTACATGGTTGCTTTCTTCTCCCTCATATTACACATTTTTCTGGTCAGTCCTCCTCAATCTGAGTAGATCTTCATATTTACAGCCACTAGCACAATCCTAATGTCAGTTAAACCTTGCCTGGCAACTGAGTTGATGAAAGCAGATGTTAGGTGAATAGCTTTAAAACATCTGTTTGAGTGGCCTGCTGTTGCTTGCAGAGAGATCCTGGAGCATGCAAAGGGTTCCCACTCTTTCTCCTTCTCTGGCTCCCACCTGCCCACACTTGATTAGACATTTAAAAATCAGAGACCCTTACCAGGGGCAGGCTTCCTAGCAGAGGAGATTCCCCAGCCTCCTTCCAGGAGTCTGTCTGCTCTCTTTGGAGTGGGGAATGCCATGACCATGGCCATTCTGCATTATCTCTGCCTCTTGTATCATTTCGAGCCTGTTCAGGCAGACATTTGAGAATCCAAGTATTTGTTGGAAGATTGCCTCTGATATGTTTATTTCCAACATGGTTTCAATATTCGGGGTGTGGAAAATTAGCATACATTTCTGAAAGTTCAATACCCTGTATCCACTGAAAAACATTTTGATCTTTATTTGATCAGAAACTATAGGGTGTGATCGTAGTGGAATTGTAGGTGTGTGTATAAGGTATGGGGTTAAATTAAGAGGTGGAGATCACATTCACAGGGGAGAATCAAGAAAGGTTCAAAAAGGACATGGCACCTGAGCAGGTTGAAGCATACATGTGTAATTATAACAGATATAAATGTAACCATAAAACATTCAAACCATACGTTTTGTGTGTGGCTATGTATAGAGATTTAGTGTATATCGTTCTGAAACATTCTCTTTGGCTTAAAAGTATATCTTGGACATTTTTCCAACGTTGTAGATAGAGATATATTTCATTCATTTTAATAGTGGTTCCATTTATTTGTTATATGTTTGAATTCTAATCGATTTAACCAATTTCCTGTTGGCAGACTTTTATTGTCTTCATTTTATTGCCATTACAAATAATATTATAATGAATGTGTGTGTGTGTGTGTGTGTGTGTGTGTGTGTGCCTTTATACATATGTAAGTATTTTTTAAGATGAATTCCTCAAATCTAAAATTTCTGGGTTGATATGTATGCATATTCAGAATTTTAAGTTATTCTCTAATTGCCCTTAAGGTCCTTATACTAACTTAGAATTTCACACAAAACATTTGAAAATGACTTTTTTTACTTCCTCATTTATTAGTAAGATATTATAATATGGATAACTAGTAAAGATAAGATATTTCAATTTACATTTATCTGATTATGATTGAGCTTGTCATCTTCTCATATGTTTATTTGCTTTTTTCCATGAATTTCCTCATTGTGCATGTATATTATAAAAATTATCTTCCTGAACAATATTCTAATATTTTTGAAATATAGTTGTATTTTTAATTCATTCCATTGAACCTCTGGAATCTAGTTTTGATTAAGGCATGAGGCAGGGTCTATAATTATTAATTTTCCAAATAATTAACAAATTTTCAAATACTAGTTATGGACTAAATAATTAACCTACTGATTTGAATTACCATCTTTATAATATAAAAAATTATCTTATACCTATGTCACTATATGGATTCTCTTCCATTCCATCTGAAAGAGAAATGTCATTTTTGGTCAACTTTCTGTCTGGCAGAGATTATAAAAAGTATAATTCTCTATAGAAGAACAACATGTACAAAGACCCAGAAGCATGGGCAGTGTCCTTTGTAAAAGGCAAAATTTTAGAGTGGATGTAGCCTTAAGTTTATGCACAAAGATTACAAACTTCACTAGGAAGTCATAGTAAAAGCAATGAAAAAATTTTCATAAATAAACACCTGTCTCCAATAGAAGCATAATATTCATCCATTCCAATTTGTTTTAGATCATTTAGGCTTGGACTTATTTTAGCACTTTATTAGTTTTTATAGAAAGCCAATATATTTAATGCAGTTTTTAGAAAAAGATTTATATACTTATTTGATAGAGAGAACACACACATGTGAGTGCAAGTGTGAGTTGTGGGGGAGGGACAGAGAGAAAGGGAGAGAGAGAATCTCAAGCAGATTCCCCACTGAGCGCGGAGCCCCATGCAGGGCTTGTCCTGCAGCTTGATCTCAGGATTCTAAGGTCATGACCTGAGTGGAAATCAAAAGCTGATGCTTAACTGGCATTCACTGGGATGCCCTTAAATGCAGTGTTTTCAGAAGGCTTTACCTTTAACGCATTATTGTTAGTTTTCAAAAGTAAACATTTTTTATCATTTATATTTGTGCAGTTTCTACTTCTTTGGAAGGAGAAATGCTGAGAACAAAATGTTCTAGGATTTCAGTGTTTGCATGTAATATCCCTGAATTTTAGTTTCAATTTTCTGATAAGGAAACTCTTTCCAAACTTATCTTTTTTTTTTTTTTTTTTTTTTGGTGGCCCAAGAGGAACTAAACATAAGCTCATGTGACAGTGAGAGGTAGGATGTAAATGTACAGAAATTATGTGTTGTTGTCTTTGTCGTTAATTTTTTATCCTTAATGTTGGTTTTTCGTAAGGCATGTAAACATAGTGTCCTGTGTGCTGAAACGTGTCCAAATGTTGCTTTCTGTAACTAGATCTTCCCATCATGGTTATCAGTTCCAATTTGAATAAATAAGCAGAACTCCTAAACCTACTTTTATCAAAGTTAGATCACCCTTTTCTTTTTTCTCTCTCTTTTTTTATTTCCCTCGTCACGTTTCTAGATAGCTGCAAGCAAGAAAAGCACCTCCAAAAGTTATTTTGACTTAAATCAGCATCACTTCCAAGGTTTAATCACTAAAATGTAATTAAAGTGTCATAATGCTCATTTTAAAACTACTGATTCAGATTTACACATTGCAATGTAATCTAAGTCTTTCTGAAACATCATGCCTCCCTAGAGGAAACAAAAAAAAAAACAACCCAACATTGCTTCAGATTTACTAATAAAATCAACATGCTATGCTACGACTCCAACATACTCACCAAAAGTAATTTGAGTTTCTTTTTTGTTAAAAGGTTAAATGTTTAAGGGTATTTCCTTTCCAATACTACAGGTATGATACACAGATTTGTGGGGAAATAGAAAATGTGAGAGAATGCTCTTTATAATTATTGGTAGCTTCAAAGCCCTATACTGGAACTCCCTGTAAATATGCCAAGTTGACTATTACAGAAATAGACAACTTGTGGAATTTTGGACATTTTCCATACTCATTGGTGCCAGCCCTGGAGGGGGTGGGCAGTCTAGTCCAGGAACAAGTAAACAAGTCAATAGGAAAACTGATCATTGGAAAGGCTGACCTTTGAACAGTGGAGTCTCTGAACTCTCCGAAGGGTCAACTTGGATTTGGCAAATATTTCAATTCTCCCTGTGTCATGTAACCTTAGGTACTAATCAAAGTGATCTGTTTTTGATATTGAGAAGTTCAACTTCTGGGATGGTGCCAAAGGTTTTGGCATCATGGTGGATGGAATGTATTCACTTGTGTTGCTGGATGAAGAAATTCTACTGTTGTCCTGAAGAATCTGTTTCATTACCAACCTCTCATATTTCTGGAAAAAAACAAAAACAAAAACATGTGACTAGTTTCTTTCCAGAAACTGTTGGGGTTTTCCTTGTGTTTGTTTGCTAGTCAACTTGGAAAGGAATCAGAGAGTGGCCCTGCCTGTCCTAAGGTGCTTGGAGGGCCCTGGGGGAAAAAGGTTATAGCTGAAATTAAAACAAACAAACAAACAAAAAACCAACAAAATAAACCCCACTAACAGGAACCCCAAATAGTTGAGCTTCAGATGACGTTGAAGGCTTAGGGGTATCTGACACTTGCTTTTTACCTTTCTATTTATAAAAGGAAGGTGAACAGGCTGTGATGTTTCTGGTTTTCTAGAAAAGTATTAGAGCCTTGTTAATTATGGTAGAGTGAACATGGCAGGAAAAGGAAAAATATAATTTTAAGTATAATGGTGCATGCTGGAAACACAGATTGGCAAGCATATGGGGTTCTGGCATCTGGACAGAAGCCTTCATAACCATCTGCTTCTCAGAGGTTATTTTGGCAATTTTTGCAGCAATTCCAGTGATTCACAGGTCTGGGCTCAGTTTTTTTTTTTTTTTTTAATTACTTTCTTTAGTTTTATTATATTAAGCCCCAAATAATAATAATAATAGTTATTATTATTTTCCTCCATCTTCTTCCTCTTCCTTTTTTTTTTTTAAGATTTTATTTATTTATTTATTTGACAGAGTCACGTAGGCAGAGAGGCAGACAGAGGAGGAGGGGGAAGCAGGCTCCCTGCTGAGTAGAGAGCCCGATGCAGAGCTCGATCCCAGGACCCTGAGATCATGACCTGAGTGGAAGGCAGAGGCTTAACCCACTAAGCCACCCAGGCGCCCCACTTCTTCTTCTTCTTCTCCTTCTTCTTCTTCTTCTTCTTCTCCTTCTCCTTCTCCTTCTCCTTCTCCTTCTCCTTCTCCTTCTCCTTCTCCTTCTCCTTCTTCTTCTTCTTCTTCTTCTTCTTCTTCTACCTTTCCTCTCTTAAGAACTCTTGTTCTTTTTCATATTCTTATTCTCTTATTCTTATTCTTGAAGTGGGATAGGTTAAATAGTTGATAGGCACTAAGGAGTGCATTTGTGGTGAGTGCAGGGTGTTGTACGGGAGTGTTGAATCACTATATTTTACACCTGAAGTTAATATTGCACCGTATGGTAACTAACTAAAAAAAAAAAAAAAAAAAAAAAAAACCTTAGAAAAGGAATAATTGGGGCTAAGGATTTTTAACAATGAGCTAAAAAGGGCACAGGTATGTAGAAGCAGTTGCTGGGTCTTCTGTCTGTACATTAGTTTCATTGTTGTGGGTGTAAAGTTATCTTAAAATGGAATATGTGCCAGTAATTCATTGTGATAGCAGCAGATGTCCCTTAATGCTAATATTTTTTCTCAATTTTATTCACCAAGTGACATTTTTGGCCTTCAGAATAAATGTGATATATTGTCTTCCCTGGCTGCGAAATGTGAGAAAGTGTGGATGTACTCATGTTTTTGTGTTCTCTGCTCATGGTCCTAAAATACCAGGAGGTTACCCAACTGGTAACCTCCAGCTCTCCTTGGCTTTCTTGTTCCACTAAACGTGCCCCAGAATTTTGAGAGTTACAGTTTTTAGTAGTTAGTGTGGTGTCATGTGATACTCTCACCAGCACTCATATTCACCAAAAGTCATTTAACACAGGACCATTGTGGTTAATCATAAAGCAACATACTGACAAGCATGATGCATTAGGAGTTGAATCTTCATTTCAATTTTTTATCATAAAAATCCCATTTATTGAGTATTTACATTAATTATGTCACATAATGTGATATATGTCTTTAATGTAAAAGATATATAAGGATGTGAATAGAAAGGCTTGTGGGTAAGAATGAAAATGGGATGGCTCTCCGAGGACCATTTGGCAGTGTCTTTCAGAACTTTAAGTACACGTGTCCTAGGACTGCCCACCACCTCCTCGTTCTTCTTCTAGGACTCTATTCTATTTTATAAAATATTGTCACATACTCATAAGGTCATATATGGTAATTGCAAGATTATTTGTAATGGACAAAAATCGAAGGCAATTTAAATGTCAGTAGGCAAATGGTTAAACAAATTTTGGAAATGCTATACTATGGAATATCACATAGCTGTTTAACAAAGTGACATAGGTCTACAAGAACTGACATGGAAAGGTGTCCATGATCTATATTTAAGGTTTTTCTTTTTTTTTAAACTTGCTTGAGAAGAATATATATAACATATTTTTATTTTTTTAATAAAAAATCAATATATACTTATTTAAATGTGTAAACGAATAGAAGGTGTGTGTTATAGACTGAATATATCTCCCGAAAATTCATATGCTAAAGGACTCATCTCCAATGTGATAGTATTGGGAGGTAATTACATTAGATGATGTTCCGAGGGTGGTCATGATGGAATTAATGTCCTCGTGAGAAGAAGAAGAGACCAGAGCTTGTTATTCCTGCCATGGGAGGAAAAGAAAGAAAGCAGCCAGCTGCAAAACAGGAAAAGAGCTCTCACCAGAAACCAACCATGCTGGCACCCTGATCTCAGACTTCCCAGCCTTCAGAAATGTGAGAAATAAATAGCTATTGTTTAAGGCACCTGTCTGTGGTATTTTGTTATAGCAGCTCAGATTAAGATAATACAGAAAGAGTCTAAGTAGACTCTAAATATTAGATGATTACCTCCAAGGGAGGATGAGGTGGACAGATGGAGAAATTATCCTGTTTTTAATATATATACTTCATTGTTTAAATCTTTGTTAAGTATGTATCACTTTTGTAGTTGAAGAATGGGAGGGAGGGAGAGAATGAGGAAGGAAGGAAGGGAGAGAGAGCAGTATGAACTCCCAAAGTCCATGTTGCATTGTCAAAAGTTATTCTATTTACTCATTTATAAACTATTGTGTTAAAAATTTGTCAGACTGCTTCTTCCTTGATGACCTTAAGGATGAAACCATCTCTCATATCCTTAGTTCTTCTTATGAGATAAACGGGCTTCATGGAAAAGCATGGTGCATTTTGTAAAATATTTTCAAATACATTGTTGAGCAAGAATTAAATTGGGACATTTGGCTGGAATTGGACTGAGTTCCCCTTTTAAGGTATTGGGTTCTAGTCATGCTTCTCTTGTCTATTAGGTCTTTCCTTTTTCCTTCTAGGTTAGACTTTTGTGGAGCCTTCTGACACATGAAATTTTTTAATCTATTAAGCAGAGTCAGCAGTGATAACCTGTTTCTTTTGTCTCAAAATGTTTGGCTTTAATTTTCCTCCTAGACTATATGTAGATAATTTAATTTCAGTTTTGATCTTGTGAGAAATTCCAAGGAATACCATTGGTTCTGAGACATCAGGAGAGTCTGGATCCTCAGAAGACTTTTTGGGATTTTGGTAGATGCTATATACGAAAATATATATATGAATGAATGATTTCCAAGTTGGTCTGCAGATCAAAATAACCTGGAAAGTTGAAAGAAATTAAAACAAATCACAATGTCAGACCAGAACTCAAATCTACAAATTGTAATTTTGAGGGAATGCTGTATAGAAGTATGTTTTCAACAACCTTACCTAAATAATTCCTGTTTATCTAGTTCTACATTAGCTGCAGATTGACTTTTGGGAATGAATCGTCTGCTATTTATTACAATAGCCTATCAATGAGAGCACAAAATACACATCTCCAACTACTTGGTAGTTGTTATTAGGATGCAAGTTTTGCCCCTATAATATGCCTTTTGCATGTCATGGTATGTAGTGGTTATGAGAAGAGAGAACCAAACACAGAGGAGGACCAAGTATTACAATGTGAAAGAGGTTTTGGCTTTAAAAAGATCTGTTGGGGGACGCCTGGGTGGCTCAATTGGTTAAGCAGCTGCCTTCGGCTCAGGTCATGATCCCAGCGTGAGTCCCACTTCGGGCTCCTTGCTCGGCAGGGAGCCTGCTTCTCCCTCTGCCTCTGCCTGCCATTCTGCCTGTGCTAGCTCTCTACCCCCCTCTCTCTCTGATAAATAAATAAATAAATCTTTAAAAAAAAAAAAAAAAAAAAAAGGTCTGTCGGAATACCCTTCTCTAACACAGGAAAAGGTTATCATTTTATCTGTTCCCATAGTGTAGTAAGCATCATGAGACCAATCAAGTATCATAAGAAGTTGTGGGCCAGATCAATTGGAGAAAATAGGAGTAGATATAGCCAGGAAATGGGAGAGATCAAAATAAGTTTGAATATTTGCTCACACTGCCAGCTATTGGGAAAAAATAAAGCTATCTCTAAGATAACCCATTTATTTATTTATTTATTCATTTATTTAATTTGAGAATTTTATCCATTTTGTTGAGATACAGTTGACATACAATATTATATTAGTGTTATGTACAAATAATGATTCCATATTTGTATATATTGTGAAATGGTCACCAAAATACGTCTGGTTAGCATCTGTTACTTCACATAGTTACAGTTTTTTTTTTCTTGTGATGAGAACTGCTAAGATTTTTTCTCTTAGCAACTTTCAAAAACAATATTATTAACTATAGTCAGCATGTGGTACATTATATCCCATGACATTTATTTTATAAATAGAACTTTGTACTTTTTGATCCCCTTCACACATTTTACCCACTCCCACCTCAGACAACCACAAATGTGTTCTCTGTATCTGTGATCTCACTTTTTTATTGTTGTTTATTTGTTTGTGTGTTTTAAGATTCCACATATAGGTGAGATCATAAGGTATTTGTTTTTCTCTAACTTATTTCACTTGGCATAATGCCTTCAAGCTCCATTCATGTTATTACAAATGACAAGATTTCCTTTTTTAAAAAAAATTCCTGAATAATATTCAATTGTATATATATTCATATATATGTATATACACATATATACATATACACATTTACATACACAGATAGACACATACATATATACACAAGCACACAAACATTTTCTTTATCCATTCATCTATCTGTGGACATTTAGGTTGCTTTCATGTCTTAGCTATTGTCAATAATGCTGCAATGAATATGGAAGTGCAGATTATCTTTTTGAATTAGTGTTTTCATTTCCTTCAGATAAGTACTCAGAAGTAGAATTGCTGGATCATATGGTCGTTCATTTTTAATTTCCTGAGAAAGTTTCACGCTGTTTTCCATAGTGCCTACACCAATTTTCATATATTTTTTGTAACTCTCCTACCCAGTAAAACAAAATTCTCAAAAAAGAAATGAATGACATTTATTGGATTTCTTTGATTTTCTTGTAGTTCTCATGAACAATACATTAACAAGAAATGTAGGTCTGCAAACTATTTCAAAGTGAATGCTGATTATTTTGTTTCTTTCTCATTTCCTTGCTAGCTCAGCTAAGGGAAACCAAATAGACTCATCAGCCCACTTACAGACAGCATAGCTCTAGGTTTTTCCCCCTCACTATTAAACACAATGTTTGTTGGCATGTTCCAAATTCTCTAGTTTTAGGGGATGACCCTGACCATTAGGATTTGCATAAAACTACTCTTAACTCCCATGATGAGACCAGGAAACCCTGTGAGAAACTATTTCCACCTTAACACTTAAGGGATCTTTGTGGGATCTAAGTTTATTATTATTTTCTCTTACTCTACTTCTCTGTGTCTGCCACATACCTAGGACTGTCCTACAATACCACCCACTGAAAGGCATTTCCTCACATGATTGTATGAACAGCTGACCTGTGCTGGTATTTTGGGGAGCGACTAAAGAATAATTATTTCTTCACGGCTCCTGTTATCTCTTGGACATCCCTATCTTCGGCTCATCCCACTGGCTTTGCTCACAGGGGCCACGGTGTCCAGTGTACTCACTGAGCAGTTTCCTCTCCTTTTTCTTCCCTAGACCCTTTGTCATGTCCCTGCCCTTGAATCTTAAACTTCTTAAATAATTTGCTAAATAATTCACTTAATAATAATAATAATTTAACTTCTCTAGCTGATGGTGCCTGAATGCTTCACTTTTTATATTTAGGAAGTAGTTTTTATTTTATTTTTTTTAACACACATGGGGGAAATTATTCCATTCTCCTAGGAGATGAGGAATCTAGTTGTACAGATTTAAATGACATTTTTTTACCCTCTTGGCTACATTTGCTCTTTTTTCTCTACTTTTCTCTCCCCTCTCTTCTCTTCTTCTCTCTTTGCCTTTGTCTCTCTTTTTAACCCTCTCCCGCACTTGCTTCTCTCTCTCTCTCTCTCTGTCTCTATCAACCCACCATCCATTTATACAGAATTACAAATGTGTGTGCAAAGGCAAGCTCACAAGCACATCTACTCAAACACAACTGTGGCTGTTCCTGAGCTAACTTTTCTAAGGGGCACATAAGAAGACATCACGTGGGCAAGTTAAATGGTCTTGTAAATGTGGGAAAAATTTCATATACATTGTTTCTCCTCTATGCCCCTCTGGATGACAAAGCACAGGGGTTCTACAAAGATTGTCCTACTTCTAGGGAAGTAATAAATTAACAGAAGTCTTCATGGTTTGATAGAGTCTGGAGAGAGACACACAGAGGGTACCCTAAGCAGAAATCCCTTTACTTCTGTTTACATTACCTTTGGGAATATAATCCTCACTCCTCTGTGAGAGGGCCAATTTGACTTTTTCAATAGTCTTAATTGTAAATGTTCCCTTTATATGGTACGAAAATTTAAGTTTATAACATTCACTTGTTGGTCTTGGGTTTATTCTCTGGTGTCCCAAAAAGTAATAAGTTTATTAAATTTTTCAAAAAATAGAAATTCATATATTTGAAAATAATTGTCATTAAATTCCTCATCAAATCATCCCATCTCAGGCTAAACACCTCTTTTTTTCTTCAACAATTCCTGTTGTTATAGCTTTCAGACCCCTAACTTCCTGATTGTAGTATTTTGGAGTCATTCCATTTTGTCACTGTTTACTCTCAAAATGCCACCTCTAGCAGAATGACTTGCACGAAGTAGATGGATAAATGCTGACAGAATTTAATTTAACTGAGCACCATACTATTTCCAGTGCCGAGTCCTGAAAAACTATGCCCATCTTTCTTCTGGACGTTACACTTTTATTAATACAATATAAGACTGCATTAGCTTTATTATAAATCACATGGGCTTGTAATATAATGTCTCCTGACCTTTTTCTCATAATCTCACTTTCCTTCATCTGAATTTGGTCATCTGATTTCCTGAATCTAAATGCAAAGTTTTACATTTATCCTTGTAAATTTCATTTTGTTTATTTCATCCACGATTTCACCCTTTTGAGATCTTTATGCCCTCATTGAAAATACACATTTCCCGCCACTATTTGGGTCATTTATAAATGCAGTAGATTTGGTTTTTTGCCTTTACCCAAGATTGATGCTTTTGGTAGAAGTCCATTGCAACACTGGACTTTTAACCTGTTTTTGTTTTGTTTTGTTTTTTTGCTTCTGGCTCTCTATGGTATTGCTGAACCACACATCTGTTTGGGAGATCACAAGGTGTGTATGGCATCTGGTCCTACAGAAGTGTGGTCAGCCACAGTGCAGCATCTGTGGAGTTGTCCTCCCCTGTGCCCTGTGTCTATTAAGCATCTCAATACACACATTTCCACTGCTAATGTCACTAAGTACCCACGAAAGCACAGTCGTGGCCACTGGTTTCCAGGCAACAGGCCCTGGGTGCTGCTGTGGCAGAGGCTTTGAACTTTCCCAGAAACCCATGGTCTCTCCCAGGCCCTCCTGCCACTGCCCTAGCCCTGGGTTACTCAAGGTGCCACAGCTCTGAGTGTTCAGTAACAAAATAAGAGGGTTTCGAAAAGCTCCTAACTGCAAAGAGAGAGAGAGAGAGTTTCCGCAGCAGATACAAAAAGCTTTCTTGCTTCCATTTGGTCACCACGGTTTGAGAGAGGGCTCCAGGGTGGTTAAAAAAACTGCCTTGTGGATGCAGGAGAGGCTCTGGCACAAGTGTGGGCACCGGGGGGGGGGGGTGCCTGAGGGCCCCTCAAAGGCTGCTGGGCAGCGGAGGCTCCTGGGGGTGCGTGAAGGTGAGCCTTTTGAAGAGACACTGAAGAGACACTGGCCCAGCCCGCCCGGGTGGAAGCCTGCGCATGTAGTCAGGTGGTCGCCATCTCCTTGGAGTTGCGCCTCCTCCTCCAGGAAGCGGCTCTCCGGGAAGTCACAGAGCGGGCGTGTGCGCGGGCGGACCCCAGGGCAAGCAGCTCCGGAAGGGCCTGCTGCAGGCTCTTGTCCAGAGCAACGGCGGCTCCCTGGCATCCAGGGATGCCCCCCGACCCTGGGAGAACTTCTGCGCGTCCTGGAAGAGGGCACAGACCCGCGCTGGTGCTGCGCCTTCGTCTTCCGGGGACCCTCAGCTCTCCGGCTGCCCCTCAGCCCTGCGGGAAGAAGGGGGCCTCCGCCGCCCCCGCTGCCCGGCCACTGCGAGCTACGTCTTCGCAGAGAAACGGCGGCCCAGGGAGAGGTAGGTGCGGAGGCCGCAGTCGCGTGTTGACCGGGCGGTTGTCGGGACTCACCTGCGCACAGCCGCTGTGGGGAATCTGGGGGACGGTGCTTGATGGCAGGGAGGAGCGCAGCTCAGAGGACGGCGCTGGCTGGTCCTCGAGGACGAGGATGGCTGAGAACAGGGTTCCAAAGGCGACTGGAAGAGAGGTTGGAGGGTGGTGGGAGGCTGCAAAAAGGGACATGCCTGGGTCTGTTCCACTGGAATAGTGTGGAAGCTTGAGACAGATCCGAGGGGACGTCTGGCGCGCTGCCTAACTCCAGTTCTACACCGTGGTGTCTGGCAGTGCTTTTACAGAAATTGCTTGTATTGATCAGTGTTCTTTTTCACGGTGGCCGTGCTGCTCAACAAACACCAAAATATGTGTGGCTTTCAACAATGAGCATTTAATTCTTACTTACAAGTTAGTTCATAGGTTGACTCGGGTTCTGCTGGATTCAGGTAGGATTGCCTGGCCTCGGTTTGCAGGCTGAGCTCAGAGTACTCGTCATGATCATCTCCTTTGGGTCCAGCGGTCACTTGGGGGATGTTCTTCTATAGAAATAGTAGTTGCTCAAGAGTCCTGAGTGGAAATAAATAATGCTCCTTAAAACTTAAAAAAACACTGTAATTTCTCTCCATATCCTGTTGGCTCAAGCATGTCACATGGCCAAGAATTTAATATACTCCAGTGGTGGTGAGCCATGGCAAGGATAAGAAGGAAAGGAATCTTTGGAGAGAGATCTTTCACTTTTATACAGCCTTCTCCTTCATTCTCTTCTTATAGACTACATGAGTCTGGGGAGGGCAGCAGAAAAATCTCTTTGACAAACACCATATTGGAATCACCTCTTCACCCTCAGGCACAGAGCTTTGTCACTGTGTCAAGCCTATTTTTCCTCCTCCTTTCAGATATTTTATCTTCCGGAGAGTGTCCGACAAAGGGATGCCTAGCAGGCCTACCCCACCAGTGCACTGAGCATGCTGAAACCCATTTGAAACTAGCAGTGGGCATATTCATGCTCAAGCTGAGGAGGTCTTGGATTCCTTTGACGCATCTAAATCAACTGATTTGTGGAAAGAAGTGGAACTCCATAGGGTACAACTGCAAAGCACCTTTGTTTTTCCTCCACCTGCCTCTTTTAAACTGCTCAGAGCACTAGTTTTTCCTTACTGTTTTGGATAAAAAGTTGAGTAGGTTTGGTGACTTTTCTGGTCACACTCAGATAATGGAATGTTCTCCAATCCCTATTGTATATTAGGAGAACTTCATTTCACTAATTAACATATTCATTCTGGTATAAAATCCCAGTTCCAAACTTTATTCTGGTTTTTTCAGCTTGTGTCAGCTGTGGCTGCAGGCTTGTGCAGAATGATCATGTGGCCAACTTCTTGTTCATTTAGCTGCTTAGTGTCTGTTCTCCCCTGCTTACTAGGCTGCCCGGGCCCTCCAAGGTTGGAAGCTAATAGGCGGGGGAGGTAAGGGGCAAGGTTGGTACTAAGAAAAGCTGGCATTGATTTCCCCTGGTCTTGGAAGGTGTTTGAAGGTGAAATATTGCCTTATAGGGGCATCTGTGATAATCTTTCCAGAATACCCAGACTAAATCCTTTGAGTAGTAAGAAGCTTCCATGCAAATAGCTTATAGTCTCCCCCTGCCCCCACTACCACTGCAGACTCTTTCTGCTGAGATAGACTTACCATGGCCAGAGCCCAGGCAGACACCTCATAGTGGGCTTCACATTTGGACTTTGGGAAACACACACACACACACACACACACACACACACACACACACTTGAACTGCTGTGGGTGGTAATGCAGGCATTTCCCAAATACCACCATTTCATGACGGCCACAAAGAGTTTCAGCTACCACTTGTTTAAAAATGAGGCACCATTTTACTATCAACCTTAAATTCCAAAGGATGAGGCTGAGTTGCCCCCAGGAAGCTCCTCTCATGCAACTGAAGATTAGAGCAAAGGACTCTGATCTCCAAAGTAAGAAAAGGTATAGGTGGAGGGGGAGGGGGTATATTGGGGACATGACTGCAGCACATTGATGACTTTCTCCAAGGAAACACTTTTTTCTCCAGCCTCCATCTTTTTTACACCCTCAAAGTGGGTATTGACTAATTACAGTAGAACAAGTTTTTGTCCCTTGAGTAAGTCCTCTAAAGTGGCCTTGTACTCTCATTGGATTGTGGAGATGTCTGCCTGTCATGTACTCTTGGCACCTCTTTCTTTTTTTTTTTTTAAAGATTTTATTTATTTATTTGACAGAGAGAGATCACAAGTAGGCAGAGAGGCAGGCAGAGAGAGAGGAGGAAGCAGGCTCCCTGCTGAGCAGAGAGCCCGATGCGGGACTCGATCCCAGGACCCTGAGATCGTGACCTGAGCTGAAGGCAGCGGCTTAACCCACTGAGCCACCCAGGCGCCTGGCACCTCTTTCTTTTAAACTTAGAATCATAGACTCTTTGGATTTAAAGAGAGTTGAACATCTCCCTCATTTCATAAATGAGAAAATGAAGTTTCTGAGAAGTGATGCCAGACTTCCAAGGTCACACAGCTTTTTTGGTATAAAGGTACTCAAGCCATGTACAGCCTATGGGTCCAATAACCCCTCTTTCCTCAAATTTATCATCTTTAAAAAGGGATAGTAGTTGTACAATAGAACGTGGGAAGTGGAGGCTTATTGTAAAGGTTAAATGAGTTAGTGTTGGAAAGCTTTCAGAAGAATGTGATATAAGGAAAGCACTCCATGATTGCTGTTTCTTCTCTATTCTCCTTTCTTCTTTGGTAACTTCTTTTTCTACTTCTTTCTCTTTCATAGAAGATCCATGTGCCTAATATTGAGAACACAAGCAAGCAGAACTAAAAGTGCCATTAATTACCAGTCACAAAGCCTAATGTTGTCAAAGAGACAGGAACCTTCCTCCCTTGCTGGTGAACTTCAAACGTGAGACATTACCTCTGCTCTATAATAGTGAGCAATTTCAGAAAACTTTAACGTCCAAAAAGAGGGGATGGTTCAAAGGAATCATGGGCCATTGTCCAGTGAAACATGACATCGTCACTAAAAAGTCATGGACAAATATAAAGAGGCATTAAATGAACAAAGGCAATTTCCAAAACTGTGGCATAGGGTGATATAAATTTTGAAAATAAAAAAGAGATGACATATATTTATTTCCTGAAGGATAAACCTGAGGTTATGAACCGCAGTAGTCAGGTTGGGTGGGGGGCTTATTGGTGACTTTTGTTTTTGTATTTATGTGTGTTTCTCAAACATTTGTACAAGAAACATTTTCTCTTAAAATATATTTTAAAAAGGGTAGAAGGTGATTGTGGAGTTGAAAAATAGTGCTTAGCTTTAGAATGAATGGATTTTGTCAGAATTATGTGCTATTGGACAGAGGAAGGCCTAACCCCACAGGTAGGCAGAAGTCTACGCTCAGTGATACTCTGCCCGGGAGCAATGGTAGAAATCTTGAGAATAAGAGGCTCCTTTCGACCAGGAGCAGCTGTTTCATCTGAGACGAGCCTCCAAGGCTTTATAACATGCTCAGGAAACTTATAGAAAGACAGTAAATCTGACAGGAGAAATAAAAGAATGTTCTCAGTCAGTGAGATAGTTTTAAATGACTGCTTTTCCAGAGAGGTTGATGAGTAATAAGTCTCTTCATTCATTTCATTTTTCTTGAAAAAAGTTGAGCTACAAAATGAGATGTAATGTTATAGGAAAGTAGAGGGGATCATGGGCTCAGTGTAGACACTATTTCCATGAAGCACAAGGGAGAGAAAATCCGTCTGTCAGTAGGGAGAACTTTCCTCCTTGTTTCCTTTGAAGGCTGTCCAAACCAGGTAGCCAGCAAGTTCAAACATTCATGAAATGGCTGTGAGTGAATTCAGTGAGACATCTGAAAATTTAGCTAATTTGGTGCTTCTCTTTACCAAAAGGAAGAAAATTTTCATATTAACTTGAATTGAAAACTTTTCTGACCTTAAGAAAGAACCAATGATCAATGACAACTGAATTTCAAGTGATTTCTTTTGAATTGTAGTGGAAAAGTTGAATTTGTAATAAAAAGTTTTTTTAAATATAAAAGTTATTTACATACATAAAATTCCTTTTTCTTTGACCTTATAGATACTGTGTGTATGTGTTTAGGGGGTTCTCTTGGTGAGGAAAAGCAAGATGAGTATCTGCTCTTTCACAAGCCTATGGGAATCTAAAATAACATGCTCTTTTATATTAAGGCTCCATTATAGTAAAACAGAACTCTAGATATGGTGTAGATGATTATGCTCTACCAAATATGGAAACAATTGGCTAAAATTGGACTAAGTGGTAGCTTCAACTGAAAGAAATAATGTCAGACTTTCAGTGTCCCATCAGGGTAATTGTGGTGACGCCTATGGTTACGGTCTATGAATTGAGATTGCCATAAGGCTTGCAGTCACAAAAGATTGGTTCCTTGGGTCATTACAAAAAAGGTTCAGACTTCAGAGCTCTTGAGATATTTCCTCATAATGGCTCAAATTAGGAAATTGTTTCTTCAGTAGAGAGAGCCCTCATTTGTTAAAAAATTCATCACATAGTGAGTGAATTCCTGTTACAAGGACCAGTGTTGAGTCAGTGTAGAGAGATGGTATAGGCTCTATATTTTCCCTCTTGACCGTGGTAATTAACCGGTGGTCTCTTTTGTCAAGTGCAGGTGAGAGTAGTGTTATGATCCAGGGTAGAGCTAGACTGACACATAAATTTGTTCCTGTGATAAGCAATCCAAATAGCAAAGAGATATAGCAATAAGATTGATTCTAGAGAAATCTAAACCTTGCCAAGAGCTGAGATTTTTTCTTTCTTAGGAAAGATCCAGAACAACAATAGAACAACAAAAACAACAACACAAAACCCTCCCAGGCTGAGAAGGAGAGGGAGTAGGGCATCTTAGTGACAATGATCACAATTGATCCAGTGATGTTTAAATGGGCCAATAACTATGAAAAGGACACTTCATTCAGAAACCGATGGAGATCCAGGTTTAAAGGCCAGAAAACTACAAAGCTGTGACAAAGCTTTCACTACCAATAATTGCTCTGCTTTAGCTAAGAGGCTAAAATTGAAGTACATGAGGATCTCAATTATTGGGCTAGGTTGGTTAATCTGCTTTCCAATAAGATGGCTTTTGAAGAAGTAAGAACAATCTACAACTTTTCTCCTTATAATGACCCCATTAAATTCTCCTTAATATAGTCATGACTTAGGGTATTCTTTATTTTTTTTTTAAGATTTTGTTTATTTATTTATTTGAGAGAGAGACTATGTGGATGTGCGAGCAGAAGATGGGATGGGGAAGAGGCAGAGGGGAGGGAGAGGGACAGTCCACTCAGAGTGTGGCGCTGGTCATGGGGCTGGATCCCACCATGCGAGGTCTTGACATGAGCCAAAACCAAGAGTCCCACGCTTAACTGACTGAGCCACCCAGGCACCCTGACTTAGGGCATTGTGTTGTTTTGCACACTTGTTATAGGAAAGAAGTGTGTTAAACCACTGATCTGTTATAATAAGGAGAAATGTATTAAAATGGACAGTACTTCAATTCCTATAGAATTATGTTCACGTTTGAGGCGATTAAATATTAATTACACTCCTCTATCCATGAAATGCTACAGGAAAAATAATAATTTTAAATGCTATTCCCATGTTTTGCCATGATGTCACTTACCAAAGACATCAGCGATATCAAAGAATTGCATATTAAAGTGGCATTTTGCCTGTAAAGGAAAGAAGGCTTGTTTTAAAAGCTTTGGAAGTGTTTTAATCCTGCTAGAAAGTATTTGAACCCCCACAAAGAAGTTTAAAAAAAGGGGAGTATTTTGAATTATTTTCATAAAGAGATACTCTAAATGGATTGTCCTTTCAAAATGAAAGAAAAATGCACTGAAGTTGATGTGTATAGTGTTTAGAGCAGTGCATTCAGCAGATACCAGGAAGAATATTCCTCCTAATTCTTTTTTTTTTTTTTTAAGATTTTATTTATTTGACAGAGAGAGATCACAAGTAGGCAGAGGGGCAAGCAGAGAGAAGGCGGGGGAGGGGGAGGAGGAAACAGGCTCCCTGACTAGCAGAGAATCCGATGTGGGACTCGATCCCAGGACCCTGAGATCATAACCTGAGCCGGAGGCAGAGGCTTAACCCACTGAAGCACCCAGGCAGCCCTTCCTCCTAATTCTTGACTCTCAGTTGCTCAGCCTGAAAACTAGATCTTTCTGAACAAACCAGGAAACCTTTGGATAAGGTTTGCTTGCCTAATAATCCCTTTCTTCTATGTTAGCCCCACTCACTGTTGTCCGTGGTGGATTTAAGTGAAAACAGGAAGAAACGTGTAAGCTGGGCCCGCAGATTGCTGGCCATTACTATCTTCTTGCTGCTTTTCCCCTTTGGCATAATATTTACTCATACCTATTAACTTCCAGTCTTTGTCCCTATAGTAAAGGAAGATACCAGACATGATTGTGACTAATTTCTTCTTTCAAAAGATAGGAAAACCCTCTGACTCAGCCGGATAAACAAAAGCCCTTAGCAATTAGCTGGCCAGTTGTTTGGTTTCTCAAATCCTCCGTCCCTGTGCCTGGTCATAATCAGCACAGCTCCTGGTAAAGGGAATGTGAGTGAGTCCCTGGCCCCTGGGAGTGGACAGGGATGACATCTTTCTGTGATAATTGCCTTCTATTCCACTCCTGCTTCACGTCTTTCTTTAAAAGAAAATTTTAACATGCCAGCCCTGGGCTTGGAGCCTCAGCTGAGGCCTGACAACAGTGTTGTACTTTCTAATATGGATGAACATGGTTAGTAGAATAAAAACTTTTGTAAAACACGCCAAGGGTCGTAGAACACACCAATCTGGGCATGGGGAGAGGAGGGAGGCATAAGGCGGGTAAGTGGAATCATCGAACTAAGATAAGGTCACGGGTGACCTTTCATGTACAAAATTACTTTCTTAAAAAAAAAAAAATTATTTGACAGAGAGAAAGAGATCAAAAGTAGGTAGAGCTGTAGGCAGAGGGAGAAGAAGGCTCTCTGCCTAACAGGAAGCTGAATGAGGGGCTGGATCCCAGGTCCCTGGAATCATGACCTGAGCCAAAGGCAGATTCTTAACTGACTGAGCCACCCAGGAACCCCACAAAATTACTTTCTTACTGAAGGAGGGAGAGAAAGAAAATGTAATGGAGAGAAGAGATGTAGTCATATCAACCTGTTTATTCTATCCCCAAAGTGGAGCCAAGTAATGAATCTAACTGCAAGACTGAACATGTGTTAATTTTTCTTGCTAGGAAAACAGCCTTCCAGTGTTATGCTCCTGATATGTCACTGAATTATTAAAATAAGTCTAAATGGCTACAGGAGGATGGCAATAGAGCGGCATTAGACTCATGCTTTGAGACTCTCCTTGTTCCAGAAACACTGTGGTCTAGGCATGTAATGACAAATTATTTCCATTTGTGAGAGTCTTCTTTTCAGAGCAAGATCATGCTCTCTCCCTTTTTAAAGATTTTATTTATTTATTTAGCAAGTGCATGAGCAGAGGGAGGGGCAGTGGGAGAGAGAGAAAGAGAATCTTATGTAGGCTCCACGCCCGGTGTGGAGCTTGATCCCATGACTCACAGATCATGACCTGAACTGAAATCAAATCGACTGAGTTCCCACGTGCTCTCTATTTGGACTTTCTAGACTTTGGCTATAGGTGAGTTTGAGTGAACCAAATTATAGGCTTCTATTGTTTTTTCCAGTTTGTACTTGATATTTTGTCAGTCATTTCTGTTACACTCCTTTTATGTCTCATGAAATATTTGTCTTATTTTTTTTCACAGATTTTATTTTTGTTGAAATACTTGGAATGTGGATTTTGAGTAATCTTGGTAATTTACACCAGGGTTTAGTTGTATACTTTTTCATAATTATTCAATCTCCCCTTTCAGTCAGTCTCTAAATTTGCTTATTAGTATTCCTTTTTATGCTTTCCTTAACTTAAAAACAGTATTATTTTGTGGTATGATTAAAGCAAGTATGATTACTATTAAAATCAATTATGTGAATGGATTTTGCACTTACCTATGAAACAAACAATATACCTTGGTGATTTCACTTAAGGGTCTTAGCTTAATTAATGATATGTCATTATTAGTATTTACTGACATTTTCCCATTTTTACTTGTGGTTCTTTCCAGATTGATCCTGAGAATTATGTTATGTTTGCTATGTATGGTTAGAGAAACTGAGGCATATTTTTAATTAGTGAGGATTCTTGAGTTTTTCATAAAACTGTTAGTGCAGTTTCAAAAGTAACATGGCTTTTCTGAGTTCATTCTGTTGTGGCCAAATTTACTACTCATTTCAAAAGACCTTGGGGAGTGCCCCCAACTTTTAATTGCCTTTATGAGTGACATTACCCTTGTTTGTCTTTCCTGTAGTAGAATTTTTAAAAAATCATCTATTTTTATTTTATTATATGATATATATGTTTTCTTCAATATACTATACAAAATTGATTAAGAATTTTATTTTTTTTAAGATTTTATTTATTTATTTGACAGAAATCACAAGTAGGCAGAGAGGCAGGCAGAGAGAGAGGGAAGCAGGCTCCCTGCTGAGCAGAGAACCCGATGCGGGATTCCATCCTAGGACTCTGGGATCATGACCTGAGCCGGGGGCAGAGGCTTTAACCCACTGAGCCACCCAGGCACCCCCTGATTAAGAATTTTAAAAAGGCTTTCATTGGTCTCTTATTTTCAACTTACTAAGATTTGTCAGCAACTAACCTATGCATTTGTGAGAAAAGGTCTCACCACATGTAAAGTATGGCTTTCCCACAGGCCATTCACTGACCAGTCTCTACAGGTGTAACTGTTGTTTTGCAAACTGGGATTTAGAGAGACTGCTTCACCTGTAACTTTTCAGGGCAAGCTGGTAGACTGGAGCCCAGGCCCCTGGGCAGCTGGAAAGCAGGCAACACCTTCCAGCTGCCTCAGTTGTGAATCCCATTCCTTCTCCTTCATATTGACTTAAAATCAGTGAGTCCGTGCTAAAACATTCCAGTAGTGCAAAATTTCAAGGTTTCTGTCTCCTACAATGCAGAAGTCTTATAAAGGTAAAAACCCATTTCTTCCAGGGAAGCTTAGAGAAGAAAACCCAACCAGGAAGACCTAATACAAAAAGCTGGGGTCCTGGGCCTGTTGATTGTCAGACGGCCTCCGTGAATTTCTCCTTTAATATCCATTGGCCTCAATAGGAGCTTGCACAACTGGAATGTTGATAAGATCTCACCACTTCGAATTCTGCTGTAGGGGAAAAGAGTGCAGAGGAGTGGTGCTGAGGTAGTTTGGGGCTGTAAATTGTGCCTGTCTTATCAGTGGTATCATCATCTTTTATTCTATTCCTGCTCCTGCCAGACTGGAGCCTGGTTGTTCTAAGTGGCTTGTTTTATCAAAAAATATTTTGTTTCCATGCAGGATTTTTGTTTGTGGCCATATTCCCTTTTGGTATAGGAAACAGAAACATGACAAAGAGAGCATTGTATTCTGTAAGGAATGTTTTGGAGAAGATAACCAGTGTGAGTTTGAGGGTTTTTTGTTGTGGTTTTCATATTCTCTAGGATTATGCTAATTATATTTTAAGCTTTTTTATGTTTTATTTATTGCTGTATTTTCAGGTGAGGTTTCTGGTGTTGAGGAGTGTAGCGTTGAATCATTAGCAATTATTGAAAATTTGAGGAAGTAAATGAAATTTTGTTGATTTCTTTCTTTCTTTCTTTCTTTCTTTTTTTTTTTAAGATTTTATCCATTCGTTTGACAGACAGAGATGACAAGCAGGCAGAGAGGCAGGCAGAGAGAGAGAGGGGAGGAAGCAGGCCCCCTGCCAAGCAGAGAGCCTTATGCAGGGCTGGATTCCAGGGCCCCAAGATCATGACCCCAGCCAAAGGCAGAGGCTTTCACCCACTGAGCCACCCAGGCGCCCCTGTTGATTTCTTTTGAAGCTTAGAATATATGTTCCTTTATTCAAGAGAGTGTTCTATATATCTCTACTAAATCAAGCCTGTTAATCTAAAGAATAGTTTAGATTTCTAAGAAAGGTAAAGTCTTTTCTGTAATGCAAGTTGACTTGTTAGTTTTTATGGTCCTCTGGAATTGCAAGATGACATTTTGGGAGGCTGGGGCAGCTTGTCAAACGTCCTGTTTGGTACTCGATGGGTCATGTAACTGAAGACATGTTTCTCTAGGTTTTGGGTATTTTTTTTTTTTTTTGGTTTTTTTTTTTTTTTTAGAAATTTCTTGTTTATTTCTTTTATCTAGCCTCTCTGATCTCTTACCTTGTTCTTCCCTTAGCCTTTCTTAGATAGTTCGCTTTCCAGTTCCATGGTTTTGTTACCTTCCCTCCTTTAGTCCTTTTGCTAATTTCTCTTTTTGAAACATTTTAAACATTTCTGATCTCTGGTTGTTTTCTGTATCTTCTCAGCTTTCTTTGCAGTTACCAGTTGTCCTTATTTTAATGTTTCTTCTGCTTGTTATTATACCAGTGATTTTCTGGGGTTGCGTTCTTTTGTTGTTTGTGCCTCTTTCTCCTGGTGGTGTTTTTCCCGAACCACATGGGATTTTTCAATCTTCTGTTCATCTTTGTATCTGAGAACCTCCATTTCCCTGTTGCTGGAGCCTATTTTGATAAGCAGAGGTTGCCTGTGGTGGTGTGCAAGGGCGTGGGAGGGTGAGCATAGTGTGTGTCGGTTTTACCCATAGCTTGCCTTTTGGTAGTTTAAAACTAGGTGGGGCACTTCTGTCCTTTCTGTTTTCCTTCCTGGACATGTGCTTCTGCTGCCACTTGCTCAGCGTAAATGTTGAAGGAGGGAGGAGCCAAGGAGCATATTTGCTTCTAACGCAATTTCTCATTTCCAGTAATTGCCCCGGGGCCTCTCAAGAATCTCTGAAAACAAGTCTGGATAACCTTGGAACCACCTTCACCTCTGCAGCAGTCCCTGCCTGCCTGTGTTTGATCTGTGGTTTCCTTTATAACCTTATCTTGGTTTCTGTTTTTCACAGATCCATCCAAAGTTCTGAATCACTATTGACATTATTTCTTGTTTAGCAGTGATGTTATGGATATATTTAAATATGAACTTATTTAAATGCCTAGCAAACTGTGTATATACTAACAGATTTGAGTGGGTTCAGTCAGCCATCTTAATCTAGTCTCTTCCTCTTGTACTATTTCAGTATTGTTCAGAGATACAGGAGATTGCGGTTGTAAATAGCATCCTCTTTTGCATATGCTTTCTATTTTAAGCATTGGGATCTATTTTGATTACTCTTCATATCAAAGTTTCTATTACTACACTAATGGAAATATGTTTTAATACAAAGAATTACTGTTGAACTAAACAGAACTGTTCTTCATTCACATCAGATTGATTTCTAATTTTAGGATTTAAGAAACACTTCAGACCCTCAAGGAACGTTTTATAATGCAGCACAAGTAGAAGAAGTAAGAAACTAAATCTCTTCTTCATTAGCAATCATTGAAAATACTACCACTAATGAATACCCAGAATTATTAGCTGTAGGAGAAAAAATCATGAGAGGCTGCAGTGGTTTCTTAGATAAGTCAAGACCATCTCTCTGATAAATAATTTTTCTTCCTTGGAGTTGAGTGATGAGCTCGTTTTACCTTTTATCTTATCCTGATGAAGCCGAGTGACATGAGAGTCAGTGAAGCCAGTTTTAAGTTGCACTGGTACAGTGGAAGCTGGTGGAATGGCTCCCAAAGTGTTTGTGGTAACTGGACTTATCAGAGATTAAAATCAACAGATCTATAAAAATATTGGCAGCTGATGGCTACCATTTTCTCTAATGCAGTGTTCAGAGCTTCAGTTCATTCCAGAATCCGAGTATTTTGTTGAGGGGCAAGATATTTTTGTGCTTTTGTTTGTTTGTTTGTTTGTCTGAATCTTCACAAATCCAGTCCAGGTGGAAATAGTTAGAAGTAGGGAAGTGCAGCAGCTTAACAGTCCTTAGGTTTCCTGCCAGAAATAACTTACTAATGCAAAGAAAAGACGATGAAGCGGAAAGAAAGACCTCTATTTGTGGATGTCCTTAACTGAAGCTGTGGTGATTATTAAGTGCATTATCTCAAAACTTGATAATTTCTATTTCTAAGGTGCTGGGACATGCTGTGTGATTTCCTCTGCTCCACAAGTTACGTTAAGATGGTGAGCTGTACTAGCAGCTTCTTTCCTGGCTCAAAACAACTCTGAGGGAAGGGAGGTGGGGAAGGAGAAAATAACACAAATAGGCCTTGGGGGTTGAAATGGCCACTCAATCATTGTCAGGCCAAGGCAGCACAGGTGGGCCTTCGCTGGGGGGTACTGACGGGGTCTGGCCACTGAGAGAAGAATGTAGAAGAGAGGGCCTCAGTGTGGCCTGGAGTGTGGCTAGTTTCTCCTCATGGAAAAAGACGGCTCTTTGTAAAATAGAGGAAATATACAGTCACAGTAAGGAATCTGAACTCAAATAAATGAAGAATATAATGAATCATGGTCACATATAATTGGAAACCAAACAGACTAATTAGCCCCAAGGAGATACGAGCTGGTCCCTTTCAATTCTAAACTTCTGCTTACAAAATAAACTCAGCCATGAAATCATGACTCTCCTGTTTCCTTGGAACCAAAAAGAAGAGAGAAAGAATATCTCAAATTCTATTTTTTCTGTACTTTTCCTTTCTTAATATACTATTCCATACTCATCCTTTTTTTCTCTACATATCTTGCTGCTGAACTGGAAGAAAGGGTCTAGGAACTAAAGTGTTCTGGGCTGGGAACTCGGGTTGAGTTTGGGCCAATTCTCTGCCTCCTACTCTCCTTCCCTCTCTTGCTTCTTTCCACAAATCTTTTTTTTTTTTTTTTTTTAAGATTTATTTATTTATTTGGGAGAGAGAGAGAGAAAGGGTGTGTGTGCATGTGAATGTGGGGAGGGGCAGATGGGCAGAGAGAGATCCTCAAGTATCTCCTCACTGAGTGTAGAACCCCATGCAGGGCTTAATCTCAGAACCCTGAGATAATGGTGGAAATCAAGAGTTGGCCGCTTAACTCACTGCCACCCATGTGTCCCATTGAGCCACCCAGGTGCCCCAACTTCTTTCTACAAATACTTCCTAATTTCCCACTATGTGATGATGCTCTGTCATGCTAACAAAGATGTGAAAGAAATAAAGGGCTAAATGAAGTGAAAGAAGGAGGAAGACATGGAGGAAAGAAACAGTGAAAGGGAGAGAAGAGAAAGTAAGAAGGAACAGAAAGGTAAAGAGGAAGACTATTGGCAGCAAGAGAAGAGGCAGTTTCGGTTGATGATGAATGTAACATTTGGGTCTAAAGAAATGAAGTATTGAAAGAAAAATATAGTGTAGGTAAAGTATAAGGTTACTCTAAGAATGGTGAAGTAGGGGGCGCCTGAGCAGCTCGGTGGATTAAAGCCTCTGCCTTCAGCTCAGGTCCTGGTTCCAGAGTCCTGGGATCGAGCCCCACATCGGGTTCTCTGCTCAGTGGGGAGCCTGCTCCCCCCACCCCCACCCCCGGCCGCCTGCCTCTCTGCCTACTTGTGATCTCTGTCAAATAGATAAATAAAATCTTAAAAAAGAAAAAAAAATTAAACATGTTGAAGAAAGAGTGGCCAAACAGAAAGAAACATAGTGAGGAAATGAGGTGAGAAGAAGAGGTTACAAAAGTAAATCCCCTGTTTTAAAACTTTTCCCAAAGCTAGGATGCCTGGGTGGCTCAGTTTATGAAGTGTCTGCCTTCAGCTCAGGTCATGATCCTGAGGTCTTGGGATCTAGTCCCATGTCAGGCTCCTTGCTCAGCAGGGGAGCCAGCTTCTCCTTCTGCCTGTTGCTTCCTCCCTGTGTTGTGTGTTCTCTCTGGCAAATAAATAAAATCCTTACTGAAAAATGAAACAAAATAAAACAAAAAATAACTTTTCCCAAAGCTAACACCATTTTTGGATTATTTCTGCATCGTACTGTAGAACGGGCATATCAGTGCCATTTCCTTAAGTGCTTGTGCTTTGCACTAATCTGCGTTTAGTGAATGAATGAAGCATTAGGGAAAACTGATATTCTCCAAATTCAGGTTTCAAATTTAAGCCCTTGAATTTAGTTTCTGAGTCTTAGTCCTATTAGCAGGTGAGTGAAGTGATGGATAGAAGGGGGAGCGTGAGGAGAGGGGTCTCCATGTAGCTGTCACATCTCTTCAGGGCATGTGACTAGCTGACAGGTACAACAATATTAAAACGTGGATAAGGAGCTCTGAGTTAGTTCTGAACATTCCCAAGTATTTTAGAGCTTCAGCATTCATTCATCCTCTCACTGGTGGACTTAATGTTCCTCCTCATCTCAGAGATACTTAGCAGTAGTTTGCAATAGATGAAGATCTGTCCCAGCCTAATGACCAGCATGTAAGAGGCATTTTATTTTTACTGTGTGCTCCAAGATGGTTACTGATTAGGTATAATCTTCAGAAATGAAAACAAAACTAAGCTTTTAATATATATTTGAAGACAAGTCAATGAGAGAATCTCCGCTTGGACAGCAACTGTCCAGGCAGTGAAGATTATGGCTTAACTCAGCAGTTACTTAAGTGTGCTTTCTCCCTTTTTGGCATGATGATAATGGCCAATGTAATGCTTTTCATTTTTCTCTGGAGTAATGATGCAGCCTCAACTCATGCCATTGCCTGAAATTATGTTCAATATTGGCTAGAGAGAGCAGAATGCTCTCATGGTTGAGGAATTAAAAAAATAATAATAATTAAAAATAGAGGAAGGAGGGGCAGAAATCTGGAAAAGGAGCCATTTCGAGGAGTTGAGTAAAAATGAATAGATGGTTAGAGTGAGATTTTGAATTTTCTTCAAAATAGATATGTTATTTCTAAAACAGTGCTCTCTTTTTCCTTTCTTCATTTTACTAAAATGCTGTGGGAGCATCATCTTTTTGTCAATCCCAGGGATCTTTTGCTTTTCATAATAATATCCAAGAACAAAGGACCCTCTCTACAACATATCATGTGTGGAATGTGGGGAGTAGAGAGATTCAGTTTTGACTGTACTCAGGCTGGGAGGGGGCATTGGATTTAGCTACTAGAATAACAAACCCCACAGGCCTCTGAGGGTCAGGGTGTGCATGAGTGCGAGCGTGCATGCGGCATGGTGTGTTTGTGCTCTCAGCTTGTGCAAGATTACACACATAGTCCTAGTATATGACCTGAAGCCAAACACTGACCTGGGCTTATCCCAAGTGTGTGAGAACATTCCCTCCTCCGCATTACATATGCTCTGTCTTAAGGTAATTTAGTTTGGTGATACAAGGTCATTGAAGTCTGAAATACATGCGTAGTGTGTGCTTGGAAAGATCCCCTGCTCAGTTTGTTTAGGATTAAAAATGATCGGAATGATGAAATTTGTTTTGAGTAACAACATAATCCACAAACAGACACTTATACCACCCAACACCGCACTTATATGAAAGGTAAGCAGCACATTCTGCCACTGGGGAAATAGTCACTAAGCAAAAGGTAAGGCTGGGAAGGCTTCTGAGTAGCCAAAATATTATGGTCTTTGCCAACAAAAAATTCCTCACCCAGCATCTGTTTATTCTTAGTTTACTTTTAACAAGCTTGTTTATCTGGTTTCTAAGATTGCAGCAGACCAGAGTAACAAATTAGAGAGAGTGGTTCTGTTTAGATCCTTAGTCTGTTAGGTGCTTGCCCATATGTGGAGAGAGAGATGAGAACCTGGCTGTTACTGTGATTATAAGAAGATTAGAAACAAAGGTCCTTAAAATAACAATGTTACATTCTGTGGACATAAATGCTTCACTGGTTAAGTATAGCACTGTAGAACAGTTAATGCCAAGGATCTTGAGTAAAACAAAACAAAATAAAATCAGTGTTTAAAAATGAAATGTGTAATATTTTTAAGTGGCAAAGAAAAGCTTTGGCTATGAGAGATGGGACAAATTTCCTGTTAATGCTGAGTAAATAAGGATTTGCTATATATAAGGACAGTTTGCCATTTCTTCATAAAAATATATCTCCTGGGGGGCGCCTGGGTGGCTCAGTGAGTTAAAGCCTCTGCCATCGGCTCGGGTCATGATCCCAGCGTCCTGGGATCGACCCCACATCGGGCTCTCTGCCCAGAGGGGAGCCTGCTTCTTCCTCTCTCTCTGCCTGTCTCTCTGCCTCCTTGTGATTTCTGTCTGTCAAATAAATAAATAAATCTTTAAAAAAAAAAAAAAAAGGCTGAGGGAAATTAAAAAAAAAAAATGTATCTCCTGGGGGAGAAGTTGTATATATTTTAAATTTGTTCCCTTTTCAAGAAATTTTCTACTTTCTGGAGCTAAACACTTTGGCAGTAATCTTTCTGGGTCATATGCTTAGTAAGGTAAACAAGATTTTAGAGTAGAGCCAATTATACCTTTGTATGTAGGTTTGTGGTTTGTAACTTGTAAGTCCTAAGGGTCCATGAGGAAGAAGCCAAAATGGTAAGAATTTTTTTCTGTTTTTTCTTGACTTCCTTACCCATGCGATTTTTTTTTTTTTCTAAGTGTGGATCTCAGTTGCATGTTCCGAGTTCTAAAGGCAATAAATGATTGAACTTTGGCCAGTGACAAGGAAAAATCGAGTTAAAGTAATGGGACGAAGATAATGTGAATCAGGTTGAAAAAGTTTTATTTCGCTATAAAATTCTTTCAGAATAGAATTAGTTTTTGGCTATTCAAAACACAAGTAAATACCCCTTCAGCCAATTGAGTCTGATTCTTTAGTGCCTGGCTTGGGCCTTTTTCAAAGGGCAAGTTTTCTCCTAAGACATTGGAAGGTTTCTCTTTATCCCCACCATCAGTATATTTATTAATGTGACTCTTTGTTTTTGTTCAAGAACACATTGAAAAGAAAATTGATCAAGTCCTCTTTTTTTTCAAAAGAGTATATAATTCTTCTTCAAATGATTTTGTTGATAAAAAATGAAATTTGATTTGTGTTCAAGGGCAAGCATCATGGTACTGTAATTCCATGAGGACTTAAGCCTCCTGTTGTTAAAGTGAGAGGTGCTGTACGGAAAACACTGTAGAGAGGTTTTCCAACCAGAGACGGTTAGGCAGCTTGAAATTTTTTCAGCTGAGTACTACATGCAGTTATGTGGTTACTGCAGAAAAACCTGAGCTAGTGGTGTTGATTTCTCTTCCCAGTTGTCTCATTGGTAGTAACTTGTTCTCTATTATAGATCAGATACTGGGCTAATTGATTTGAAAAACCTCACTAGGCTGATTTTTCATTTGTTTTGAAAGATCTTGGTTTCCAGTAGCCACTTTAGCTTCACAAAATAGATGTGAAAATTGTACCCACATTTTTGTTGTGTGAAGTACCCAACATAATATTATACTTTAACATGCTTAAAAAAGAAATTCTGTTTTTGGCTCAAAATTGTTTTGTGAATATACTCGATATTTATAAATCCTGCTCATGAAAATTCACTTTCAACTTTGACTGCTTCTCTTTTGGAATTCTAAAATTATTTAGGTTACAGCCTCTTCCTAATTGGTGTAATAATGAGGTTGGTGATATGAGGCCCTTGCTTGCATACCCTGTAAGTCTTTCTCATCAGAGAGGTAGGGAATCACCTTATAAATATTTATTTCCAAATTATGTTCTCCAGGCAGCTAGCATTCAAGACAGCACAACTATAAATACACTGGGCCATCAGTGGATGGGAATACATTAGCCGTTTTAGAGGCCATGTCATTATATACTTTTATATTTTAATCTTCTGTGTATGAAGTCATGACTATGTTACTTAGGTAAGAGAACAGACTTTAGTCCTTTAAAAAAAAAAAAGTAGTATCTAAGATAGGGACATTTTTGTATCCAATAAATAATTGCATGAGTAAAGATGGGTCTTGTAAAATTTCACAGTACTTCGATAGGGCCGCAATATCCACACATATAGCTTCATGACAACACAACTAAATTTCAGTGAAAACTTCATCACTTAAATATAGTAGTCTTCCCACAAAGAATCTGAATTAGTAAAGTCTTACTTATTTCATAATTAAGCTCGTAGGGGTTTCTAAGAGACTGGAGAAGCCTATAATCTGGGCCAAGTCAAAAGTGAGTACAACTTGGTTCATCAATTGTAGAGTTATCTCTGAAGGATTTGTCTTGAGAGGAAACATTTTCATGAAGAGAGAGTAGTCATAGTATATTTCCGTTTTATTAAGAGGTTTTAGTAAAAACAACAAATAATATGATCCTGGGAACTGATGGTCTTGTGTTGAACAGAGTGCAATTACTTTGGAAAACTTGCAATGGGCACATAATATTTTGCCACAACACTTCAGCATGTTTCCAATAGTTGGTTTTCCCCCCGCCCCCAAGGCATTTTCCCAGCTATCCTAGAAGAGTTTATGCAAGGTTTTAGCTTTTATTTATTTGCTCCTTTGGGGCAAAATTTTATGACAAAACCAGCTGGAATAATTCTTCAACCAAAAGGAAGAAATGAAGGATGTTGCATTTGAATACACTATTCCAGCATTTCTCCCATCATTTCCGTTGCTATTGTTTGAATTGGTTATTTATCTGTAGCTACTTCCAAAAAAGAAAGCAAAGAAAGAAAGCAAAAAGAAATTATAGCAAAAATTGAGTCTACTGTATGCTGTTGCCTATAGCCTTAAACATCTGGTTTACATTTTCTGTCTGCTTCAGAGTTTTACTGACTCTTGAAAATATGATAGGAAAATTAAACCATGAATCTTAAAATAGGACATTTCAGAATTAGACTGAAGACAAAGAATGAGGTTGCAACAAGAAGAAGTAAGGCGACAACCTCCTTCAGAGACGAGAAGACCTCACACTTCTGGCCTGAAGGAATCTGTGCAGGCATGCAACATGTTCTTTGGGAGCAGAGATGTATAACCTTGCCTCTCTCTTCCCTCAGAATGAAGCCATGAGAACAAGCAGTTCTATTAGTTGTGTTGCCTTCTTGCTGCCTTCTGTAGTTAATCCTTAGGAGAAGAGGTGAGGATCTGCGGAAACTTGCGGCATATCTAAGGTGGGGATAAAGCCAACAATGAAACAAACAAAAAGCAATGTTAATACCTTGTTTTTACCTCTGTACCTGACTGTACTCCTTGCCTTATTAAACTTCCACAGATCTAGTTACTGTGATATGGTGATTTTAGGAAGTAGTACAAAATAATTTCCAATTTAGAAGGCATAGATCAAAAAATCCTCCACCCTCCCCCAAACACAAACCAACCAATCAACAAAAAACAAGATGGTAGCAAATGGCACTTTAGGGGAAAAGTATGTTGAGAGTGGGTGAGGGCTAGCAGAGTCAAACCATGACAAAGGGAAGATGTCCAGCATGTGCTGTTTCTGGACAAAGAGCTCTTTTTGCAAAGGACTGATCATTGTCTAAATTGCTTTAATGACTCATACTATGAGTTTATGCCACATCTTCAGCATAAAATATCAACACGGGGGCATGTTTATTTATTTTCTCCCAAGAAGCACTACTATTCCTAAATGCAGTCAAGTTCCCAAAGGTTAGCAACATTTTGGCTTAGCGCATTTTATATTCTTTCTGTACCAGAATTAATGAGCAGTTTTGGGCAGCCTCCTCCAGGAATTTGGATATAGACATAATAGCTTGACTGCTCTTTTTTTCTTTTTAATTATCATGCCTGATTTTGTTCTATTTCCGACCTGGAAAACATGACGGTCAAGAAAATAGGTTTTGTCTTTCAGAGCTTTCAATGATTTAGTTTACCCACTTTGAGCCATAAATTGGCCGAGGCAAAGATGGAACAGCTCTGTTTACAGGCAGGGCTTCTGAAATCATTCACTCTGACATGAGGCCTTGGGTGTCAGTAGGCCTGGGTTTCTTCCTTACAAGGCCCTGAATGGTACTTCCGAAATATGTTGAGCAGTGCTTCTAGTTCAACTTTGGATTCTGTTAGAGTTTAATTCCCTTTATATTTGAGTAGGAGTGATAGACCCAAAACATGCTCATATATTATTGTCTCCTTTGACAGTCTCAGGTCTGTCCATTCTGCCTTCAGTTTCACCACCTCTTGTTTCTCTTCGTATTCTGCCTTCTTCCTGGCCTCTCCATTTTTGTTTTTTCTTCCTTGAAAGATTGACTACCCTGAGTTCGAATATCAGTTCTGCTACTTCCCTTGTGATCTTGGGCAAAGATTGGCTTCCATTTCTTCATCTGTACAAAGAGGGGGATAATAGCATCTCCATTTAGAGGGGTGTGGAGGGATGGCTGCTTTGGCACACATAAAGGATTTAGAACAATGTGTGGCCCACAGCAAAGGTTGGCTGTCTTGGGCAGGATTGGGGAGGTGGAAGGTATTCGTGTTGTTTTGGGGCATTACCTCTGCCAGTTTTCTTACAATCTTCAAATCATGTTCATGAAAAGAGATTTTTAGGTGCTTCTGTTGAGCTCTTTAAGTCTTCTTTTGTGAAAGTACAGAGCACAAGATGCTTTGGGCAGGGGAAATCTACCAGTAGCCAAATAAATAATGTGCAATACCACTAAAAGAAGGAAGTGGCATGCCCATGAGCTGAGGAATGGCAAGTAATTTAGTGCAACCTTTCTCAAGGTCAGTTTGGCAATATGTTTTAAAAGACTTAAAATGTGCATGCTTTTTGACATAGTAATTCCACTTTTGGGAGTTGTTCCCGAGGACATAACTAAGGATGTGGGAAAGATTGAGCTCCAAGAATATTCAATGGACTGATCTTTAAAAAAGCAAAAGTTGGAAACCACTTAACACTCTTTGGTTAGGCAAATTATAGTGATTTCAAACAATGGAGCACTATGCTGTTTAAAAAAAAAAAAGGTATATTTATTGACATGGAAAGATGATTACAATATGCCAGTAAATGCAAACAGCAGCTTCAAAAGCATCAGGGTTTGGTTTGAACACAGTGTGATGGCGGTAGATTTTAGAGGTTGTGTACCAAGTTGTGTTACAGTGGGCCTGTTTGGGTAAGATTAGATACGTTTTTAATTTTTTTCTTTTTTATCTCTATATTACGATTTCTCATAGTAGACAAGTTTTTCATTCTCAGTTTTCACTGTGCTGTCAAATGAAAACATAAATGCTCAAAAAGTCCCAGTCTTATGTTTGATGTTTGAAAGTTCTGAAAACATTCTCCCTGAGAGCGTGTTGTGTGTCGTTCTTGGCTCCTAGAGATCTAAGTTCCCGTCTGGGTTCTGCGACTAATACTGAAGAAGACTTTGTATAATTACAAGTGGTCCTGGTCTTTCCCAATGAGGGGGATGGCTACGGGGACAATGAAACGGCCGCTGTGAGACTGTGTAGATCAGATGGAATACTGAATGGGAAAGTGCCTGAAGCTTGTGCAAGTATCTTTTGGAATTTATTTTTAATCTCAAAGAGTTAATTCACTTAACTGTGAGGAAGAGAGGCCTAAGTTATGGTTGAACAGCCAAGATGTTGTGATTTGTTTCAGCCCAGTTTGTGCAGTCTGTGCAATTTCTCAGGATTCTTCAGATAATACCCTGTCATCTTGTGGGGTAGGCACTAAAGGACCCGATTCCTTATCAAACTGCCAGCGTTAGCCAACAATTTACTGAAAGTTCGGATTTCATAGTACAAGAATAACCAGAGGGAGGAGACACTCAGTGTAGGCTTTTTTAGGTGTAGATAGAGCAGCTTACTCATACTGGCAAAGAAACATGGCATAGGAGAGTGTTTATACAACGAAAACCTCTTACGTGCCTCGATGCGGAGCTTTAATTACGTTATGAGAGAGAATTATCTAATGCCAGGACAAACTCTGCCAGAGTTAGAGATGAGGTAACAGATGCTTCATTCTAAAAACTTTGAAACATACTATTTTTTTGCATTAAAAATAAGTCCAAATGCAGCTTAAGAATAATAGCTAAAACATGTTTACTGCTTGTTTGTGGTTTCCCAAGAATTGTGCTAAGTAACTTGGTTATATATATTAATCACTGGTTCTCAAAGTCTGGTTTCTAGACCAGCAGCAGCAGATCTGAAAGCTTGTTAAAGATATAAATCCTGGGGACGCCTGGGTGGCTCAGTTGGTTAAGCGGCTGCCTTCGGCTCAGGTCATGATCCCGGCGTCCTGGGATCGAGTCGCACATCGGGCTCCTTGCTTGGCAGGGAGCCTGCTTCTCCCTCTGCCTCTGCCTGCCACTCTGTCTGCCTGTGCTTGCTCTCGCTTCTCTCTCTATGACAAATAAATAAATAAAATCTTTAAAAAACAAAAAAGATATAAATTCTGGGCCCTTTTTTATCAGACGTCTGGAGAAATCAGAACTGGTAGCTCACTAATCCCTCCAGGTGATGCTTTTGTGTGTTCAGTTTGAGAACAACTGATTTAAATTAGCCTTGTTTGAGTATTTGAGGCTACTGTCATTACCCTGTTCTGTAGCCGAGGAAACTGAAGCTTGGAGATTTTAAGCATCTCTCCAAGGGCACAGATTAAGTACAAACTGGATCCAGGGCGTGAAATCATGTCTCCCTCCTTGCAGAGCCAGTGCACACTTTACCACTATTTAACCTGAACATTCATCGCTCTTCTTTTTCTTCTTTCATCTTCAGCCTAAGTCGCCGTATGTGCTGTGTTGATGTGAGGTAACTTAGAAAGGGCTGGGATCTGGGATTCCAAACATTATGATGCCTTAACGCTGACCATTGGTTCCTTCCACAAATGATTCCTGAGAAAGAAATTGGTCCAGGTATCCAGGTCAGGTAAGGGATGGTGGCTTTGGCTGCAAACCCCAGTGTCAATCTTTAGCTCTAATGAGCTGGCCTAAATTATGTGCCTCCATGAAGACTTCCTATCAGCTTGGTGGCAGCCTCAGTATCACAACTAAAAGCAGGGAGTGGGTTGGGGAAGAATCTTTCTGGCCCATTCCTTCTAAGCCCTCACCCAGACCTCATCTCTCACCATCTGTCTTTTAATAGCAAGAGTAGGCAGACTAAAGGTGAAGTACATCAGTTCATGGGCCAGAAAGTCCCTTTCCTCCAGAAATTGTGCACTTTTTCTAGAACTGGACTTCTTTCCAATTTTATAGGAAAAGACAGTTTTCCAGACACAATTCCTAGGAAGTTTCCAAAGGAAGAGAAACTGCTTCTGCATGGCCCAAGAGCTTAAACCTCTCCCTGTGAGCATGCAAAGTTCAGTGCCCTTTCCCCTACCTCAGTGTGCCATCCCTTTTAGAACCTGTCCTTCCTGGGCTTCACGGGGGAGCCAAGGGGACACTTGAGCTCCCTCTAGAGGTCCCTGGGATAGTGGTCATAGGTTATGCCCACTGTTGGCCAGAAGCACATAGCAAATGTATTTCAAAGTTTATGTTTAGGGAGGGAAAGATTAGAACATTTTTATTTGGAAGGAAGCTTCATAGAAGAGACTGCAGTCATTTTAAAGTGTTTTGTCTTTCGGATATCAGACATGTTTTTTTAAAATCTGAATTTGAATGGAGAAGTACTTTCTTTTTAGTCCTTAGGAATTAAAATCAACTACTCATCTCTCTCACGGACCTTCTTTCAAGGAACAATGCAGAATGCCCCTGGTGTATTTTGTGGCCCGCACAGTATCCATTTTCCTCTCCCTCTTTCTTAACACAACCCTGCTTTTATTCAATTGCGTTCTCTGTGTGGGCAGGTGTTTGAGGCATTACGTGTCTTTGCCAGGGGTAAATCGTGATTGATAGGGCCTTTGACTACAAATTAGGATCACCTAGGGGCGACTTAAGCGTCTTTAGTGCTTAGGCCTCACCCTGCTTAAATTAAAACATGACCTCTGGTGGTGGGCTTCCTCCTGATTCCGTCGGGATTTGTTGAGCAGGTCCCAGGGCTCCCCTTGCCAGTGACTGGAGCTGTGCTCTTGACACAGCTCACTGGCAGTGAGGCGTTGGTGAAGAAGGTAAGGAGTCTTTATTCTTGACGGTATTGCCCTAGAGCCGCCCTGCCTCGGATTTATTTTTATGTGCAATAATACATACCCTTTGGATTGTAAGGTATTTTCCATTTTTTTTTTATTACCTGGGGTCAGAAATGTTATGATCGATTTATCTGTCTTTCTGGGACTTAGCAGTAGGACTAATACTGACTTACTCTATGGTTTTAGTCAAAGCCTGGACTGAGACAGCTGGTTACACAGTGATTAGGGCAGTTTTCAATTCAGAAGAGAGATAGCCTTAGGTAGGGAGAAGGTATAATTATAATCATCTAATGGGGATTTTACAAAAAGAGACACATATCCTATCTCAACTGTTTGGAGGGGGGTGGGTATTAGAGGCAGAGGGAGAACTAAGGAAACATTTTGAAAAAACTCCCTTAGATATGTTTTATGTACTTATCATCTAAGAAATATTAGCTTAAGGAATACTAATCATTTGAACGAGAAGAGTCTTTAAATTTCAACACTATACTAAGCCAGATCACAAGAAAGACCTAGTCTTACAGTCTAGAAATAACTAGATTATGTTAAACTGCTTCTGCCTCCATCAACTTCCTGTATGGAACAGTGACTTAACATTCTGTTCAACATCCACAAACACCTCCATACTTGGATATACAGAGGTATTTTGTACAGTTTCCTGTCTCCAAGAATTTCTAGGATTCTTTAGGATATCCAATGTATCTACAAATCCAGTGATCTTTTTGCTTACCGGGGCCCCCGGAAGGCTAGTCCCCACAGCCATCAGCTCCATGGCATGATTGCTCCTGTGGCTCCCTGGAGTGCGGTTACCACTGCCTAGGCTACTGTTTGTTCCATTGGCATCACTGTGGCCCGATGCTATTCTCAATCTTTACCATACTACGGCAGTTTAGTCAGCTTTCATCAACGTAGAGGGAAGGTTTTCTCCTTCTAAATTATACTGTTAGGGTTGGCCACAGTGAGGTGTTTTGGTCACAAAATGTAAAGTTTGTAAGAGTCCTTTTAGCTCATGTGTCTGGCCCTTTTTCTGGAGAGTCTCTAGAGTTGTTGGCGGAGGACAGGTTTTCATGGCCAGAAACTATCACTTCCCTTGGACTTGCCTGCCTTGGTTGTGCACTAAGAGCCAGATTTCTTTCTCCCTTAGAGCAGCTTTTTTTTTTTCCCCAATGCTCTCGTAGTTCTTGTCTACAGGCTGGCTTAAGTTCAGCCCCTTCTGGTCCATGAGACTGGTAGCTGTGTTTGAATATTGGTGCTATTTCTGGAAGGCTTGCTCCTTTCCCCTCCAGAAAGTTTTCTTGTGGAAGGCATTTTCCTGCTCTGGAAGGTTCTGCAACTTTCACTGCACATCAGTAAGCACAACTGGATAAACGTAGGATGAGCGTGTGTCACTTGGCATACTAGGCCGTTATGGAACCTGTTCTGCAAGGACACCACACTACTGGGTTTGCAGAATCAGGGTATGATTGGTCTATTATGCTGTTCAGTGTTCCATGTATAAAGACACCATGTACTTTTTTTTTTTTTTTTTTTTTTTGAGTAAGGCTTGGAATATTTTTGTCTTATTTCATTTGACATTTATTGCGTGTCCATTTGCCAGGTCCGGACGTATATGCTGGTGATGCAAAGTTGAGTAAGATGTGGGCCTTGCCCTTGGAACATTCAGACTGCAGCTTGGAGGTAATTAGAGTGCTGTTTGGGAAATGTTGTGCCACGGAACTCGAACTCGTTTTTATTGCCTGGAAACTACCTCTTCCATTGCCTCGGGTTTTGGAAGTCTCCTGTAGCTCCCAGCCCTGCTCAGTTGTCTGTTCTCTGAGCGGAGCTCCAGGTGAAGCAGACCAGCACTGCCCTCCACCCTCCTGTGTAGCCTCTCGTGCTCTTAACCCGCAGTTATGACTTCGTGCTTTATTTTTCTCCTAGTCCTCACCAATATCTGAAATTATCCTGTCCATGTATTTGTAATCTAAACTCTGAGGGCAGAAACTGTCTGTCTTGTACACATCTGAATCCTCAGTGTTTATAAATGTGTTCTGAATAAAATCAGAAATCACACAGAGGTACTGCTACCCTGTTGGAGAAATTAGAGTCTTGCTAAACCGGGAGCTGCCTGAGCTGCATTTGTAAACACTAGACAGGAAAAGAAGAGTCTAGGAGGGTGACAGCCTGCTCTGGCTTCCCAGGAGCTGCAGGGGGGTGGGGGTGGTCCAGCATTGCAGGAGCTGAAGTCTGCTGTGCTAGTGAAGGGTGAGCCTGGCTGAGCCTCCACGAGGCCTGTCATCGAGGAGTGAGGTCTGATGCAGGGACTGAAAGAGACTCCATTTATATTTCGGGAGAATCAAAAGTGATTTCTCCAGCTGGGGTCTGCAAGACCTAGCTTCTTGGGTTTCTCTACCACGTGAATCTAAAATTGCTGCCCTGCGAGCCAGGGGGGTGGTGGGGGCAGGGTCCAAGGGGTGGGGTTGGAACAAGGCTAGGGGAGGCTTTTATCTTCCTTGAGAAACCAAGAACTCCACCATGTGTAGTGCTTCCTCTGCCTTGTTTCTTGGATTGTTACGACCTTCCTCACTGTTCTCCCAGCCCGCAGTGCGGGCCCAGGGTGAGCTCATCTGCGCCTCACTAGGGTCTGACAGCACTTTGCCTTCCGGTACTTGGTAAAGCTGTATAAGTAAATGCCGTGTTTAGAGTTCAGTTTTGCTTCTGCCTGGGGTCGACATCTGCGGCTGGGTTCTTCCAGGTTCCGGGGCCCTTGATTGGCTTTTGTTTGTTGTAACAGTTGTCCTTTTACTGGGTCTGTGCAAACTGACTCATCTTCAAAGTGAAGTCTTAAAAAAAAAAGTTGGATAGCATCTTGGGTAGCATTTTATTTACTTTAGAAAAACTCTCCCAGCTTTCCTGTCACTGGCACAGGGCCCCGGAGGTAGTGCTGGGTTCCAAAGCAGGCAGTGCTGTTGTGGCATCATGGGGCTGACACGAACCACGTACTTGGTCTGTGGCCTGCTTGCATGCTCCATTGCCGTGACGAATGAATGGTAAACCATCGCACTCCTCTCAGCCTTAGCTTCCTCTGCTACAAGACGGGAGGCCCTGAAGCTGTTTTACATATAGGGTTGGTGTGAACGTTAAAAGGAGATGATGAATGAAGGCTTTGTGCTCTGCCACGTGATAAGCACCCATTCATGGCAGCTTCCAGATCTGACTTCGCTCCATGAAAATTAGGAAAGTAAAACATCACCGGTAGTGGTGGGCCAAGTGAAAAAACTTCATCTTGTGGGGATTCAAACTTGGGAATTTCTTGCAGAATTCCCTGAGGAGTTTTATTAGATGGGGCTCAACGCTATCTCGACTGCTGGGTGGCTTCAACCTATTGGTGAAATCGGAGCCGGCAAAGTGTCATTGTTGATGAGAAGAATCATTGCCCATAGAGAGTATAATTCTCTCTGAATCCTAAGGATTGAATGTGAGCTACTGCCTCCCATTTGTAATTCTGTATTTTACGTGGGCATCGATAGCAAAACAAGCATTTTGCTTAAGACTGCAGAAGTCACAGAGTTTGTTTAATGATTACTACAGCTTGCTTGGTAATTATGATTGCATGGGCAATCCTGCGCAACCCAGGGAACTTTTGGAAAGTAGTGACAGTAATTTACGGCCATGTGGTTTTGTCTGGATGCTTAAGTACTTGGTCTGTGGCCTGCTTGCATGCTCCATTGCCTGCCTGATGGACCCATTCCCCACCTGCACTGTGTTTCCCCTTCTCAACGGAACATTGTGGAATGAATACTGAGACTGTGGGACAGACAAAGCAAAGAGAGTATGTGTTAGGAAAGGGAGATTGGATCTGTAAAAAATTCCTCTCCACTGTAATTTTAGCTTTTCAATCAATGAAAGTCACTGTTTTCCTTTTTTTTTTTTTTTTTTTAAGATCATAGAATATAAAGTTAGTGCAAATTACCCACCTTGGTGAATATCTGAAGTTTTAAAAGGACATGGTAAATTCCTGTGGACTTCAAGTAAACTTCTTTGAATGCTGCCTTTTCACGGTGTATTTCTAAATAATTGAAAACTAATTTAAGTAAATTGTGATGGCTTATGGTTACTTCTAAGTATGTTTCATTCATAATGACAAGCTCCTTCAAAAAGTAAAAGCACCACCTTTAAGTCAAACTCCGATTTTTGGAGAAAAACAGGAATGATAAAGTGAAGAGAAAACAGTAATTGAGCATCTAGTTTCTGTCTATTGCTTTTGAAAATGTGCCACATCCTGAAAGGAAATTCTTATGTGTGCTCCAGTGTCCAAAAGGAAAATGAAGATGTTGGCTAAATTCTTCAATAAGCCAGTCCCAAAGAATTTCCTTTGAAGTTGTTTTATATGCTTTTCTACTAAAAAACTTTAAGATAAGTTATAACACTGCTTTGTGCTTTGAAAATAAATTCAGCACATTAATTGTATTTATGAGAGAAAGTAGTAAATGTCCCAGAATGAATACACAGCCGTAATTTACGTGGAGGGAACCGCTCCTGCCCATAAACTTCTCCTACTTGCCTCTTCTGGTTTATGACATCAGCCAGCCTCACAAATGAACTGCTTTGTGCTCCATCAGGTCCCTGCTCTATGCAGATTTCTACTGAATGCTTATCAAATAGGATTATTACTTATTACATATTTTCTTTGCTAATTTTCCAGGAGATTAAATATCATCTCCATATTATAGGGAGGATCTTGGTTTATCTGAGCTGCATATCCATTTGGACTGAGAAATACTTGAGCCCCGCTGACAGCGTATGGGGTAGATGTCAGGCTTCTCCTTGCATCAGGAATTGGGAGGTCTTGCTTAAAAAAACCCACTCCCATAGGGAAGAGAAGTGCATGCATGGGCTTGGTCTAATATGTAGCTAGGTCTTTGCTGTCAGATGAAAGGGATGACTCTAGAGCATTCTAGGGTGTAACGCTGGTCCTGCGGTCATGGATACACACTTGAGTTCTAGGGGTTAAATGGGATGTGAGTAAAATAAAACAAAACCAAACTATCTTTATATGCTAGAATCTCTGCAACATGTTGAGAGCGAAAGGCAGCTTAGCTTCTCTTTGGGCTTGGGAAGATAGACATAGCAGGAAAGGTGGAGAGAGGCAATGGCACTTTGGGAAGGGATGCTCTTGGCTGGGGTGCACGGAAGCTCCAGGTGACCCAGGTGAGGGGGCGAGGACGCCAGGACCACAGTGGTGGCATCCGTACTGGAAGGAGATCTAGGTCCTGGTCCCATTAAAGTAGTTCTCTAATAACTTGGAAAGAAATGACAAAGGAAGCCTAAAACCTGTAAGAAGCCATCGAGGAGAAACTACAGAGATTTTAGAGTCTTCAATACACTTATTATGAAAACGAATGAAATGTGCTAACCTCAAGAAGTTACTACAGCAAAATAAACTCAAGGGAAGTAGAAATTACTAAATAGAAAGCCAAAAAGATAGAAAATTTTCAAACAGATGTTAAAAACCAGAACCTTGTCCTTTGAAAATAATTATTAAAAGATATCCTTTTGACAAGTTTCATAGAACATTAGAGAACATAAGCAATGAAAAATAACCACAGAAATTAAAGCAATTAAAATATAAAAGAATTCCATGAAAAGCTTTATAGAAGCAATGTGAAAACCTAGATTAAATAAGGTTTTTAGCTGCTTTAACTCAGAGCCAAAACATTAGGATAGACCAGTGCTTTTGAAAAACTTGTAATAGTGATTGAAATCTGATCTTATTATTGGCACTAGTGCAAATTAATTTTCCTGGAAAGTTCTAGCAGCCTACAAAGACCATATGATTTCCATATTAGATACAATTTTTAGAAGTGAACAAAGTAGGAGCCTTCCAGACTCAACGAATGAGCTGAGAGTTACCGTGATTCTAAAACCTGAGAATAATACAGAAAGGATGCTATAGATATTTTATATTTTGAGTTCGTAATTGGCAGCTAATTACCCAGTTTGCAAGAAGCTATGAAAGGCTAAGTTTACCTGCGATATTTGAAATATTTAATTTTCTGAAACTTGTATGTGTTGTTTTCCAAAATATACCTGATTTGCCATCAGGGTTTTACTCAGGGACAGGGTCAAGTTGAGGAAGGGGCCATCTGAGAGCGAGCAAGGGTAGAGCTCAAGTTGCCACATGTATTTCATGACACTACGGAAAGACTGATGTTAAAAACCAGAACCTTGTGCTTTGAAAATAGTTATTATTCTGGGAGCCACAAACCCCAAAGTAAAGGGGTTCAAAAATTCAAGAGAATCAACTGGTTAATTCTTGGATCTCATTTTTAAAATTTTAGTGAATCTGACAATCAATTTACAAAATCATTTTATGCACCAGTAAATGATACTGTTAAAAGCCGCAAAATAACCAATTAAAAATCTAAATGGCAAGAAATAAATCTTATAAAATATAAGGACATTATGAAAAAATATGAACTTTTACTGAGAGACTGAAAAGAAAATCTGAATTTAATGAGGAAATCATAGAAAAATTAAAATAGCATTATAGAATTTTGAAAGAATAGAGAGTCTGCCCCATCCTAACAAGAAAAAGAAAAATATACAAAATCCTCACTTTTCTTGAACCCATGAAGAAATTCAAGAATGAGACTCAAATGAGGTTTCAGGGCAACTAACCTACCAGAAATTTAAGAAGAGAAATACCTGGTCAAGGAGTCAGATACCAGTACTATTTCACTTATAGAAAAGAAGGAAAACAGGTTCCACATTAAAGAAAAAGAATAGTGTTTTCAGCAGTTGATGCTAGAACTATTGGATCTCCGTATACAAAAAGTGAATTTTGATTCATGCTGTGGACTGCGTTGTGTCACAGCTCTCAACCCCAAATGCAGATGTTGAAGTCCTAACCCCCAGAACTTCAGGATTCGGCTGTACCTGGAGTCTGGGCCTTAAGAGAGATGATTCTGTTACAATGAAGCTGTTAGGGTAGGCTCTGTATCCTAATCCTGAAATTAGGATACAGAGAGAACCTAGGGAGGTCTGCTCATAGAGGAAAGGCTGTCCTTGATGGTCTTGGAAGAAACAAAACCTGCTGATGTCTTGATGTTGATCTTCCAGCCTCCAGAACCATGAGAATAAATTTCTGTTGTTTCAGCCACCCAGTCTATGGTATTTTGTTATGGCATACCATTCATAACTCAAAATAGATCATAGACTTAAATATAAAACCTGAACTATAAAACTTCTAGAGTAAAATATAAGAGAACCTTTATGACCCTGGGTTAGGCAAAGATATCTTAGATAAAAAGAGTTTTTAGTAACATAACTCTAAAAAAAGAACAAATTGATCATCTGGACTTCATCAAAATTAAGACTCTCTGGTCACTTAAAACTAGTGTTTATAGAGTACAAAGACAAGCCACAGACTGGGAGAAAATACACATCTCTGATACAGAGCTTATATCTAGATGATATAAATAACTTCCAAAACACAATAATAAGTCAACCTCCTAAAAAATGGGCACAGGGTTTGAACAGTTACTTCACCCAAGAGAATAGAAGAATGGTGAACTCATGAAAAGATGCTTAATGTCATTAGTCAGAGGGGAAATGCAAATTTAAGTCCACTATGTTCTATCACCACACACTTACTAGAATGGCTTAAGTAACAAAACAAATAAAAACCCCATTAATGCCAAGTGTTGAGGAGGATGCAGAGAAACTGAAACTTTGCTACACTGCTGGTGAGAAGGCAAATGGGGTACTGCCCCTTTGGAAAAGAGTTTAGGAATTTCGTTTATAGTTACACATAGTTTACCATATAATTTAACATTTCTACTCCTAGGAATTTACCTAGGACAAATAAAAACTTATGTTGATGCAAACTTCTTGTAGTGAATATTCCTATTGTTTTTGTTATCATCCAGACTGAAGGCTACCCAATAGCCTTTTACCTTTCACCTGATAAAGGGTAAAGTAAGATGTGGTACATCCATACGATAGAGTACCATGTGGCAGGCCAAAGGGACCATGGACTGACACCTACAACTACCTAAGGTGATTCTCAAGTAAAATTACACTAAGTGGAAGTCTGTAGACTCAAAAGTCTACAGAACATAAAATTCCATTTATATGACTTTATGCAAGAGGTAAAACTATAGAAACAGAAAAAACATCAGTAGGTGCCAGAGTCTGGGTACTGGGCCAAGGGTTGACAAAAGGAACATGAGGGAATGTCTCTAGGAGATGAAACTGGTCCATATCTTGATTGTAGTGGTTGTATCATGACTTCATGCTCTTGTCAAAACGTGTGCACTAAAAATAAAATGAACTTTATTGCCTGTAAATAATACCTTAATCAGCCTGGCTTTAAAAGACAGGATTTGAAGAAAGAATAGGATAATAATCAGATTAATTTAGGGAGGGAAGGTCTTCCTAAGCAAGACACAAAGACTGCAGATTTGGATATGTAAGATTTAGACTTCTGCATGACAAAATGCACTAAATAGTAAGTTAAAAAAAAAAAACAAACTTGTGTTATAATGGAAAAATATTTACAACATATTCAACAGATAATGGGTTGTTATCTAGAATAGCTAAACTGTTTCCACAAATCAGTAAGAAAAACACAAGTTGCACAGTTGAAAAATGTCTCCAAATGGGAAGTTCAGTTCATTGAAGTATGATAATGCAATGAAAATGGGCTAACTTACTTATCATTAATCAGGAAAAAAAAAAAACAGGGGCACCTGAATGGCTCAGTGGGTTAAAGCCTCTGCCTTCCACTCAGGTCATGATCCCAGGGTCCTGGACAGAACTGCACATCGGGCTCTCTGCTCAGCAGGGAGCCTGCTTCCCTCTCTCTCTGCCTGCCTCCGCCTACCTGTGATCTCTGTCTGTCAGATAAATAAAATCTTAAAAATAAAAACAAACAAACAAAAAGAAAAAAAAAACAAGAAAAAACAAATTAACAAATGCCTTGGCTTTCATGCATTAGCTTGACCCAAGCTATTGACATTGTAGGGCAAGCTGGCGCTCTTACACACTGGTCCGAGTGTTAAAGTGGGGTAATCTAATGGAAAGGCAATCTATAATATCTAGTAAAAGTTTAGAGAAGCATGTCATTGACCCAGCAAATCCATTACTAGAATTCTACTTTAAAGATAAATTTTTAAAAGCTTGCACCTTACCTTTAACAATACAAATTTGGAAACGGCGCACATAACTGTCCATGGAAGTGTTAAGTAACATATACCTGTATTTATGCAGCCAATTCAAAGACCAGGTAAAAGCTGTGTGTATTTATAGGGAAATGTTTGTAAGTCATATTGTCATGGGAAAAAATAAGTTACAATTTAATACATAGACTTTAATCTGATTTACATAAAAACTTAAAAATGGAGTTGAGTGTGCTTATGTATGCATTATATAAATAAAATGAGGCTATTTGAACTTATTAGTGGTTACCCCCATCTGTGAGGATCCAGTGAATGTCCTATATGTTTCTATGTTTGAATTATTACATTTAGAAAATACTTATAAATTACGCCATTTGAAAAAAGAAATCAAAAGACAACTGACAGAATGGGAGAAGATATTTGCAAACGACATATCAGATAAAGGACTAGTGTCCAGAATCTATAAAGAACTTAGCAAACTCAACACCCAAAGAACAAATAATCCAATCAAGAAATGGGCAGAGGACATGAACAGACATTTCTGCAATGAAAAAAGAAACCAAATAGGAAAAATAAATCGTATAATCTATAGTATATCATGCAGCTAATACCTGTGTTTTGAAACACTTTGTTTAAAAGATGCATAGTTGTTCAAATATTTTGATCTGGTGCATATTTGAGTTGTGATCACTTAGAACATCACAAGTTACTGCTAACCATATCTGCATGCCATTGTTTGCAACCTTGCGTGGGAAAAAGTTTGTCTTTATAGAAATTATTTCTTCTCTTGAAAGTCCCCTTCTCTTGGGACTTTTCACAAGGCAATGCAGACATTCACATTGGGATATGTGATAAATATAATATTATGTAGCTAGCTCCTGATAATGCCTCTATGACTACAGGGAAAATTCAGAGCCAGGTTTGAGCTTGTGGGTTTCCTTTTTCCATCAGAGTGAAACAGAGAAGGGAATATGACATTCTCGTACATAATAACTCTTTACAATATAGACAGCCCGTCACGTAGGATTTGAAGCACTTTGCATGTCAGTGTTTTTCTTCTTTAGTGCCAGTCACTGCGCAGTTCAGGCTTCCATCTGATGGGAGATTTCACTATTAATCTCAACCACCTCCTTACTCTGCTCAGAAATGTTCTGCTGTCAATCAGTCATCACGTCTCCTTATTTTCTTGAAGGATGGTGTTATTAAACAACTTGCCTTAGGCCACAGAAAATATCAGTTGTAAAGCCGAGACAGAAATACCAATTCCTAGTTTAGTACTTGTATCAACAAGTCTTGCTACCTTAAAGGAACCTTTTTTCTTTGCAGATTTAAGTTCAGATTTGCTACTGTGAAAGTAGTATACATTTTGCAATTCTAGAGAAGGTTCTTACCTGCCTGCTTTGTCAGGACTGTTGGCATTTAAGAGGTGCTTTCTATCCAAAGAGTCAAAAGAACTGGGTATTGACTTCTGAATATTGAATTCAGTGGTGGGAGCTATCTCAAGCCCATTCTCCTGTTGCACACACAGGGAAGGGTTGTGTGACTGTACCCAATTACAGTTATGTGTAGTCAGGTGATTTGCTTTAGACTTTACCACATGAGGAAAGTGATGTGTGTCGCTCCAGAGGTTGGCTTTGAGAGTATGCGTTCCTTGCTACATCTTTCCCCCATTAGAGTGATAGGTGCTGTTCCAGATAATGGCTACTCTATCAGCCTAGGTCTTAAAGAGAAGACAGCACAAGGCAGAGCCCATGTGTGATAAGATGTGATGCAGGTGAACAAAAGACTCCACACTCTGTGTTGTAAGCCCTTAGGGCTGTTTATAACTGCAGCATATGCTACCCCCTTGTGACTAATGACATTTTCCTAGTAACATAATTTTTCCTTAATCCAAACTCTTAAAAATTTTTAATGGCATTGTAAGCTTAAAAAAACAAAACAAAACACAGTATATCATTGCCCTTAATAATTATTGGCTTGCATATTGGTGTGATAGAATGATGGTGGGTTTTGTTTTTGTTAGCATTTGTGTATTTTTATTTTGACAATTTAGTTAAACTAAAAAAAAAGTTAACTCGTGTTTTTAAAATATGTTTTTACAAACTACAACTTAAAGTAACATTTTTCATTTCAGCGTCCTGGTTATATTTAAGAGTTATAATGAAGACTTCTCATATCAAGAAATAAAATGAATCTTTATTATATTGGCATATATTTCTCTTAAAGGTTAAAGTTGTGACCTTTTATTTTTTATGCACTTCTAGGGAACGCTGACTGGGAATTACTGCAGGCATCTTTTTTTATTATTCCTTACCTGAGAATTCTAATGGTCCCATGATATCCTGTTTGCTACTGCTAATGGTAATAGTGATCATTCATTGAAGGTCTATGTTCCAAGCTTAATGTTTGGCTCTTGATACAGTGTTTCAGTGAATCCTCATGGTAACTATGCAGGATAGATGACAAAGCAACATTCAGAGAGGTTAAATAATTATAGTGAATCAGAGGTGTTAGGAAAAAACTCAGAGCTAAAAAACTGAAAAGGAATATTGAGAAAAGTGAGAAACCAGGAGAATGGTGTCCTGGAATCCAACTGAAGGAAATTGTTTTAGGAAGAAGTGTTTACCTGTGCAAAATGTTGCTGATAGCTCAAATAAGATAAGGGCTAAAAATTGACCATGAAATTTGGCAACATAGGTGTCATTGTGACCTTGACCAGAGAAGACTTGGGGTGATGGTAGGACAATCTGGTTGGCCTGGGTTAAGAGAGATTGGAGGGAGAAGAAATAGATTGCAAATACAGACAATTCTTTCAGGGAGTTTTGCTATAATCAGAAATCCGAAATAGGATAATAGCTAGAGAGAAAAGCAATGCAGAAGATTTTGTTCTGTTTTGTTTTTTTTAGATCAATTTAACATCATAGTATAAGTGTATGCTCAGGAATGATCCAGTAAAGTGGAGAAGATTGTTAAGACAGGTCACAGAGGAGAAAATTACTAGAACAATGCCCTTGAGCAGGTGAGAACAGGTGATATCTAGGGCACACTGAAGACCCTGACCCTTGACATGAGCTTTAAGACACTTAACTATTGGGAAGGTAAGTATGTGCTGCTCTGTGCTAGGTGCATGTGGAAAAGCAGAAGGGGTTTTGAGTAGTTCCATTTTCTTGGTAAAGTAGAAAGCGGGGCCCATTGTGAGGGAAAATGGGGAAAGACATGTTGGATATTTCAGGGGAGAGGGTGTAAATCCAATGTCTCTTGGAGTGAGAAGGAGAACAAACCCAAGCAGAGGGCAGCAGCCATGAGCAGTGGTATGTGATGCATTGTGACAACACAGGATTCACAGATTTTAGGGAAGAGAGGGCGAGAATGGCCTGGAACAAAGGCCAAAAAAAAAAAAAAAAAACCCACTCACACCTTCTACAAACACTGGGATTCAAGGACTAGGGAGGAATAATAGCTTTTACATGTGAGAAATGCATGGCATGTAGTGTCTTCTGAAGGCATCCAGGGCTGAATTAGAGCTAGAAGATGAGGGACACATTGAAAGATAAGGTTTAGGATAGACCCATCAAGGGATGGAAAGGGCTGGGGGAAGGGTGGTGCAGTGAACACATGTGGTGTCCTGTTGACCTTGAGAGGTGGAAGGTGGGAGGTAAGTGTTGGCTGGCATGTTCTTTCGTGTGGGACTCACTCAGGAGCCCCCTTAGTAGACAAGTCTTGCACTTGAGCCTCATTGTCAGGGAAACCCAAATAATTAAGTATGTGAAGAAAGGTTCAACTTTTACTTGAGCCTCACTTTTCAGAGAAATTAAATCATAACAATGTATTTTTCTTTATCTTGTTGGAGTCACAAAAAATACAAGTTTGATAATATCAGATGTTTGAGAAAACGGGAAGAAATGGGACGTTTCATGTACCAGTGGTAAGATGATAAATGGTCGACATCATTCTTAAGAGCAATCTGGCAGCAGTTAGAAAAATTTAATATATTTATACCTGACTCTGACAGTCCTGTTCTAGGATGTATCGGTCTATGAAAAGTTTTCACTGGTCCATGAAGGAACATGTAAGAAGATGTTCACCATAGCACTGCCTATAGGAGCAAAATTTGGAGGCAGTGTAGACGTACTCACTAGGGACATGGATAACAAAAATGCAGTGTATGCACATGATGGAACTTGACATAGTTGTATCAGATAGATATGAGGATGAATTAGACCCAACACGTGGATATGTTTTAAAAGTGTAGTGTTGGGTTGGAAAAAAAGAACTGCTAAAATTTATAGTATAGTTTAATTTATGTAAAGTAAGTGTTACACACAAGAATACTATTTATTTCAGAAGACGTATATACAATAAGGACATGAATTAGTTATATTAGAGTGGGTGTCCAAGGTGAAGAAGAGGGTTGGAGATGGGGATGAAAGGGGAATAAATGTATTAAAGTAAAGGAGAAGAGTTTGCAAAGATGAGAGCAGGCTAGAAAAGAGTAAGTCTGAAGACCTCAACACTGTACCTGAAATTTTAAAGAAAAAAAAGTCAAAAGATAAATAATTCCTTTGTGATCCAATTTTTGTTAACAGATTGGGCATTTTGCTAGCCTTTATGTAAAGATAAAGATCTTTTCAAGTGCTCTAACAATTTCAAAGAGTGTATACCTATTAGCTCAGTAGAGAGCAGAGAAGAAAAGGTTAGATGGTTAAACTTAAGCATTTGTTACCTCCATACTTCCAAGGTATTTTTGTATTGTTTCTATCAATATCAAAGTGTAAGCAGTTACTTTCTGCAAGATAGGAAGCAATTCAAGAAGGAGGACAGTGTTATGGTCGAGTCTCCAGTCCAGTGCTAACCAAGACAAATGCTCAATAAATGTTTGCTGAAACAAAAGTGAATTTTGCACATTGAGGAAATCATAATCAACAGTAATATTTTCAAATGCCGGAGAATTAAGTCCTTCAGTTTGATGTTTTGTATTTTGTTGGAGGCTACCAAGGTAGCATGAGTGAATCACTGAATTGCTGGGTTACTGGCTTCTCATATAAGAAGAGTGTGTCCCGTGGGGCTCATGTTTCTCATTAGTGCTGCACAGTTGTTCCCATGCAGTAAAAACTTCAGTAAAGCTCGAGGAAGTTCTGTTTAGTAATTTAGTATGTAATCGATGAATGACTCTAAAGGAGATGTTGGTCTACTTGCTGGATCTGAAAACCATGTTTGTCTGGACTGTAAAACCCAAAACATTTTTAGGTAAATCATTTTAGGCATGAGCTTGTCTTAACACAATAGTTCCTTGATTTTTTTTTTTTTCTTATCAGTAGGACTGTGTGATATCTGTGTTTCTAATCATCCATACCCCGCCTTTTTAAATGGCATTCCATTTAATTATTATTAACATATAACATACACATATTAACATATAGTGTTGCATCTTATTCTAATGTGTCAATCTTACATTGGCTCTGGTCCAAGTAATACACTAGTGACTCTTCCTGAGGACTCTGTGTCTATATCCACTTGCAGAGAATACCACAGCGCCAGGAGGAATGTGTAGAAAGACTGAGGCGTTCAAGACTGGAGAACCAAATGCCAGAGGAGCTGAAATCACTTTTGTTTGAAAAAGACTAGCATTTTTTTTAAAAAAAAGATTTTATTTATTTATTTGACATACAGAGAGAAAGATCACAAGTAGGCAGAGAGGTAGGCAGAGAGAGAAGGGGAAGCAGGCTCTCTACTGAGCAGAGAGCCCCATGCGGGACTTGATCCCAAGACCCTGAGATCATGACCTGAGCTGAAGGCAGAGGCTTAACCCACTGAGCCACCCAGGTGCCCCAAAGAGTAGCATTTTAAACAGAGAGATTTTGTTTTTGTTTGTTTTGGAGGGAACAAAGGTGGCAGTGCTTGCTGGTTGGTTTGTACCTGTGCATCTAGGAGCAACCCCATATGCATAAGCGTGAGCATTGCTTTATAGCTTGGTGTAGGTTTGGGGATCCAGTCTAAGGCTGAGGTAAGGTGAGAACAGGTAGGAGCCCCAGCCCTCCTGGAGTTCCTTACCTGCAGTATCCCCTGACCTTAGAAGGGAAGGGGAGTTCCCTTTCAGATAGACTGAATTCAGTGGTCAGTTTTTAGCAGAGACATGGAGAAAAACATCATTGCCCTTGACTAAAAAAGCAGAAATTTAACCATCTGGCCCCTAAGTCCAAAAGGACTTATAGCAAGACTATGGTGTCAAAATTTCTGATAACACTAAAAATGAAAATTAGTTTAAGCCACCAATAGACTGTCCTCTGTTATAATTTGAATATATTATACTTAGTATGCTATCTTTCTATTGTTGGATTTTAGGTTATTTTCATAATAGTACTATAATAATTATTTTTAACACATGTTTCTTTAGATCTGTTATTTCTTTGGGGTAGATTCCTTGAGTGGAATTACTGGTATCAGTAGTAGGACATGTTAATAGTCTATTTATAGTCAAATTATTTTGGGGGCAAAATTTCAGTTTATCTTTTCACACTAAGTTTTTGATTCTTGTTTTGTTTGTTTTTATTTTTGCTTTTGCCCTTGCTAGACTGGTTACCTTGTTTTAATTTTTTAAAAAGTTTTTAAATGTTAATTCCAGTAAAGTTAACATATAGTGTTGTATTAATTTCAGGTATAAATTTAGTGATTTAAAAATTCCATACATTACTCAGTACTCATCATGGTAAATATTCTCATTAACCCCAACACCTATTTCACTTAGCACCCCCTCACCACCTCCCCTCTGGTAATCACCAATTTGTTCTCTATTGTTAAGAGTCTGTTTCTTGATTTATCTCTTTTTTTTTTCTCTCCTTTGTTCATTTGTTTTGTTTCTGAAATTCCACACATATGAGTGAAATCATATGATAACTGTCTTTCTCTTACTGACTTATTTCACTTGGCATTATCCTCTCTAGGTCCATCCATTCTGTTGCAAATGGCAAGAGTTCATTCTTTTTTTATGGCTGAGTGATATTCCAGTCTGTGTGTGTGTGTGTGTGTGTGTGTGTGTGTGTGTACATATATATGTATCTTAGAAGAGAGATAGATAGAAGACATATATATTTATAGAGTTTGCCCATTCATCTAATGATGGACACTTGCACTGCTTCTATAATTTGGCTATTAGAAATAATGCTGCATTAAACATAGGGCTGCATCTATCCTTTTGAATTAGTGTTTTTGTATTCTTTGGGTAAATACCTTGTAGTGCAATTACTGGGTTGTAGAGTCGTTCTATTTTCAACTTTTTGAGGAACCTCCATACTGTTTTCCACAGTGGCTGTACCAGTTTGCATTCCCACCAACAGTGTGTGAGGGTTTCTTTTCTTTGCATCCTCACCAACACTTGTTGTTTTTGCTTTTCACACTAGTTTACAATACAATTTTTTTCAACTTAATTTCAACAACACTAATACTTTTTGAAACATGCAATTGACCAGATTTCATGTGCTTTTAGGAATAATGAACAAGGCAAGGAATTTGTAAAGTATATATACATATTGCTTTCATTTCAGTATTGCCATTTTCCAGTGTGTGTTGTTGTTTCTTTTGTTATCTGTGCTATTAGTACTTTAAAAATACCAATATATCATAATTGGCAAATCGTTATTTATCCTTATGTGCCATTGTTTTTTATTTTATCTTGTTTTATTTATGGTAGTTCTGCAAATAAATTTATGTTATTAGCTTTTTAAATTACAAAAGGAGTGTGTGTATTTATAGCATATATCAAATAATATAGAGATCTTTGTCCCTGGGCCACATGTTCACAATGCCACTAACTTGAAAGATAACCAATGTTAACAGACTGATGGATAGTCTTTTACATATTCTGTATGTTTAGACAAACATATGTACACATATTTTATATGTAATCTTTTTTTCTTAATGAAACCTAATCCTGACAAAAGTAACCCCTGCTTACTTTAGAAAATTTAGTAGGATAAAATAATATATGACTTAAATAATCAAAGTTGCTGTATTTTGTTTCATCAATTTTTTTATGTTCTAAGAAGTGTCTAACAATCACAAATAATGAAAAATTGAATACCGTGAAGCTATTAAAAAGTCACACAGGTATTTTCTTTTTAATTATCTACAACATTGTTATGGTTATTTTATGTATACATAATATATATTTTAAGCCAGTTCTAAGACTTTTTTTTTTTTGAAGATTTTATCTATTTATTTGACAGACAGAGATCACAGGTAGGCAGAGATACAGGCAGAGAGAGTCGGGGAGGCAGGCTCCCTGCTGAACAGAGAGCCCGATGTGGGGCTCTATCCCAGGACTCAGATCATGATCTGAGCCAAAGGCAGAGGCTTTAACCCACTGAGCCACCCAGGGACCCCTCCCGTGACTTTTTAAATTGATGTGTAGTTGACACATAATGTTTCCATTGGTTTTAGGTAGATAACACAGTGAGGTTGTGAGACATTTTTGCAATTCTAGAATAATAAATAAAAAAGATAATAGAAACACTTCTGTCTTATTGCTGCCTTTAATGGAAAAATCTCTAGTCTTCCTTGACACTGAGAATAAAGAAATAATTCCATTATTTGGTGTGTTGTTGAGTAGTGGTTTTAGATGTTCTTTATCATGCTCCATAAAATCACATCCTATTTCCACTTCCTAAGTTCTTGATGTCTAGTTAAAACAGAAGGTTTAGTGAAGGATTTTTTCAATGCATTAACTATGTCTGTTGAACTGATCAATAGCTTTATATTTTTAAGTGATCAGTTTTCCCTAATAAGATTTTCAAATTTTAAACCTACATGTATTTGAAAGTCTTATTAAATTCAAATTATTTTACCATGGCACATCATCTGAAGAACTTAAGGTCCCACTAGATCTCATTATAAGTTAAAATTTTAACTGCTCATATAAAATAGTGAGTACAGATATTAGAACTCCTATTTACCATGGACTTGTGAGCCCCCACTGTGCTTTGTACGGGATCCCGTTCCCTGCTGTCCAGAAAGTGCTGCCAGGCAGAACCCTGGAGTAGGGTAGGGCTCATCTCATTTGTTTGTTTGTTTCTTTGGGATCACAAGTCCTGCCTTATGGGGTCCAGTATCTATAAAGAGTTCTTTTTTTTTTTTTTTTTTTTTTTATATTTTTTTTTTTTTATTTTTTATAAACATATATTTTTATCCCCAGGGGTACAGGTCTGTGAATCACCAGGTTTACACACTTCACAGCACTCACCAAAGCACATACCCTCCCCAATGTCCATAATCCCACCCCCTTCTCCCAAACCCCCTCCCCCCAGCAACCCTCAGTTTGTTTTGTGAGATTAAGAGTCACTTATGGTTTGTCTCCCTCCCAATCCCATCTTGTTTCATTTATTCTTCTCCTACCCACTTAAGCCTCCATGTTGCATCACCACTTCCTCATATCAGGGAGATCATATGATAGTTGTCTTTCTCTGCTTAGTTCTTTTTAAAACAAAAAAGTTAATCATTTATTTGAAACAGAGAGGATGACAGAAATAGAGCACAAGAGGGGGGAGTCAGAGGGAGAAGCAGACTCCTGACTGAGCAAGGAGCTGATGTGGGTGGGGCTCGATCTTAGGATTTTGGGATCATGACCTAAGCAGAAGGCAGCTGCTTAACTGACTGAGCCACCCAGCTGCCCTAAAGAGTTCTTTTTTACATATTGTCTAATTTTTTAGTTGTTTTTGGTGGGAAGGCAAGTTGATTCAAATTACTACATTATGGTCAGAAGTGGAAATCTAACAGATGTAATCTTAAGGCAAAATGCAGACAAGTTATATGGCTCAACACTTTTTCTTTTCTTTCTTTCTTTCTTTTTTTTTTTTTTAAAGCTTTTATTCATTTGAGAGAGAGATAGAGGGAGAGAGAGTGAGCACAAGCAGGGGGTGGCAGAGGAAAAAGCAGACTCCCCACTGAGCAGGGAGTGGCTACATGCTTGACATGGGGCTTGATCCCTGGGATCATGATCTGAGCTGAAGGCAGATGCACTTAACTGACTGAGTCACCCAGGTGCCCCTTTTGTGTCTTTTTTTTTTTTTTTTTTAACAAAAATTCCATTTGGACTTTGGTAGGAAAGCTATGTAAATGTTCTATTTAGTACACAAGACACAAAATTTTTCCTAATTCCAGATTGATCACTGTACTGGCTTTAATCAGAAATCATCTTAAGATGTAGACTATTAACTAGTTATTACATAAAGGAACAAATCAGCATCAGTTAAATAGAAATGGAAATAATCTGTTGTACTCTTACCAATATTTAAGCAAAATTGATCCAACTAGTAAGTTGGGTTCGGGGAATTATGTTAAGGGTAACTTTTTGAGCTCACTTAGAATGATGGGATCTTTGGGGGTAGTGTTATTCTTAATAATAAGAGGCATACATAATCTGTAAGAGGCATGCGCTGAGGTTTCCATGGGTGAGAAAAACTGATCGCAGAAGAAAAAAAAATCATTTAGGCTAAAAAAGAAATAGTGGAATTCTTTTCTGTACATTAGAAGAACCAGATGACGGCATCTTTACTGAGAACCTGTCCAAGGCCAATTATAAGAAAAACAATTGTTCCTAGGGCTGGCATTTCTGCTGTTGAAGGACTACTTGTTTGTGATGAGAACAGATGTGGTTGTTGACAAAAATGACAAGTCTTAAGGAATAACTGAAGCAGGGAGGTTTTGTATTAACTGACAACTCAGAATAGTTACACTGCAGTTTTTGTGAGAGTTTAATCATGAGCTGACAATAATCTCGCCTCAGCCAGTGTTACCTGAGGAATCCGGTATTTGAGAGAATCTAACAGACATGTTCCCTATTTCAGTCTTTAAAATTACCTCCTGTCTTAGCCTAAATCCTGAGAATGCGAGACTCTGGGGTACTTTGTGCACCTTCTCTCCCAAATGTTTTCATTAAATTTTACATTAACTTTACGCTCACCGTTTTTATGAAGGGTGGTCCCAGTGGAGTTCTTGTAATCACATAATTTTATAATCGCATAATTGAAGTGATGTGTTACTTGGTGTGTTTTCTACGGGGTTTCATGTCATAAATTCCTGCTTGAGTTTTGTTCCAGGAAGTAGCACAGACTACAGAGACAAATGTGTGTACTTTGTCAGATAATGAAAAGAATGCTGTTCAACATGTCCCTCTTTGTGTTTCTACTGGCAGAAAACATGAAGCTCAGTTCTGTGCCCAACCCAGATTGCCACTTACTTCAAACCGAGTTTAATACCTGCTTGCCTTTTACTTCATTGATATGATTAAAACGGTTTTATTCCAGATTACTCTAGTTTATGTTTACCTTGTAAGACAGTTGAAATGTTTTTGGAAGAATATGGGATCTACTCCCTAAATTTAAAAGGAAAGGGAAGGAAGGGAGAGGTATTCAGAGCAGGTGGTCTGGACTGATCACAGGCTAACAAGAGAAACTGACGAAGGTGATTTTGGAAATAAGGGCACATTCAAAAGTGTAACATTTGGCAACAACCATGAAGCTCTTAAGAACTGAGCAGGGATCTTGGGATTTGGCCATATTACTAGATCCATGTATCAATGAAAAAGTGACCAGATATCAGGGATTTGAGAAATTAGGCGGTAAGAAATAAAGCTCAGAGAAATAAATTGTCTATTTAATTAAAATATGAAATATGCAAGGAACAGGAGATGTGAAACACAGTAGCTGAGGCATTTGCAAGCCGGGGATCTGATTTAGAGAAGAGTAGGAATATATAATTTTATATTTTACTTCCGTTTCTCATTATCCTCTGCTAAATATGCTGTTTGGTGTGATCTAAAGCACTTGTTCTCCTTTGACTAAATTTTCTTTTAAAGGTTTTATGTTCAGGTGATTAAGAAAATATCTCTGTTGTGGGGCACGTGGGTGACTCAATGGGTTAAAGCTTCTGCTTTCGGTTCAGGTCATGATCCTAGGATCCTGGGATTGAGCCCCGCATTGGGCTCTCTGCTTAGCAGGGAGCCTGCTTCCCCCTCTCTCTCTGCCTGCCTCTATGCCTACTTGTGATCTCTATCTGTCAAATAAATAAATAAAATCTTTAAAAAAAGAAAAAAAGAAAATCTTTGTTGTTTTTTAGGGAGAATTTATGTTCATATGCTTTGTGTCATTTATTTTTCCAAAAAAAAGTAACTTGCTAGTTTTCCTAGCCTTTTCATATATGACCAGTTTTTATTTTAACAGTGAATTTTTTTTAAGACTTCAGTAGAGCTTGGAGACCAGCAGCAAATCATAAAGGATCATAAAATCATACAAGATTTGCTATAGTGAAAGTCTCACAAAGGAAGAGACTACATTTGTTGGGTTTGCTGCAGGATCCACCATGATACCCGGCCCGGTAGACACCTGAATGAGTCAGTGGAGGGCCGTATGAATGAGTAACTCCACGTCAAGGATCTGTGGCTCATTGGACAACTGGTATCGGAAGTGGAGGCATCTAAGTACCTTTAGGGGAGAGGCAATGCTATCCATTCACTGTACTGAGGATATATAACTTTATGATATAAATTTGATGTATGATATATGGCATGATATACATACAGTATGATATATATATATATATATATATATATATATATATATATATATGACATAGAGGGTTTTATGATCATGCTTCTCTTTGGGACTGGTGAGCTGCAGCATTTCTGCGTCTGACACTGGACACAGGATTTTGTTCGAGAGCATATACACTTGGGGAGTATCTTTATATGTTAACAAGTGTGCTTGGGATCTCTCCAGAGTAGTTCATAGTTGGAGAACTGAGATCTCTTAGCACTTGTCATGACTTATATGAGGGATGGACCCCTCAGTATTTGTCACTTGTGGATGAAACAAATGTGTATTGTGTGTAAGGAGACCGGTATTCTAGGCTCGGATCTGCCCCCTCTTTGCTGAGCGCAGGTTGTTCCAGCTTTTGGAGTTTCAGTGTGCTCTTCTATGAAAACAACGAAGTTGCTTTTCTGATGTGTTTTCTAGATCCAAAGTTGTATGAGTCTATTTTAGGGACCAGGTCTGCAGTATTTCATATACTTCCATAGGGTCTACTCATTCTTTGCAACTTGCAACCTTGCAACTGAGAAACCACCTATTCTTACTCATTTCTTTTTGGAGAATTAGGTCAAATCAGGCCTCTGCCCTTGGCCCTTATTCTAGGGCACAGGTTCTCAGAAGATGTCTAGTGCTTTCGCTGTAAGAGCTGAGCCTTCCACTCGCGCGCAGGTAGTTTTAGCGAGCTCATAACTTAGTTTACCAAGATGAGTTCATGCATAACAGAATTGTCACACACTTGCTTATGAGATTACTGTGTCAGCCAGCTGGGTACAAAATGAAGAGAGCAACACTGCATTTCACCACCTCTGCAAAATAGAAAGTGCTTTTGTTGTTTTTTCAAGTTTTTAATGTTCCAGCATACAACTGTGAGATAGAGAAAAATGTTATGCACAACTGGGTTTTAAAAATCAGGTAAAAAAAACAATGACTCCTCTGTTCTTCTTGATGATTCCAAACAAATAAAGAGCTATACATTTGAAAAGGATGAAGAAAGTTTTTCGTTTCCTTTCTTTCTTTTTTTTTTACTACCTTCTCATGACATTCATTTTGCGGTATTCATTAGAATGAAAGAAGGCATTTAAACTAACAAAACAAAACAAACAAACAAAAAAACTCCATGCCGATGTTAATATTTTTTGTTCCCAGTCCTCCACATCTGATCACCTCTCCCTGCTTCTCTGTCCATGTCTTTTCTAGTCCTCCTCATGGATGAGGGTAAAAAGATAAATTTGTCGCTCTAGGCAGGGGTCATGGAGAATCCAAGACTGGAGTGAGGACAGTCAATTAGGAAGTGATTGTGATCGCGTTCACCCAAGCCAGGGATGAGAGTCTGAATGACGACGGGCTCAGCAGGGATAAGAGAAGCGTGGTCTTGAGAAATGTCAGTTACCCAAAAGGTCTAAATCAATGATAAGAAATCTGGAAAGACTTGCTCTTCTCGCCTGGAGGCCTGGTAGAGGGCGTAGCACCAGCTAATGAGAGATGACAGCTGGTTTGGGGAGAGAAGGTCTGTTGGGAAAATGTGTGGTTTGAGCTGTCTGAAGCCTCCCAGAGGTGATGTCCAAGAGATAGTTGATAACGTAGATGTGTTACTAAAAGGGATTTGCAGGACTGTGAGATTGATGTAATTGCTTCTATTTTTAAAGCCAGGCAGCTGAACTAAAGAGGTTAATTCACTTAGAAAAGTAAATTTATAACAGATAACACACTGGACACTCAAATTCGTGTGCATTCTGTCCTTTAAACAGTTGGAATGTCTTTAAAATAAAGGTGGTGGGAATCTTCTGAGAAAGCAAAGGTTTTTCTCTGAGAAATCTCTGTTTGAATGCCTTCTTGTCATCAAAGGAAACTGTGTTTGAAAAAAGCGAAAGTCTGGAAGAAGTTTTGACACTAATATATCATGACCTTCACCTGCCTCCACACCTTTATCTTTCAAAGTGGGTACTTGCTGCCCCTGAGTCAACACACATGCAACAAACATGGGCTTTGGAAAAGATCTGGGAGCTACACAGACCTCGGTGGCTCTGGGGTTTGCTGATTCTACTTCCTATCAAATAAACCATTTCATTTGATGCTGTGGTTCCTGTGGTTACCATTCAGGTAGGGGGTCAAGAGAGTTTACAAGCAAAGCAGTGAAGTCGCTCTTCTAGCACTGTTGGTAGCCAGATGGCTTCATTCTGTTCTTTTTCCTCTCCCTTCTCCTCCCTCACAGCCTTTTTATTCCTCTTCACCCAACACCAATCCTTCCCCAGCCCCAGCACTGACCACTTAACTCCCTTAGTTATGAGCTTTCTAACTGCCACTCTTTGTTCCCGCTTTCCCTAGTGATAGTGGGAACTCTGGTACCATGTAAGCCCGGTCTTGACTAAGAAGCCAAAATGCCACTTATAAAAAGAGAGGGTCCTGCGGAGCTTCCTATTCGCAGCCTGAGAAAAATCCTATACCCTCTCCTAGCCTCCCACAGCAGGATTGCACATTGGGACAGCCTGACGCATCTCATCACTGCCATTATACATCCTCCTTATGGGATGGTGAAAGCAACCTTTAAAAAGGATCTTCCCAAATATTTCTTTGATTCTTAGTTCTTTGTCCTAAATTTTAGTTGTGCCAACCGGTGTAATCTCAGTCACTTTTTTCATCTGAAGCCATTTTATTTCATTACCTACACTTCCGTGCTTTGAAACTGCCATGAAAATTTTATAGATACATTTTTAAAAGTACCACAAAAGTGGGGGCCATATATCTTATAATACCAGAACGTGGTCGTATGACTCTGTATTTTCAGATCTTGAATCTGATGGTCCCATGAGGCTTTATAGACTACATAGTCAATGCAACCGGGTTTGAAATTTTGGGTGCCTGGGCTGACATTTCTCATTGGCCCCCTACCAAGGGTTTTAGTAACTATATGAAATGGGAGGCCCATTAATGGATATAAAATAAGTTAAAAGTACCCACTTTCAATTGATAAGTTTAAAGAAGATTCTCTTAGCAATGGAACATCTGAGAAAGCATGCCACTTACAGGTGAAGGTGAATAAAGACAAGCTTCATGCTGCTGAAAGGCATAATGCAAGATTGGTCAGGTAGGAAATGGCTGAGGTGGGGAAAATGCACTCCCGTGCCCTTCCAGTAACACGAGTCTTTTCTTCCAAGATAAATCCCTGGTCTTTTATTTGCTTATTTTTGGTTTATTTCCGCTACAGAATTTTTCTGATAATGCTGGTCTTTTGCTGTAATCAGGGCTGTGACAACCCTTCAGCAGTCCTTATGCAGCATTGTCCTGTTTGCATAGGATCAACCGGGCTTTAGCAAATACTGTCCTTCAGTGATGTGGGCGGAAATGATCTGGCAGGAGCTCTGGTGACAGGGAAGGTTCTATCTAGGACATCTCATTCCCAGTGCATTGTGCAACCCATCCAGTGCCTTTTCCTCTCCACTTAACAAACACGGCTCTGTATTGTTCTAATCTTCTTTATTCCATTGGACTAATATGTCTATTCTTTTGTGAAAGTCATGCATGGCATGAAAATGTTTGACTGTGATTAAAAATTGTTAGCCTTCACTTTTAGTTATAATAATAATTTGCAGATACCAGATTTGCAAATTATTTAAATAGGTCGGTTCCGGACTCCTAGCCTTTATGCCCCTCTCCCTCTCCTTGTCTATTGGTTAAGATAGGGATTTTAGAAGAAGACATTGTAAATTGGAATAAAAAGTATGATGATGAGAACTTTCCTCTAAAATATATACACAACAGAACCACTAGGAGGGCTTGTTCAAATACAGATTGTTCCACCATTCCCAGTCCTCTTACCCCCAGAGTTTCTGACCCAATAACCTGGAATGGGGGTGAGAATTTATTTCTTTTTCTTTTCTTTCTTTCCTTTTTTTTTTTTTTTTTTAGATTTTTATTTATTTATTTGGCAGGCAGAGATCACAAGTAGGGAAAGAGGCAGGCAGAGAGAGGGGGAAGGAGGCTCCCCACGGAGCAAAGAGCCCAATGGATGCAGGGCTCGATCCCAGGCCCTGGGATCATGACCTGAGCTGAAGGCAGAGGCCTTAACCCACTGAGCCACCCAGGTGCACTGAGAATTTCTTATTTCTATCAAGTTCCCACCCACATACGCTGATACTGTGGGTCTGGAAATCACGCTTTGAGAATCACTGCTCTATGTCAAATGTAGTATTGAACTGAAATTTTTCTCTTTCCTTTGATTTTCTATTCCATGTGTTATATCTTTCTCTATCTACTCAGTCCTGTCTCTTTAAATGGATGGTGGCAGCCATGATCTTGCATATCAGGGAAACCTCAAAGCCTACCTATCCTCAGCCATTGTCTCCTTAGCCCTTCACAGGTTCCTTCTCTTTGCCCTCAACATGCACTCACATTCCCCCTTTGGCTCTATGGTTGGGCTTCCACTGTGTCCCTCGTCTTCTTGATAATTCAGTTCAGAAGAACTATCTTGGGCTGACCCAGAAATTCCTTAAAATCGAAAACTAGTATTTTTACCCTTTTCTCTTACACAAAATAGTAGATCAGAGACACTTGGCCAATTCCCACTTCCTCTTCTTAACTACAGCACCTAGATTAGAATTGACCAGTGGGCTGGATCCCTGGATGGATCTACACCTGCTTCTCTTCTAAGGGAGGGGTATTGAATTTTTGATCTATTTCTTTAATTTCTTTTTTCCTGCGTCTGTGCTTAAACACAGGCTGCTGGAGTCAAATAGTGGAATGGAAAAGCAAACATAGGGAATATTCAGCAAAACTTCCACCTAGGTACAATAATCTCTCTGGTCTGGGGCTATTTCTCCGCGCTATGTGGTTTGCATGTACCACAAAGCCTTCACAACGTACAATATAATAAATAATTAGGATTGCTAAAATTTACAGACGGTCTTAATAAATGCCAGGAGTAGACTTACGTTTCCGTGCCTTCTCTCATACATCACAACACACGATGCAGGTATCACTATATTCTTCTGGAAAGTGAATGTTAGAAATCTAAATCGTTTGCTGAAAAATCCCTCCGTTAGTCATTGGTAGTGCTGGTGTTTGTGCTCAGAGCTCATCTCAAAGTCCATCATCTTCTCAACTCCATCATGTGCAGTCAGCAGGAAACTTAAAGAAAAATTACTTTGAGAGGGAAAAATAACTTTGCTGGTGGAAGCTAGCTGCAGCTCATGCTAAGTGATCTGGTAACTAACAATAATAATGGTAATAGTAATAATAAATATTGATAACATCTATCATTACTATATTCTAGGCTCTGTGCTTTACGTGACTTTCCTCACTTAATCTTCAGAACAGCAGTAGGATACAGATACAGGTACTACTGTTAAATCGATAGTAATTTCTAGTCCTTTTTTTTTTTTAAGATTTTATTCATTTATTTGACAAAGAGAGAGCACAAGCAGGGGAGTGGCAGGCAGAAGGAGAAGCAGGCTCCTTGAGGAGCAGGGAACCTGTGAGGCTCTATCTCAAGACCCTGGGATCATGACCAGGTTGAAGGCAGACACTTAACTGAGTCACCCAGGCACCCCAGTGCTTTCTAGTCTTAATGACTTTTATATGCATTTCAGTTTAATCAGTTTACTTTTTGACATTATCCAAGTTTATAAACTTCCTTGGCCCCGATTCCTCATCTGTAATATAAAGTGGTTATTTTACGTGATGGAGGTTTTCATGCCACTAGCTCCAACATCCTCTAATTCTGTGAAGTAGAGGCTGTGTTCTGAATTTTGTCCATCATTCCAAATTCTGGCTTTCATTTCTAGATGAGCAGAAGATGAGAGACATTCTTACTATTTTATGATAGACTTTTACTCACACAAGTCTCCTGTAGGTTTTTAATTAAAATATTCTCATGAAAAAATAAATAGTATAGAATCTTAAAATGTAAAAATTCTCTTCCTATTCTTATTCTCCTGCTCCCTGTCTCATACCCAGAAGAAATTATTTTTAAGTTTGTATAGATTCTTTAAAATTCTGTGTAACAAAATCAATTTCCAAACTTCCTCTCCCATAGACACCCAGATTTCCTTATATCTAAGATGTGAGTAAAACAAAAACATTCTGGAATAGTGGTAGGCATGTGGCTTTTTGGATGTGAATGCCCATATTTGAAAGAAAGAAGAAAACAACAAAACCTAATAAGGTCTAGTTTTTGGAAAAGTTGAATTGGGCACAAAAAATGGCTTCAGTGTTTTTCACCAGTTTATGGGTGTTCTCAGAGTTCTTCTGGGAGTGGGGCAGTGGAAGCACCTTATTGATCTGGTAGCCCAGCTCCACCCAGTGGGGCAGGTTGAAAGCAGCGGTCATAGTGGGCAAGAGCGTACACCTGGGAACCAGACCATTTGGATTCGAATCCCAGTGCTGACACTTTCTCTCTGTGCGCCTTGGACAGCTCACCTCTTTTTGCCTCAGTTTCCCCATGTGTGAAGTTGTTCTGAATGTTAAGTAAATTAATATTTGTTAAGAATTTCAGACAGTGCTTAGAATATAGTCATGGTTACATAAAGGTCTGCTAAATAAAATAATGGAGAATTTCTTTCTATGGTTTCTACTGATAGATTTTCTTCTTCATAGTTGTTCCTGAATGCCTAGTATGGAGTTTGGTAAATTTTAGTGGCTCAGTTAATATTTTTGAATGAGCAATGCTTGAAAATTTCCAGAATTAAGGATCAGAACTTCATGTATAAATTCATATCCTAGTTAGATAGCTCCAGAAAATAGAAAATATTTTCCTTTAGTAAGTAAAAAAAACTGGGCCACCTGTAACTTCCACCCATTATTCCTGGTTCCAAATTCTATAGCAACTCACTGTAACTCCTATACATTGATTGGTGACATCTCGTCGCATATTTTGAAGATGGTTTGCCTGCACTTCTTTTTAGAGCGAAGCATTCCTTGAGATATATTATATAGCATGATACCTAGATACCTTATATTGACTACCAACACTTTCCTTTCAGAACTTTGCCTCCTGTGACCTTAGCCTGCTCATAAAAATTTTGGATTGTTAGGAATCCCCAGTGTGACATTCCACCTGACTAGTGATTTTTTTTTTAAATTTTACCTAATTGATCCATTCTTAAAGACTCAAGTCTGTGATAAGTTAGTATATTAATTCAAGTTGCATTATTTATGTTTCATAGGGGTTTTATTTGGTATATAGAAATAAACTCAATAATTACAACAAATACATTAAGGTTTTAGAATATGTGGTTTTTGTTTTCCTTGTTCTGTAAATTGGTAAGCAAGACATAAGAATAAACAGTTGTGGTTTTCGGGGTGAGGCAGACCCAAGTATTCATCGCAGGTTGTGTTATCCTGGACAGGGTGCTGTCTGAGCTTCTTGTACATAAAGCAGAAGAATTACACGCAGTAATGTGTGTGTAAGCAGTGAGCTCCGGACTTGCTACAGAGTAGGCCACTTAGGAATTTTTTATTTTTATTATTTTTTAAAGATTTTATTTATTTATTTGACAGAGAGAGATCACAAGTAGGCAGAGAGGCAGGCAGAGACAGAGGAAGGAAAGCAGGCTCCCTGCTGAGCAGAGAGCCCGATGTGGGACTCAAACCCAGGACCCTGAGATCATGACCTGAGCCGAAGGCAGCGGCTTAACCCACTGAGCCACCCAGGCACCTGCCACTTAGGAATTTTAGTCGTCTTCAAAGGCAGCACCAGTTCTTTCACTTCAACAAACCTTAATCAGGCCCTGATCATTTTTACCGTGGTGACTATGCTTCCTTCTTCCTCCCTCCTTCCCTCCCTTCCTTCTTTCCTTCCAATTTTTCCTTTATTTTGCTCCAAGAATTAAAATTCTTAAACAGATTTTTATCATATTACTGGCCTTCTTGGAAATCACTGGTGACATCTGTGCATGCATAAAGAAGAAAGTCATTTTTGCACAATCAGATACATGACTAGCTTTTTAAGCTACTATCCTGGACTCACTATCTGACCATTTTTCTTCTTATACTGTGTCCTCCTAGTCAGACAGGCAAGACAGCCATATAGCAGATGCTGTCGTATCCTTGGGCCTTTGCACATGGAGCTTCTGTAATGTAGAATGCCTTCTACTCTCTGCTTTGTAGTAACCCTTTACTTTACCAAACCTTCCTATTCTCTGTATTTGATGCAAATACCTCCTCCTCTATAAAGCCATCCCCAAGTCTCCCAGACAGAATGCATCATTTGCTTTTATAATACTGATACATGTTTGTCTCTTTGGACATATAAATCATTGTATTTTAGCTATTCATTTATGTGTAATTGTAGTTGTAATCACAATTAGTATCTTATAGTTAAAAATATTTCTGTTTGTTTCTATATATAATAAAACATATATACATATGTATGTGTATGTGTGTGTGTGTGTGTGTGTGTGTATAAAATATATAGTGGAGATAAAAGAGTCTCTGGATGTGGTAATAGTTTAGTAATTCAGATAGTATTTCTTCAGGCTTACAACGTATAAATCATTATCCTAGGTGTCCAACAGGTGTAAGGAACGATTTAATTCCCTACCTTACTCCATAAGGTTGCTACTAGTTCTTTATTTCATTGAGCTTTAAGATCTATCTGGTTTGCTTAGTTGTTGCTGCATAACAAAACTCCCCAAAATGTCATGGTCTAAAATAATAAATACTCCTGCTCAGGAGCCTATAGAATGGTTTTGCTGACCTGGGTGGGCTCAGATAATTTTACAAGAGCTCATTCATTCATCTGTGCTCCACTGGCAGGCAGGCTGGATACAGAGCAATCTAGCAATACGTTGGGCAGAATGAATTAGCTTTATTCCACAGGGTCTCTCACCTTTCTAACAAGTTAGTGGCAAGGGGGTAGGGGTACATTTTCCTAGTAATGGCAGAGTTCAAGTGGAAGTACGCAAGACCTCTTGAGCGTCAGTTTGCAATGGGCACATCATCATGTCGGTCATATTGTATTGGCCCAAACAGGTCATAAGGCAAGCAGAGATTCAAGTGTTGGAGAAGTAGACTGCTTGATGGAAAAAGCTGTGAATTCATGTTGCAAAAGATGTGGGTTGAGGGAAGCCCTATTTACAGTCAAGCTGCCACATACCTTTTTTCTTGCATAGTAACGTCTCTGAAATTGGTCTTCTATCATTATTGGCTTCAGCCTGGATTTCCATCCAGTTCTTCCAGAGACAATTTGTGTTTGCTTCTGCCAGTTACCCGGAGCATGACCAAACTGAGGCCACTTTCAATTAAATTCTTTTTTGAGGTTTTTCAGACAGTAATGATAGTGTGAATTCAGCCTAAATGGATCCTCACTTCTTGTTTATATTGCAGGGAACATATTACTTCCTTTGGCTTCTCTGTCAGAGTGGAGGCATGCAAGTTGTCTGGTACCATTCTCTGTCAGGTCTTTTTCTTGTTTTCCCACATTGAGGTCAGAACCCTTTGATACCTCCACTTTACACAGGAACTTCCTTTCAACTCCCTGCTTTGGGTGTTTTTCTTTTGTAGTAGTGTCTAGAATAACAGTCTGTCTTACAATGAAAGACATCTTAGATAAAATATGATATATCTCTACTATACAGATGAGGAATTGAACCATGGTAAGTTTAATTAAGTTTCCAAAGCTCTAGCTGCTAAACAGTAGAAAGACTGAAGCCCAGAGACTCTGGCTATAGAGCTCTTACTCCTAACTACTGCCATTATTTAGTTACAGAACTAAATATTTAACTTTAAAAAATGCATTATGGCTTAGAAATTTCCATGTATCATGCCTTTTATCATCACTAGCCTTGACAATAGATGGGGGTTATATAATTTAATATGTACATACATACATAAAGGATCAAATATAGATAATAGGCTTTGTCTTTCAGGAAACTATCTAAAACAAACAAAAAAGAACCACAACTTTGTAATAATCCTATTATAATTAGCTCTGTCCATCTTTATATAATACTGAATCTCCCCAGGACTATAAGGCCCATTACTATCTTTAGTCTGATAGCTGTGTATAGCTACTAAATTATTCTCTATTAAGAAGAGGGACCATGTAATTATTTAAGTCACTCAAACTCTTTAACTGAAATGATTCATGAGCAATAGACAACTAGCAAATATTAATGAAAAAATAATGAATTAAAATCCCAATAACAGGAACATTTTTATCTAGCTGTGAAAAAGTTATGATTTTGAGATTTTAATATTTACTTTTTTAATTTTGCAAAGAATTACCTTGTTGCCCTAAGCTATTTTTTTAATGTCATCTAGCCTTACAGTTTAGAAATATTAAACACTTTTTTTTTAAATTTCATGTAAGTTGAGATAAGCTCTGAAATATTTGCCAATAAAGAACCACAAGTTTTTCTCAGGCTGCAAAGCAGCAATGGGATATTAAATATTTAAAAACCCCACAAAGTTTCTCTCTGAGCTGCCAACCCTTTCTAAAGAAATGTATTAAAAGAATTCCCTCCAGTCTCCATAAGATGCCCACATTTCATGAATATAGGTAATACCCTTCCCTCTATGCTATAAATAAATCCAAAATTTCTTCTTACTGAAACTCCTAGAAGTAAACCTATGATGCTTTTTCTCATCAAGCTATAAGGAGGTCCCCAAATAGATTTCACCACCTACAAATAGCCAAGCTTTGGTTGTTGGAAGGTGCCGTAAGTTTCTCAGTCTGACACATTGGTACTTGGGTTTTTAGTTTTCTTTCAGTTGGAGATGTGCAGTGTCAAACTGTAATACTAATAAATAAGACAAATAGTTTAGAATCTTTTTAATTTCTTAAGGAGATTTCTAGGCATACATAGTTCAACAGATTTGGGTGTTGACATATGTTATGCTGTATTTCAGTTTGGGTAAACAAAACAGTGATCTTCTAATAAATAAACATTTTTCAGTTATTTTTTTGGCACAAAGAATCTCTCCAAAATGCCACATTTTACCAATTTTGGCCTCACTTTTTTTTCCTGCTAGGCTTTTACTTGGTATTTTTCTCCTTTCTCATCTTTTTTTTTTTTCATTTTTTTTTCATCTTTCTTTTTTCCCCCTTTTCTCTTTATACTGCATTATGTTAGTTCAAAGAGATTTTTGTCTTTCAGTCTCAAAGCATGGCTAAAATGTTAAATATTTAGCTGTTATTCTTTGTAGTAATTTGGTTGCTATCATACTATGTATTTCTCTTTTAAAGTCAGATTTCAGGCAATGTCCATTGCCTTTAAAACTTCATCTATTTTCAGCATAAATCCATGAAAATTACTTTTGTTCAACAAATTATTGGTGGATATAGCAACACTAGAGAAGGAATTATAAATAGCTTTTTACTTAGTAGTGTTTTAAATGTTCTATTTGCCTCAAAACAATACAACTAACCAAAGAAAATGTACAGTGCTTTTTAGTTTGAAGAACTAAGTAAAAAACAAAACAAAATAAAACATAAAAGACATTACACTAAGAGCAGGTTTGTTGTGTTGATTTGTAATTTACAGAACTCTTATGGTGTAGAGATTCTAAAAGCTTTTTTTGCTCAACCTGTTCAGAAATAGAATAAAATTAAGTCTGTGTGCTAGTCTGTAGAGATGGCTGGCATCTGTTTCTTCTGTTTCTATACATACCTGCCACTCCTCTATCCAAAAAAGAGAGTGAAATTCTTCTCCTTATACTTCTGGGCTGGCCATCTGACTGCTCTGATCCATACGGGGCAGAAGTGGCATTCTAGGTCTTCTAGGTCCAAGCTTTACGTGTACTGGGGGCTTCCTATTTCTTCCTGTTGGGAACCCAGGGGCCATGCTGTGAGGAAGCCCAAGTAGCCAAATGGATAGATCCACATGGAGGAGAATCAGGGGCTCTGCCTTTCAGCCCTGGCTGAGCTCACGGATGGTATCAGCTCCGATTTCCTACTATATGAATTAGAGGACTTTTGGACCTCACAGCTGATGTGAGAAACAAAGGCAGAAGAAAAATTATTACATTTCCTTACTACTTGGGCCCCATTGATAAGTCCTTGAGATGGGCAGAGGGACATTCTTCAAGGAACTCTGCCTGGATGTTGACACTTTGCTAAGGGCAAAAAGCAATCTTAGTCTGACCCCCAGGATCTGTGAGTCAACTTTAATGTATAAAAATTCCTTTAGAAACTTCTTTTTTTTTTTTAAAGATTTTATTTATTTATTTGACAGAGAGAGATCACAAGTAGGCAGAGAGGCAAGCAGAGAGAGAGAGAGAGAGAGAGGGGAGGAGGAAGCAGGCTCCCTGCTGAGCAGAGAGCCCCGATGCGGGACCGATCCCAGGACCCTGAGATCATGATCTGAGCCGAAGGCAGCAGCTTAACCCACTGAGCCACCCAGGCTCAGAAACTTCTTTTATCTCTACCTTCCTCCTCCCCTCCAAGATCCATGTTGGCAGTCATCCCCAAGTATATGACCCCCCCCCCCCCTTATACATCTGAAGGGTCCTGTTGAGTCAGGGACAGGCGGGACTAGGTATAGAGAGTCAGGTAGGGGCTACTTTATCAGGCTTGCAGAAATCCCAGAAATTATGAGGGGTGACAAAACCAGAGATAAGGGGAAAAACAAGACCACCCTGCCCTGGGTGTCAGAGGTGGGGTCTTTTTATGGAAGCTACATTGTGACCAACAAAGCATAACCAGACCCCAAAAAAGAGGTAAGTCATTAAATATGTTATCACCAGTCCTTACTCAAACAAAGGAGTCTCAAGCATGTTAAGGCCACAGGTTCTCTGGGCAGTTCTAAATGAAAGGCTGTTGGTGGAGCCCCACGTTGGCAAACCTGTCAGGACCCCTCTCCTAAGAGCTTTTTCTGTATCACTGCTTAATGCAGTTCTCCTGCTTTGCTCACAGTCCTCTGTCTGTGAGATTCATTCTTCTCCTCTCTAAGACAAGAACCTCGCTCTCCAGCCTCACAACCATGTCAGCATCCCAACCTCTATCTTGTGAAGCACAAAATATACCTAGTCAACATGCATTCAAAGGAATATGCGACTGGTGTTATCATGTGATTCTGTCTAAGAGGAAAGATGAGGAATAGGTCGGATAATTGAGATGAGAGCTGGGGGGGTCAGGGAAATGGTACCAGGAGAGTGGAAGCAAGGCAAGTTCAGCATTCGAAACTCCAAAGGGTTCAGTTTCTCATGGTGACCTGGGGGACCATTTTGTCACGATTCTCTAAGTACTATCTTACTGATGAGGGAATGGAAGGCCAAGCAGAAGCTGACACCCTGTCACCACCCCACCCCCACTCCTGGGTAGGACCTCTGTGACATTCCTTCAGGAACCTCCCAACTATCTTAATGTTAATGTCTTGCTAGAGAGGAAAAACAACCTTGACAAAGGCTTTTGGAATCTTGTAGGTCCTCTTTAGCATATAAAACCTTCCTTTTCCCTTACTTCCCCCAACCCCATAGTACAAAATCAGCCACCCCTCACAACCCCAGTGCAGCTGCTCTTTATGCCCAGGGGTCCTGTCCCTGTCTTTTAATAAACCACCATTTTGCCCCAAAGACATCTCAAGAATTCTTTCTTAGTCTTTGGCTCCGGACTTCACCCCCTGAACCTCACCTTTATTCTAAAACCACATCACTTACCATGCCCTCAGGACTCCAGAATGAGAGCGGCTAGTTTATGATCTAAAAAGGCTGTATTACTTTTAGCCAATCAGTACATCAAGAAGCCAGAAAGGTGTGTGGATAGGCTCTTCCTAATCTCAGTAATTCCTATGCATCCAGAGTCCACCAGGGGGACAGGGTTCCTTTACACTGTTCCTGTTGCTCTCCTGGCTTCTCCGAGCATTGATCTTGTCTCCTTTCCTCTTCTAACATTAATTCTCTGTTTGTCTTGTGACCCTCACCTGGCCTGTTCCAGAGGGTGCTTCCGATCCTAGTATTTGGAGAAGGTAGTTGGAGACAAATCCCCCACCCGCAGGAGTATAACCTGAAAGTCTGCTGCCTCCAAGATAATCTTGCATTTTACTGCAGTTTTAATGACAGTTGTACTTGGCATTGTAAGGGTTGTTACACTAAAATATTGAGTCTCTTTTTTCTTTCTCAATAGCTTTACAGAAAGCAGTCTTACTCTTCTTTGCATTGTGTATTCTGTATCCTAGGCAACCCCTCCTTGCCACTACTCCCCTCCCCCACACCTCACCACCTGTCACAAAACCACAGCCTCAGATTCCAAATCAGTAAGGCTTTTTATTGATTCTTTTTTTCCAGAATGTTTCCAGTCCCTCAACTTTTCTGATGAAATTAGTCTTCCTGTATAGATAGGAACCCCCTTTCCCAACACAAAGGAAAAATGCTTTTATTTCTGTTGCTGGCATACCAAGGCTTTCTTAAATTACTTGCCTGCAGTTCAGAGTGACTCATCATACTGGTGTAGAGACTTTGCTGGGTTGATGAAGTTTTTCCTTTATTAAAATTTTACCACCAATTTTGGAGATGCTGGAGCATCTGGAAGAGAAATTTCAGGGGCATTTGACTGGGTATTAGAGTGTTCTCTCAAGGTCATGGTAAATCCTCCTCTCACCTAACTCTGGGACCCAAAGTGACTGCCTTGTATAAACATCCTGGGGTCCTCTCCTGGCTTCCCACGGGTCTGCGAGGTTGCTCCTTTTGTTCTTTTGTTAACTGCTACTGGCTACTTTGCACTTTAATGGTTTGGTGAAGTGCACTTGCCTCTGAAGCCATTAACCACAGGAAGTAACTGCTGAGAATTTTAAGGTTGATTAGAATATTCACAAAAACATGACTTAAAGAAAAAAAATTAAAACAAAGATATTCTAGCAAAAGGGAAATACTTCTTTGTGTAATAAAACCAAAATGAAGTCAGGATCCAAAAATCACTGGAGTCCCTTCAGCCTTCATAAAGTGGCTTGTGTAGTATTGGCACGAGGCAAAAATTCAGACAGTTAATGGCAGGCACTAAAGCCAACACAATAATACTAGAATCCACATTAATTACATGAAAGGTCTTTATATATGGAACCTAATAGCACCAGCCAAGCTATTTGAAAAATTTAAGTATTTTATGAAATTTTACAATCTGAAATAACCAATTATGACTTTTTAAATTATTAGACTATAGTGAATCTTTTTATGTAGCGTTTAGAAATATAGGTGTTGTGTAAAAGTAATTACCTGCAGATGCACAGGAACTGCGAAGCATCAGTTCTATTCTAAGGAAAAAGGGAATACAAATTATTATCCAGATATTTAAAAGTAAAAACAAGCTGGCTGATAAAAATTTGGGCATCAGTTCAAAGATAGATTAAATCGATTTCTTGATTAATTTGGTAAAATGCTCAGCTCTCAAGAATGGAGAGAGCCTATTTGGAGACCTGGGACCCTCGGGTATATATAGAGGTCATGTCTGTATTAAGGAGGACAATACATTATTTGCCAAATGTCACTCGTTCTATGTGTTTGTCATGAGTTTCTTGAAAATTAATGATAGTCTTCAGAAATAGCTGCTGTCAGTCCCTGTAGGTTCTGACAACATACTGCATTCATTAGTAGGAGAATTAGGAAATATGTCAGCAGGACAAGAAAGCCGATGGCAGATGTTTTACCTCTATATTAGCTGTATGAGTGGGAGGAAAAAAAGCATTTTATTCAGGAAAACAGACACAATGAAGGATGATATGAAAATAATTTATTAAAAACTCAAATGACCTTAGTTGCAAGTAATCTTAAATTTCAGAAAGCTCCATTTCATTTTCACATTATTCAGTGATTTTTTTTTTTTTCCTATTATACTGTCTCAAATGCTTTAAAATACTGAAATATCTCCTAAATCCTCAAATCAGGATTCAGGAATTAGTAGGGGTTTTGTTTGTTTGTTTGACTAAATTCTCATCTTTCACATACAGGCAGTACATGTATTTCTTCTAGGCTAACTAAATAATTAACTAAAATACTGTATTCTTTAAGCACTTAAGATAATTAATGGTAATAGTCACAATGACCACATGTCAATACAAATTTTCTTTCTAGTACCGTTAGGTCCGAAATCAAAGGAGTGAGGCTGATACAAAGTGAAGGTCAAGCAAAGCTTTATTTCATTCCAAGCATCGAGAATCAAACTGACCGGCTGGGGCCATCTCTTACAAAGAGGTGACCACTCCCTGCCTTATAGACTAACTTTTATAGAGCAAAGGCCATGTGGTTGGGCCTGGCCACACACAGGTGGCCAATGAGATTGTAACACACAGAGAAAGCTGCACAGTCATGCTAGGTCACACATGGGTAGCCAATTGAATTACAGTTCACCCTAGTATGTATTTGAACTAGCCTATCACCTTGGTCAGAACTGGTGCCCAAAAGGCGGGACCCACACTCCTTGGTAGCTAGGGAGACAGTATGCACCCCCACTGATTGGATATCTCCACCTGGCCTGACCCACCCTTGTATTTGGGCTTTCTTACATGGGACTTGTTTTTAAGTAAGTTCCCTGTGTGGGAGGTGGGGTGGGGGGGGTGGGGGGGAAGGTTAGTTTAAGTTTTACTGCATAAACAACAAAATCACCATTTAACCATTTAACTGGATGTACTAGCTCTGGCTAAATAGGCCCTTATAGTACCAGACCAGGAGGTACAGAGAGTCAGACATGTTCAGGAAAAGGATTCTATGCATATGAGATGTATATAAGTGAAGTCGTAAGATCAAAGATAGGGATTTGGGTGTGAAGATACCTTGTCAATAATAACAATCCCTTATGTTTATTAAGCACTTCTCATTTAGTCAGCGTGCTCAATACTTAACAGGAATCAGGCAGTGTCAGATTACTGTTAACTGTAATGGGGTGATACCTATGTCCATTTCATGGGTGAGTACGTAGAGTGCGGTGGGATTAAAACCCTTGTCCAGTGCCTCCCAGCTAGTACATGGCCACTAGTTATTTCAAACCAGATTGGATCTAGATCCCAGATTTTCAAATTAGGGATTTACAGAATAGCAGAGTCCCGGGCAGCGATGGTGGTGAACATGGTTGCAGAGGGGTTCTTAAGGTCTTGGTGAAAACTGAGCAAATAATGATTTGCTCCAAAATAAGTCTAGTAAGTGCCCTTATTTAAATAAATGAGATGCTGTGCAGTTTACCTTCATATTTATGTGCTCTTGTCTTTCTGCTTTCTTTTTTTTATGTAAATTAGGGCATTTGATTTGAAATGCAATTTACCTGGCACTAAGCAGGTCCTGTTCTGAATTCCAGGATACCTAGGAAAAGCTTTTGTTAAGGGTAAATTATTTCTCTGTTTCTCATTTTTTATTCCTGTGAATTCATATTCGCTCCCAGAATTCCAAAATTTCAGGTATCAAGCACTGTTTAGATATTGACTCTCTGCTTTCACTGTGAGAGTGACAAGTAGGTGACAAAACAGGAAAAGTGGAGTTGAGCTATTGCAAAGCTCCTCTCTGAAGGGGGTCACCGATTTCAGAACGCTCTGAGCCTATTTTAAGATGTTACCAGGCTGTTTGATCATAGAAGCTTACAAATAATTGTTAACTCTATTTATTTGTGTATGATGGCAAATATTATAGATTAACCTTAATAAAAGGCTTGGAAAATATTACCAGCCCCTCAGTGCCCACCACTGCTCAGAAGAGTTCCAAACTTTTATAAATTTATTCTAATAAATATCTTTCTAGTTTCCTAGTAGAAGGATCAAACAGTCTAAGGCTGGGACTTTCTGCCCATTTGTATTTTAAAAGTCTTGCAAGGTAGGAATATTTGTAGGGGAATTGAATTTTCTGGTTTTAGTAAGTCATGCTAATACAATAACAATAATGATGATGGCTAACCTGTATCGAGTCTTGTTATATGCTTCTGGGAACTGTGCTTAATAAATACTTTTTTTTTTTAATTTTACTTATTTTATTTGACAGAGAGAGAGATCACAAGAAGGCAGAGAGGCAGGCAGAGACAGAGCGGGAAGCAGGCTCCCTGCCGAACAGAAAGCCGGATGTGGGGCTCGATCCCAGGACACTGAGATCATGACCTGAGCCGAAGGCAGCGGCTTAATCCACTGAGCCACCCAGGCGCCCCATACTTTAAGCATTTATTATCTCATTCAATCTTTATAACAACACTAGAAGGTATTATTCTAAACAGTCCCCTCTTACTGTTGAAATCTGGACATTCTAAATAGCTTGCTCCAGGTCAGACAGTTAGCAATAGAGTCTAGTCTTAAAACCTACAGTCTTCTTCCAGGTTCTAAATTCTTATCAGTATCTAGTAAAGAAGGCCAAGGTCCAGGCAATTATACCTGGATGTTTGGGCAATTGGTTGCTTACTTGGTGCTGGGGCTGCGCTAATGAATATCACAGTCAAAGTGACTTAAACAACAATCATTATGTTCTCACAGTCCTGGAGGCTAGGGTGTCCAAGATCAAGGTGTCAGCAGGTTTGGTTTCTCCAGAAGCATTTCTTTCAGTTCTGCAGTTGGCCGCCTTCTCAGTGTGTCCTCCTACGGTCTTTTCTTGCGCTTGCCCATTCCTGGTCCTCTTCTTTTTCTTATAAAGCCACCAGTTCTATTTGATTAGGACCCACCTTATGACATCATTTAATCTTAATTATCTCTGTAAAGATCTTATCTCCAAATCCGGTCACATTCCAAGGTGTGCTGGGCATTAAGGCTTCAGCATATGAATTTTGGGGGATGCAGTTCAGCCCATAACGCCTGATATCACAGATATGAAATATCTCAGAGACTAAGTTTTTGTATTTATGTAGTTGTGTCAGGAAGTGTAGGTGAGTATAGGTCCCTGCTTTGTGATGTTAATATAAAGTTACTGCTGTTCATTAAATCATTCATTCAAAAAACAAACGCAAAACTCCACATTATTCAAAGAAGGCTAAAGAGAGAACACCTGGAGTGAATCATAATAAACTATGGAAGGAAGTATGCAGAGTACCTCCATTTCTGCAAAAGCTTTTCAAAGTCTTCTTCTTTTTTTTTTTTTTAAAGATTTTATTTATTTGACAGAGAGAGAAATCACAAGTATGCAGAGAGGCAGGCAGAGAGAGAGAGGGGAGGAAGCAGGCTCCCAGCGGAGCAGAGAGCCCGATGTGGGGCTTGATCCCAGGACCCTGGGATCATGACCTGAGCCGAAGGCAGAGGCTTTAACCCACTGAGCCACCCAGGTGCCCCTCAAAGTCTTCTAATAGTTCAACGATCAACCTTCTTACATAGTCACTTGACTTTTTTTTTAAGGTTTTATTTTATTTATTTTTTTAAAAGATTTTATGTATTTATTTATTTGTCAGAGAGTGAGAGAGAGAAAGCACAAGCAGGCAGAGGCAAAGAGAGAAGCAGGCTCCCTGCTGAGCAAGGAACCCCACATGGGACTCGATCCCAGGATCCTGAGATCATGACCCGAGCTGAAGGCAGCGGCTTAAAGGACTGAGCCACCCAGGCATCCCAAGGTTTTATTTATTTGAAAGAGAGAGAGTGAGTCGGGCGGGGGCAGGGTGGGAGATGAGCAGACTCTGAGCTGAGCATTGAGCCCCATGTGGGACTTGATCTCAGGACCCCGAGACATTATCTGAGTCAAAATCAAGATTCAGGCCATCAACTGACTGAGCCATCCAGGAGCCCCACTATAGTCACTGACTTTTTAAAATGTAGTGTTAAAGAGAATAAAAAGTCTTCAATAAGAATAAAAAATTTGGTTAAAAGCTATTTTTTCAACTATCTGAGCTATCTTTTCTTATTGTACCCATTCCCCAATGTCTGAAGCTGGAGACTTTATTGTTCTGTAAGGAGATAGCAGAGGTGCAAAGAATATGCTGGGCATGAGGTTGTGGGAAAGAAGTCATTGTCGTGTGAGTCCTGAATCTAACTTCAGGACCACAGATAAAATAAATAGTCCGGAAAAGTGAAACTCAGAATGTGTACTGAAGAAGACAAGTTTTCTGAGATGTTCCATAACAGAAATTCTCTTATTAATACTTTTGGAAAATTGTACGTACCGTGGTTTCCTTTTGAAGGTTCACAGTGTGAAGCTAATGAAACCATCAGCAAAGTCTTGTGACAAAGCCATTTGATCAAATGTTTTTAAAAAGCAATATTAATATTGCTTGGGCCCAGTAGGTATACAAGTTATTCTATAAAGTACTTTCAGTCTCTGTTCATGAGTTAGTAGGGATGATCAAATAGAGAAGTTTAATTGAAAGTACTTAGGATAAGTACAGAAATCAAGTTATGAGAAGTTATGAAGGAAATAAGGCCCAGCATCATGCAGGGCAAGAATGGAAGAGGACAATCAGAAACCACAAAATGGCCCTATGTATTCTAGGTACTATGTTGAACACAAGGGATGTCCAAATGATTCAAAACTGATCTGTTTATAGACTTGAATATCTGAAGTTTACAATTGTGACATAGGAAGGTGAGAGTATAATAGAAGTAGAATCCAAGGGTTGTAGAATCACAGGAAAAATTCAGTATTTTTTGTGTGGTTTAGCTTCACCCAGAAGGAATGTGACAAACCATACGTAAGGGCATGTGTACACCATGCAAAATTAAGAAAGCTGGATTCGGTGACACTATCTTACAATTATCTGATGTATTCTCTGGGAGACAACTTTTCATATCAAATGGCAGGATATGGACACTAGATCTTGAATATAAAATCTAATTTCTTTTTCTTTCTTTGCTGCACTAAATAGAGCCCCAATATCTGAAGATTAAACGTTTCTGCCCTTTTGAGTTCTCAGTGATTTGGGATCTGGGATTGTTGGGTCATTGATTTCACTGTGAAAGACCTAGAAAAGAACAGACCTGAGGAGGTAAAAGAAAGAACTGCTTTTCTTAGGAAAAGAAAAAGAATTTGCTAAAGAGAGCTCATAGGAAGGGGGAATTAACTACGAGAACCTTGGGATCCTGGGAACTGTTTTTGAGAGAGGTTCTAAGGTAGGAATGGGGTTCTCAAAAATGGTTGGTGGAGCTCTGGCAAGTAAGGTCCTAAGCAGCATTGTTCAAGTTCCATTTAGTTTTGTGGAACTGAGACATAACTCTCGGATTTCCTAGTCCTCACAAACAAACACCTTCCCTGGTTTGAGCTCCAGAGCTCTACCAACATTCTTCCTATCCTTGTTCCCTAATGACTAATACTTTTTCATCATCTAGCATTTCATATGCTTACTTCTCAGCAGGAAGGATGCTCATCTATGCCATATTAGTAGGCTATTGCTACAATAATGCTATAAAAGAAACCACATCCAGACTCTGTGACTTAAAAACAATTTCCATTCATTATTTCTCATGAGCCTTTGGGTTGGCTGGGCTTGGCTATCCTGCTGGGTTCTCTCATGCACTTGCAGTGGGCCACTAGGTCAGCTAAAGACTGGCTGGTCTAGAATGACCTCGGCTGGGATGAGTCTATTCTATGTGGTTTCTTACCCTCCAGCAGGTTAGCCCAGGCTCATTGTCATGGTGGTGGAAGGAATCAAAGAGAGGGGAAGTGTACAAGGCCTCTTGAGGCCTAAATTCCTCTGTGACCCAATGTCAGTTCTGCCATATTCTTTGTTGTCCAAAGTAATTCAAACGGCCAATGGGGATTCAGTGAGTGGGGACATAGATGCCGTCTGTGGGAAAAGCTGCACAATCAAGAGCTAGGGGCAGGAGAAGGGGAAGGGCAGGGGAAGAATCTGGGTTACCTTCATAAATATACTGTCACACGTGCCTTAAGACCAGGGCCAGTCATCTAGTTGGCACTCTGCATATTTCCAGGGCCCCAATAAATCTAAGAAAAATAAAGTAGCATTGTGGCTTCTTACAGGGAGTGATAATGGGACACCCTTCTACCGTGTGCTTGGGGCGAGATCAATTCATTGAGCTCAGACTCCCTGACTCTGGACAGGGATTAATGGTACTCCTATTTTAAAATTCAAAGCAGTTACTGATACTAAAAATGGGGAGCAATGTGAAGCACACAAAAAACAGAAATTTAGGACAAAGTCATGGACACGTTTGTGGGAAAATAAATTTTAAAGCCACAGGCAGAATTCAGAGGCAGAAGAGCAGAAGAACAGGGAGCAAAACCTAAAAGAGAGTCAGCGCCGTTATCCCTCAGGCACAAGCAAGTTAAAAATTTGGTTGAGACATAGATGAAGCTTGTTACAGATTCTGCTCCGCATCCCGTGACTGGGGCTGCGGCCTGATGGGCTATGGGACTTCAGCAGAAAGCAGGAATGCCTCCCACGGAGTGCTCCCTGTCCTGTCAGTGCTGCCCTCCAATCTTCCTTTCATCCCTGAGGTCCTTAAAGAGCCCGTGTGGAATATTAAAATGTTCGGTGGTTATGTTAAATCTCAGTGGAATATATCGATTCTCTTCCTTATTAGTAATCTGAATAAACAGCGTCTGATTCATCTTCCTTTCATCGGAATATGCACACTTTAGAGCAATCACCAACCTTGAGTAATGGTCAGGGAACCTGAAGTTTTTCTTTTCTAATTCTGGATTAGGCAAATTATGAAGGTGGTAGAATATGTATTAGGAGAAAAGGGTAAAAAAAACTAGAATAATTTACATTACAAAGTACAGGGTCATTAAAAATTATTCAAGAAGGGGACAGCTTGGGGCACCTGGGTGGCTCAGTGGGTTAAGCCTATGCCTTCAGCTCAGGTCATGATCTCAGGGTCCTGGGATGGAGCCCTACATCGGGCTCTCTGCTCAGCAGGGAGACTGCTTTCCCCCTTGCTTCCCGCCTACTTGTGATCTGTCAAATAAATAAATACAATCTTAAAAAAAAAAAAAAAAAAGAAGGGGAGAGCTTATCATATAGAAGATGGTAAGCATTTGCAACTTGACAAATGCAAACATTAGCAAGTAGATAACAACTGTAGAATTAGGGCTCCTGGGTAGCTCAGTTGGTTGAGCGAATGCCTTCTGCTCAGGTCATGATCCTGGAGACCCCTTATGGAGTCCCACATCTGGCTCCCTGCTCAGCACGGAGTCTGCTTCTCCCTCTGACCTCTCCCATCTCATGCTCTCTCTCTCAAATAAATAAATAAAAATAAAATCTTTAAAAAAGAATAAAAGAAACTATAGAATTGGGGCTCCTGGGTGGCTGAGTCAGTTAAGCGTATGCCATGGGCTCAGGTCCTGATCCCAGGGTCCTGGGATTGAGTCCCACATCGGGCTCCCTGCTCAGCAGGGCTCCTGCTTCAGCCTCTTCCTCTGCCTACGGTTCCCCCTGTTTGTTCTCTCCCTCTTTCTCTCTGTCAAATAAATAAATAAAATCTTAAAAAAAAAAAAAAAAAACAACCCTGTTGAATTAAGGAATCTGGATAAACATAAGGAAGTTCCTTCTAGTCATGAGAAATAATAAACTTTCTCTGAATATCCTTGAATGTCAGAGAGTGAATCTCAAGCATTCTAAACAATTGAGATTTTATTTCCCGGGGTTGATTCATTTTCCCATTTTACTCATTTTAAAAGTGTAGCACAATATACTTTCCTCTCTGTAGAGTCTCACTGCTTATAACTTTGTTTTATGTATATTTTCACATACCTTATTTTTACTTTTTCCACAATACCCCTAGAGAATGGGAGACAGGTTTTATCATATCTTCTGTGTACTTAAGATGAAGAAACTAGAACACCAGCATCTTAACTGTCTTACCCAAGGTCAAATAGATAGTATTAATTCTGATGCTTTTTAAATTAAGCTTTTTGGGGGGGCACCTAGGTGGCTCCTTTGTTAAGGATCTGCCTTTGGCTCAGGTCATGATTCCAGGGTCTTGGGTTCGAGCCCCGCACTGGCACTGGGCTCCCTGCTCCTGCTTGGGGGGGATCCTGCTTCTCTCTCTCCCACTCCCCTTGCTTGTATTCCCTCTCTAACTCTCTCGCTCTTTTTTTCTTTCAGATAAATAATTTTTAAAAAATTAAACATTTTGATCCTATTTACTATTCAACTGTGATATGGGTTTGCAACAGCGACAGATTACTTATTTTTATTTACTTAGAATAAATAATTACTTATTTTTAGTTACTTGGAAGATTCTGTGGCATTCCCTTAGGGTAATTTCACCCTCCTGCACATGGATTTGGTGCCTCCTGGTTGCCTATCAAACAGATTCCAGACTTCTTAGCCTGGATTTAAAGGGACACATTCTCTCTTGTCCTGTTCCTCCCACTCTTCCATTTATCGACCCCTCTAGCATTTCTGTAGCATTCCCTTTCCTGCCCCCCATAATCACTCTGAGAACAAAGTAGATGGCATAGAATGTTAGCAATGGGGTATTCTTAATTCATATATGAATGGACTTCCTCTCTTAAAGTTATAAGGAATCCTCAAGAAGAAAATGGTTTTGTCCATGTGCATCTTTGGAAGGGGCACTGACTTAGAAATACCAGAGATACCATTTTAATTTATAGATACTTCTCCAAGCAGCTGCTGCTGCTCTCCCAGAGGCGTATTCATGGGCAGGCAGCTAGAGAACCACACTTTCTTTTGTCTCAGCATAAATCATGAAGTGGGAAGTGACAAGGTCAGAGTCTATGCCTGGGAAAGATCATGTCCAGTGTCCTTTCACACACAAAAAGGATAACAGATGGTAGTGTCTCATGCTGTAATTTTTATATATGTTCTCCATTTTAAATGTCTATTCTGTTTTTATGTCTTTAAACTCTATTTTACGCGGCAGGGAAAATAACACTAGATTTTGGGTCAGACCAACCTGGAGATGCATCTTGGTTCTACCAGATGTACCGTCTTGGTCAAGTCAGATGGCCTTTTCTAAAATCAGTTTCTTCGCTATCAAATGAACATAGTAAATTATCTAACTAGCAAAGTGGTTGTTAGGTTTAAATAAGATACGCTATTTAGAGATGACCTTCTACACAGTTCTTTTCCTACCCATACTAGGTACTCAAGGTATAATTGGAAAAATGACAGTGTTCTTTGTTGTCTCCAAATAACTTCATTTTTGTAAACATTCAATCTCCATTTCTGTCTGTACTTGTGCTTCTATGTTAGGGTATACTAGAGCGCTTTTGATATTAATAGCGTAATGATTGAAGCAGGTACTGAACAGCTTTTGCATATTGACCTAGCTGTTGTGTGGATGTCAATATAGAGGGAACAATGAGTGCAAGGACACAGCTTAAAAAGTGGTAAGTGGGGAGGTATAGATTGTAAGTTGCAGTAAGAGCCTAGTAAAAAGACTCCCAAGATGTTAAGATAGTCTAAGAAGATATGATGAATATAAGATGACTTTTGTAGAGGGCGGAAGGATGAATTGGATGTAGCTGAGCAGAGTAGAAGAGATTAAGTCGTCTGGGGTGGGGAGTGGTGAGAGTGGGACATAAATGTCAACACGGTTGTGCTACAATGAGATCGCTGTCCTTGAGCCAACGATGGTTTCAGAGCACAGAGGTGTGTGAGAGTATCTGTATCTTTGGTTGGAAGGATGCACATTGTACAGAGCCTTCAAAACCAGGGGAGATTTAACTTTAATTCAAAAACAGAAGGATGTAATGTACATTCCAGATCAAAACAGTGATATATATACCTTTCATCCATTGGTTGTATGGAGAATAAATTGGATGGAAGAGAAAACCTTATTTAGTAGTTTTTGATGAAGGGCATGATGTGAAAGTGAGAGTTTGTAGTTGGTTGTCCTTGGGATGAGGTAAGGAAGACCTGTCATGGGAATATGATGAAGAGGCATATTAGGCAAATTGTTAATTGGACGTAAGGACGCAGAAATTCTAGAGGAAGGCAGGAAAATTCCAGTGTTTCTGCATTGGAAGACAACATCATGGCAAAACTCTCATGGTAATTTGGGAAGAAGGTCTGTGTTGTAGGAAATCATGAATTAGGTTTTGAGAATGCTGAACTGGTGGAGGGACACCCACGAGTTAATGTCCTGTTGGCACTTGTTGGTGCTGGAATCAACACAGTTTAAGGCAAGCTCCTTAATGCTATCGTGAACTGGCACTGAAAGACTAACTTCTAGCCTCAACTCTAATCTCATCCTTGTGACAATTTTATGCATAAATGTCGACTGAAGCAACTGGCACAATGAAAAGGAGAGAGAGAGAGCCTGAATCTTAAGCCAAAGGAGATTAATTTCTTTCCCTAATTGCTTCTAGGCAGGCCTTTCATTAATTCATTGGCTAATTATGGTGCTTATGGTAAAGGAAACATCTCTTTGGTGTCTCCTTCTCAGATACATATTGAACAATGATATTTCTTCAGGTTGCCATGAATTGTGTAGGATACAGTCATCTCCAATTTTTCAAAAACCCTACATTTAAAATGAACACATCTTTCTAGTTTCTAATTCACTGAGCATTGAATGGAAAAGCCCATGCTATGTCAAGATTCGCTGTCTCCTCTCACATTAACTGAATTGGGAAAATAGAGAACAGGTGAATATTTGAGTTAATAAAAATCCAATCAAATGCATTTTTATCATGTTCTAAGTCTTCATTATATGAGGTTAGTTGGCCTATGCCTGATGAATTCAGGGTAAAGTGGCTGTAATTTTGTGCCAGCTACAGAAGTATCCAACGGCTTTTATGTCTTCTTTGTGATCTGGTTTCCACTTTCATCTTAAAACAAGTTAGGCATTCAGTAATGTGCCTTCATCGCTTCTTAGTCTTTTCTTCTTTTCAGTCTGTGGTCTCGATCTTAGACTTTCCTACAAGGCCTGTTTACTGACCATTAAATTTGGTTTTGAATATTTTCTTGGAACCCTTTCAAAGTCTGTAGGTACTTTGGGAGGAATAAATAACATTTCCAGATTTCTGCTCAAGGTGATGCCTATGAAAAGCAATGCAGGATACCTTAGAAGCTGTCATTCAGAGAAATCCTCATAAGGCAGGTTCTTAAAGAGGAGTTGGATGAGCCTGATATCCCTCCTACTTCTCATAGAAAGGCTGTAACCTTCATGATACACTATTACAGTGGATTCTGTCCTTTCTCAATGCTCATGACTTCCTCTGGCAACATACCTACCCGACATGGGCTAAGCACAATATCGAAGTTAGAAGATGATGACACTAATGCCACAGGTCACTGATTGTCTTAGTAATAGAGGTACAAGTCCCCAGTACCATTTCATGAACAAAGGAAATGATCCCTCTTTTAGTCGCTTACAGGGTATCCCACTAATCTTTATTTTTTCTTGTTGCAAATGGGGAGGGGAGTGAATACCAAGAAAAAACTTATTTTGTTCCCTGAACTGAGAAGTACAAAGTATAGTGACTCAGTGTTTTTGTGCTGTTTACAACCTGTTCAGTACATTATTTCTAGAAAACCATATGTAAAGATTGCTTCTATTTAAGAATGGTTGATGGTTTCTGCTGCCTCATATGCTGTATTTTTCTTTCTGATAAATGGCAGTGCAATAATTCCAGGATGAATATGATATAAGGCTAAGAGATCAACATTATTTTCTTGGTGAATTGATTACTTTCCTCTGAATTTATAGTTCCTACCAGGACTGCAAATTAATATAGTTGATGTACTTAGTTATTCAGATTCTGCTTTACATTTAAATGCAGGCAACTTAGACAAATGTTCCAAGTTTGTAACTCATAATCAGATTGTACATCCTGTGAACAAGAGGAGGTGTTTGTATCATGTCTGAATAGAAAATGTTTTTGAAATAGTAGTGGAGCGCTGTGTGGGATAACTTTCTGTAACATGAAACATATGGCTGGCAGCCCATCTATTATTCATTGTATCAAAATGTATTCAATTCAGCATCTGACTCTTGGTTCACACCTAGGAAAAATGGACACAGGCAGCAATAGACTGGCAAGGTTTATGTAGTGTATATGCACATACATAATATATATGCATGTGTGAATTTACTGTATAGGATTAATATAATTTTAAAATTGTGCTTATGTATGTGTTATAAGAAGTTTTTGTTTTTGTTTTCAGTTGTACAGCCTTTCTTATTTTTGAAAGTGAGTTACTGGGAGAGGGAGAAGTAATCACAAAAGCTGTGATTTTGGTGGGGTGGTGGTCGTTGCTACCTGTGCAAGTCATAATGTAACTCAACACCGTCCTTACCCACATACAGGATTTTAGAACGAAGAAGACCTTTGCAATGAGTTTTCCAAATCTTCTCAGATTCGAAGTTCATCAGTGGAGGATCCATGAAGCAAATGACAGCTGGGGCAGGCCATGCCTCATTGGAGCCTGTGCTCTAATCCAGTTTTTTGCTTTTGCTACTTTACATTTTGCAGTTTTCTTTAACTACGGATGACTGCAAAGTGGTATCTCAATTCTGGCCTTCCATACTTATTTTATTATGGCTGTCTTCAGGATTTTCTGGGGCACACTAAAATAATAATTTGTTGGATTCTATGTTTTTAATCCTGAATTATGGTATCCACACACACAGAAAGATGATATGACTATGTAGTATCATTACTTTAAAAATATTAAGGAATAATGATTCTATGTTCCTTAGGTTTAAGGATACAATTGTGAACAAATGTCGGGTCAAAATTTTCATTCTTTCGGGGTGCCTGGGTGGCTCAGTGGGTTAAGCCTCCGCCTTCAGCTCAGGTCATGATCTCAGGGATCTGAGATCGAGCCCTGTATTTGGCTTGGGCTTTCCGCTTAGCAGAGAGCCTACTTCCCCCACCCCCCACCCCAGTCTACTTGTGTTCTCTCTCTCTCTCTCTCTCTGTCAAATAAATAAATAAAATATTTAAAAAAATATCATTTCTTTCAATGTTGATCACCAGAACCTCGAGAGAGTAAAATCCCACACTAATAGTACTGCACAGTAGAAACCTTTGTTTTTTCAGTTGTGATGGCAGGGAACATTCGAGTCAAGGTCCAGAAGTTGTCCTTTCAAGTGAAATCCAAAGTTATCCTGGAGCATATTAGGTGCATTTGGGGATTTGTTGAAAGCATAATTTACTCTGAGTAATTTTTTTTATAGGGGTGTGAAGAAATGCCCTTTTACTCTCGAGATAATTGATGTCATCTGGGTAAATGTAATTGTAATAGAAATACATGTGCATATATTTAGAAAGAACTTGACTCACTGGCAACTTTATTAGCACAGCAGCTGTAGGCTGGAATTTATCACTTTCATATGACCTTGTTGAATACCAAAAACATTAGAAACTGCTAGATACCATGTGTGTACACTTTGCTTAAATTGTTGATTGACCACATAGATCATTTAAAGAGTAGCTACTCTCCGAAGCTGAAAAGCTAGTTGTATAAGGAGGTATCTGAACAACATGACACATTGAGTAAGTGGCAACATCTACTGGTTTCCAGAGTTATAAGCAGTAGTTACAAAGATGCAATCTGCTTGTCATCTACTATATTGCTTAGTGTTTACCTTTCAGAATATTCTGTTTCTGAAAACCACACAAGAAAATACAGGAGAAACTAGTTTAATGCAATTTATTATTTAAGAGTTCAAAGTTACCATTTGCTAATTATAAGCAATCTCATGTCTATTTGCTTTTGTTGTTATCTCAATTTTTACTCCAGAAGCAGCAGCATATCTTCTTATGCAATGGAATAATGTGACTCAGAAACATGTTTGTCTTTTATCCATTTTTTTCTTTGTGTCCCCAAAGAACAAGATATTTTTTTAAAATATGAGGAAATTTAGATCCGTTCCCTTGTCTCTCTTTCTGATTTCTAGCTTCTTTATTTATTCTCTGTGCTGTGCTTAACGAAGCTGCAGTCTAAAAAGGGGAGATGTTATCCAATTGCTTTCCATCAGTTGCTGTGGAGCTAAATGTTGACAAGGGCTTCTCTGTCAACCCTCTGCGATGTCAGTCTCATGGAATGGTGGGTCTTCAGCTCCTAAATTTCTCTGCTCTGACACTGATCTTCAGTGGATCCAGGGCAATGAAAGATAAATTGGAGAGGGGCGTGCAGAGAAGACTTTCCTTGTAGTCCAGAATTCTGAGTGTCTGCCCGGCTTCAGACCCAGGACTCTTGCCGGAGCTCTGCTATCTGGGAGCCATTGCCCGTGGTTGGTAAAAGTTGCTGTGCCCGGCTCTCTCTTGCGTGTGCTGGGAGTAATATGATCCTTGCCTTCTCACTCCACAGGCCAGAAATGAGGAGAAGCGGTAGAAGAGGGCCCTCCATTTATGGTTCTCCATTTCCTTCTTCATTTCTCAAGTTCAAAGTCCCAGTTAATCATATTGGAGCTTTCCAAAATGGTGTTGTATTATGTCTTCTCCCTCTAATCTATTAGGTTTAAGGGAGAACCTTTATATTTTAATGGTACTCCTGCCCCAAGAAGAGAAAATATGTATTTAACAGAAACTCTAATATTAATACAAACACAGGATTTAGAAGTATGTAGAATAATTCATATAAACTCTCTTTGTTATATTTAGTACTCAAAACACTTTGTAGTAGGCATTATGATGAGATGGGGACTAAAATAGCCTATGTGACTTTTCTCCCCAAATTCTACAGCCAGTAAGAAGTAGATTTAGAGCTTGACTCTATGTTGATCTTGAATCTATGTAGACCCCAAATTTCAGACTGGATTCCAGGGATTATACTCATTCCTGTGTGAACTATAAACCATGCATAACATGATGTTATTATGTATTACTACTCTTAATGAGTTAGGTATATTAATTTTTTTATATTATGTTCAAAGGTTGTGTTTAGTGGAAGTGTGTTTAAACACATTTCATTTATTTATTCGTAGTTCTGCATTTTATTACATTTGAGTGTCTGTGTTTAGGGTGTTAAAATGTTAAAATCTTTATAGCACAAACTGTACCAGGTTTTATAGGTCATCTCAACTTTGGTTATAGTTAATCTCACTGTTGCTATGCAAAAATCTATAATAAGATTCCATCTGCTTTTATAATTGCTCAAGAAATGTACATTATTGGTATCATTTAGATGAAGTGGAATTCAAATGAAATTGTTCTGATGAAAATTATTACTTTTGGAGCTGGCTTTTTATATTCTCAAGAATACCTGAGTCAGTGCAATATATTTTTTAGCACATATAGTGCTTTTGAATTTAACTATGCTGTCTGTATTTAAAAGAAACATACCATCAATTATATATAAAACTTTTTTTTAAACTGAAACCGAGACATCATGGTTAGAAGAATGAAGAAATATGTATTCTGATTTTCTCCTAGTGGGCCGTGTGAACCTCTCTATCACCCTTCAGTAGTTTTAGAAGACTACAGTGTAGTGTAGTTTAATGTAAGCAGAACAAACAGGACTCGTGGGCTTTTTATCAAAGACCATTTTTAATTTTCTGTTATTGCTTCTCTTTAAAGAATATTGAAGGAAGTATTCTTCTAACCCTTGAAACATCATTTTGACAGATAGTGACATTTATGATCATTTTCAGATTATTGAAAACTTTAAAGTCATCCCTTATTGTCGTTGTTTTTTTTTTTTTTTTTAATTGTTAATATGGCCTCAGCTCAGAAATTTGAAGGAATAGTCACATTTACTAATGAAAACTTTGGAGCTGAATTGTAGTTAAATCTTCTCTCCTTTCTTGGCTGGGATTCTGCAGCAGGCTATGGTTGGCAATGAGAAACAGAGAAAGGTTGTCTCTTCAGCAAAGTATTTTTTAAGAAGTTTAACGAATTATGAAAAAAAAAGAAAAAAAAGTTTAAAACATGACTCTCATGCAATTCTAAGGTGAGCACATGTCAGAAATTTATGTTAACTCATTAATGAGAAAATGATTGGGATGATAAAGATGCCTTAAGAACATTTCTGGAATATGTCACTAAGGGAAGAAAATCACTTGGAGTCATTAAGGTAAGAAAAGCTGAATTAAGTTTCCTAAATTCCTAACAGGTTGTCCTGGAACTGTACCTTTTGGGTTATATTTTCTCCTGGACAGGAATCTATAAGTTAATGCTGAATTCTAGAGTCTGGGCCCTAATCCATAGAGATAGTAAGTGACATTGTAATTCCCCTTGGGGGTACCGGTCAGCCGCTGCTCAAGGGTGACATGGAAAGGACAAGAAGTCTTCCTATTTGCCCCTTTCCCCAAGTTGTGAAGCTTTTCCCCTAAGATCTTTGTTTCAAGCTTTTTATTTATTCCTCTTTTTCCTCTTTTTCTCTATTTCATTTCTCACTTTGAAGGTCAAGAAAAGAGGAAGGAAGTGTGATAAAGGTTTATCTTGGTTGGTGGTGTCATACACCAGCAGTTCACCCTGGGAACTTGGTGACTGTCCAGTGTTGACTCTCAGAAGAGCACTTTTATGGGTTCCCAGAGCCTGTCCTCCCCGCTTCCCCACCAGAACAGAAAGGATGGTACTTCCCCTACTGTGAGTACTCTTATTTTCTCTTGTCCCCTGCGTTCTAAAGTTTCAGAGGTCTCATCTACCACCTCTTCTCTGTGGAGTTCCAGTGGCTTCCCGGATGGTTTCTTCTCAGGGCAGTCCTCTTAGCCATTCTTGTTGGTGCCCTCTTTGCTAAGGCCCACATCTGGTCAAAGAAAACACCTATGTGCTGTTTGCCCATACAGATTCTGTGAAGGCAGAACAATCCTAATACGGAAGCTATTCTCATTCTTGGCACCATCAAAGCAGCATCCTGTCCCATCTGTGGGGTTTACTCCAGCACAAGACAGGGTAGAAGGCAGATACTAGTTTACCGGGTCCCTTTCACTGTGAGGAGAGGTCCCTTTGAGTCTCATTCCTTTTGCTTTTGGTCGAAGAGGAAAATCTTCCCTTCCTCACTTTGGGGTACCTAGTTTCTGTAGAATTCCTCTTGCCATACAAATCTTTCTTATAAATCCTTCCCCCAGATTCTCACTTGATTCTTAGATTCTTAATTTGGATATACTTGCCAGTTTCCTTGGAAAATTCATTTGTTGGTCTTGTATCTATCCTGCTTTCGTGTCTGATATTTATTTGTTCTAATGTCTCAGATGAAATTTCTGCTTTAATCTGCCTGTGTTCCTGGGTTTAGGGAACTAGGAGTCCTTGGGAGAAAAAGTCTTGCAGGTACACTGCACTCAACTGCAGTTTTTCCCAGAATGATTTTATCTGCTTATTTTTAGAGAACTATCTGTAGGACACACACACACAAAATTAGGGCAACTATCTTGGGTTCTAAGTTAGGAGGATATGGGGGATGGAGGGGGAGATTATAGGAGCGGGGAGAAGGGCTGGGGAGCCAGGTGCTTGTAGACTATCTTACCACATTCCCTGATCTAAAATGATAAATGAAATTACCGTATTTGCCCGCCCCATCCCTCCCTCTGCATGTGGACCCTTTTTGTCTTTTCTAATTCCAGGCGCTCTCAGCTTTTTGACTTGCTATCACAGAGCACAGTATTCGAAGCAGAGAATTTAGCACACTGTACCAGAGAGTCTGTAGATTTCTCTTCCCCCTAGTCAACAATTTCCTTGGAGGGAGGAACTCTGTTATGCTCCGTACTGTATTTCTAGCCCTAGCTCCTCGCCTGGTGCATCATGTGTTCTCAAAAAGCATTTGCTGAATAAATGACTGAGACAAAGAGGTACACATGTAGGGTGAGCTATCTCCTTGGGCTCTGTTTTCTAGAAATGCTTTTGTCTCTGTTTTTCCCTTTTTAGAAGAGTTGGGGTGAGGGAGGGAACAGGTAGTAGAAAACCATGCTCACCGTTGTTTGTAACAGCCTTTCTTCTGTTAATGTGATTTATCTGTGCCCTATGAATGTTTGTGTAGGAGGAAGCTATAAAATTACTTGTAAACAATTTGACAAATATTGCACTGCATGAATACATATAGCCATATTTTTATAAACTGTCTGCCTTGGATTGAAAGGTTCTTTAAGGCTATAATGTCATCTTTCATTCTGCGCCAAATTCCTGTTTAGAATTCATTTATTCACTTTAACAAAACGACATCTATTTTCATGGTCCTGGGCTTGGGTGGTTTGGTCTCCTCTTAGGGGGGGCGGATTATCTTTATTTTTAGTCTTTTATTTGGTATTCTAATAAGTCTTTTGAAAGGTGCCCCCTTTATTCCTTCTTTTCCTCTACTAAATGCAAAAGAAAATAGCAACCTGTATTTGAAAGGTAGACGTTGTTATTCCTTATGGCATTTTCCCTCTCTTCCAGAGATTAGAGTTTACCATAGCACAGCAGCCCAATAGGATTGTCCTGGAAATGGATTTTCATGTAAAGTATTAACTTATGGTATTATGTGTAGCAAAAGGATGAGGATCAAAATATTATTAAGGGAGAGAAGCTGCATTATTATTATTTCTAATAGGATTGGTATAATAAATGGCCCTTAAAGACCATACATCTGTTCCACTCAATGCTTGCTTTCTGAATTTACCATGAACTGTATTTTGCTGATAAGGCACAGCATTCAGGTCCATTATTTCTCTAAAAGCCTGTTTAAGAGATTTTAAAGTACAAGATACCGCTCTGTGCTCTGTGCTTCTTCATTGAAAGTAAGAACTTCGATTCTGAAATTGAAGGAAACAAAATATATATCACTGTTAAATATTTTTAGTGTCCGCCCCTTTATATGGATTACTAAATATTGAGCTTTCAGTAAGAACCCTTTTCGTAAGTTTGTATTTAAATAGCATAGCTGCTTGTTTTCTGTGAGCAAAAGAACAAATTTAAAGCTTCTCTAATAAAATGTTATGGAAAAATTAAAATGCATAAGTAACAAAATCATGGCAGCCTTCAAACCATGGCAGTTTGGGTTTTCTGCTCGTCTAGAGAGAAACTGGGGTGAAACTGAGTTTGTGATTGAATATGTGTCTCTCCCAGACTCTAACACATATTTTCCAAGGAGGAATCCCGTGTGTTTTTAATCCTAGCCTAGGATTAAAAGTTTGGTTTCAAATGGAGATCTCTTCCCCACAGTGAATCTGAATGTGCCCATCTGTAAAATGAGGATGAAGGATATAGCTCTAATGTGTACATCAAAACCTAGGCTAGAGTGGGTATGTGGCCCTAATTTTGTCTCTTGCTTCCTTTTTTTTTTTTTTTTTTTTTTTTTTCCTGCCCTCTACTACGCCTGAAGAGATCAGGCTGTCCTTTAGCCCATTTGATGATGGTTCCTCTTCAGGGACATGCTTTTGGAATAAGGGTGAGGCAATCTTAGGGACAATAGTGAGAAACATAGACTCCTGACTCAGACCTATTAAGCAGAGCTCTCTCATTTTAGAGAAAATTAACATTTTAACCAATTTTGAAGTCCCAACGCACCATAAGTTTATCTGAAGAGTTCTGAAATATATTTGTACCATAGAGTGGACCATTAAGTATAATTTGAAACCATATGGAATACTATTCACCTATTTAAAAAAAAAAAAAAAAAAGAAATCTTTCCATTTGCAAAGATGTGGATGGAACTAGAGGGTGTTATGCTAAGAGAAATAAGTCAATCAGAGAAAGACAATTGTAGTATGATCTTGCTCATATTTGAAATTTAGGAAACAAAACAGAGGATCGTAGGGAAAGAAAAGAAAAATAAAACAAGATGAAATTGGAGAGGGAGATAAAGAATAAGAGACTCTTAATCACAGTGCTCCCCCCGCCCCCGGCCCCACAGCCTGCCTCTCTGTCTGCTTGTGATCTCTGTCTGTCAAATAAATAAATAAAATTTTTAAACAAACAAAAAAACAAACAAACAAAAATCCCACATTTACAGACTTGAGGCAATGTGAGTTGCCAATGCTTAGTTTTGAGAGCCATTCGTTGTAATGGTAGTATTACAGTAGTATCCACAACAAACGTCTTAGAGATACATTCACTCTTCGCAATACAAAAAACACCAGAGAAACTAATTCTGCAGTGGTCATTTGGAGATTTTCATGGTTTTTATGTACATTAGCAATAGAAATTTTAAAATGGATGGTCCTAAATTGGAATGGATGTTGGAGTAAGAAAAAATGTGGTATTTACTTTAGGGAGATTTATTTATTTAAAAAATGTTTAAAATTTTATTTATTTGTCAGAGAGAGAGAGATAGAGAGCATAATGCAGGGGAAGCTGCAGGCAGAGGGAGAAGTAGGCTCCCTGCTGAACAAGAAATTTGAGGTCAGACTGGATCCTGGGATCATGGCCTGAAACAAGGCAGACACCTAACCAACTGAGCCACCCAGGCATCCCTACTTTAGGGAGATTTAAAAGAGGGGGAAAAACCCTGCTCTGATCCAGATTTCATTGTACTATGTTCAATTTTATATATTTAAAACAAAGTTTATAAGGCTTACATTTTTAACCTATTTTCTCTCTATTCATGTTACTAATCAGTTTTGATAATTTTTGGTGTGAAGTAGGTTTCCTAGAGTGAATACCCCAACTCATAGCATTATAACTATAGGTGATAAGAGATTAACTTAGCTGTTTTGTATTGTGACTATTAATGCTCATGAAGGAATTACTTCTACGTTTGAGATCAAAATAGAAAGACAGTGGGACTAATAAGAAAATAGAACTCATCATATCTAAAAGGGAGCTCAGATCACCCATAATTCTAGAGAAGTTATAAATACAACAAGGTATGGTAAAGATGGTTGACATATAAAGAGCTCATCAATATAAATTAAGGATGAAGTTATGGATAGTATGTTAGGTCCCATTAGAAAATGGTTCAGTAATAATTGCTTGAATCTTATCTCACTTTGGCTTTTCCCATTGTTTTCTATTCAGCCAATTTCCTTTAGTCAATGAGAAGGAACCCAAAAGAAGAAAATTTTACTGTGTTATGGTTGGGAAAGTATCCAGTAAATAATAAGAATTTTGATACAGAAGCCCCAGATTTCTTATCTGTTGCAATATCTTGACTGAATAATATATTTTCTTATTTCATTTAACTGCAAAGATAGTCCTTGCCAAAGTTCAGGTCCTTCCTATAAATTACTAATGTGGCAAAGGAAGCAGCCTCTCTCCATTTTGTGCTTTGACCTGTCTTCTAATCCCAAACTTCAAAAAACATTAAAGTAAATAGAAATATACAATTCAAGATCATATTTGTTGTCATGAAATTTCTCTGCAATTTTGAACTGCAAGATACTGAAATATTATTTAGTATTTTCCATCCTTTTGTTTCCAAAGCTGTGTCTTTGTAGTCCTAATATCTAAAGAATAAAATGTGTATATGTGTTTTTTGACTCTCTCTGATGATATCTTGGTTATATATAACCAAGAGCTATATACATGGAGGTAGACTTTCTCTGAGTTTACATTTTTGGGAGCTAGACATAGCTGATACTAGGAATGATTATTTCTTTGCTTATCACTGCAGTTTTTTGGTAGAACTATTTCAGTGAATACTCTTTTTTTTTTTTTTTTAAGATTTTTGTTTATTTATTTGACAGACAGATCACAAGTAGGCAGAGAGGCAGGCAGAGAGAGAGAGGAGGAAGCAGGCTCCCCACTGAGCAGAGAGCCCGATGCGGGGCTGGATCCCAGGACTCTGGGATCATGACCTGAGCCTAAGGCAGAGGCTTTAACCCACTGAGCCACCCAGGTGCCCCTCAGTGAATACTCTTAATAAGAAAATCAACAGGTAGTTTGTTTTTTTTTGGTTCTTTTTTTTTTTTTTTTAAATCCATCAAATTCCAAATTGATAGGGAGTTAGGAGAAATAAATCTTGGTCCACTGTCTCATTTGTTACTTGAATGGCAGGTCTCATATTTTGGGGGGAAAAGTCTTTGAGTGTGTATATCATATGCATCTAACAACTCCCTAAGTTAATTTGGAATTTGATGGATTAAGAAAATACTATCTGTTGTTTTTCTTAAAAGTTTCCATAAAAATATTTCTACCAAGGGGGAAAAAAAACCCAGTGAGAGAAAGGAAAGAATCATTACTAGGATCAGATGTGTCTAGCTTGATCAACTATGTTTAGCTCCCACGAATGTAAGCTGAAATATACACATATGTACACACTGACATTTATAAGTGATATGCCTGCTGCAGACATTGCTACACAGCTCTAATATGTTAAGATTCTGATTTTATTTGCATATTTCAAGTAAACTAATATAGAATTACATCTAAATTATATTGTGTTTTATTCTTAAACTGCTACGAAGGAAATGTTGGACAGTCTTAAAGTGGGATAATCAGCACTGAGATACTAAAGAAGCAAACAGGCAAAAAACAACTTTGGACTTACTAGGTAGTAACTGTGTAGGGACAATGATGTTAAAATGTTCTAATGTTTAAGAAAGAAGAAGACTCAGAAGATTTAAAAATCTCACACACATTTTACTATAGCTTATATATGTGTTCTAATGGTTTCATAATTATTTTCAAGTCATTTGTTCTAAGGTAACTTACATTAAAAAAGAAGCTCCATAAAAAGTGTGTTTCATTTTCTACTTCTCTCAAAATAACTTCCCCCCCCTCCTTTTTATTTAAATTCCCAGTTTTTCATTGTTGTAATGCTTGACTTTGTGTTACCTCTTGAAGTGCTTCATGATCCTGTAATTGGGACTAAGTAGGAACTAAATGCAGCCAAGCTTAATGGTTGCTGCTCACCAACTACATAATTATTGTCAGGGAGGCTAAAAATGCAGAATGTCTGTCAGATATAAAAGAAGTACGTAGGGGAGCAGCGGTGGGGAAGATGGAAATCACAGCTGGAGGTAATGATTACTCTGAGTGTCTTGCTAAAGCAAACATAGCATTTGGAAATTCATGAACATTCCTTTTAAATGCTCAAAAGTCTTTGCAAAACAAACCATACATTAACTAAAACACTCTTGACTGCACTGCCTACACACTAAGCCACCAGTAATTTGAGGGAAGGTTCTTTCTGTGCAAACATCAAAAGAAAGAACCCAAAATCTTTTATTTCAGAATCCGGCTTTGGAGACAAATAAGTTTGATATAAGCAATACGGACAGCTCCACTTCTCTGACACTTAGCATTCAGTGCTATACCACATAATTTTCCTAAGAAACAGTTAATGTTTTCGGTGAGATATACATCCAGTAATAAAAATAATAATAACAATAATAATAATAAAAAACTGGCCATCATGCACAAGTACATGAGCCTTTACTTTCCGGAATCACTTCTGCAAAAAATATAAAAAAACAATCACCCAGACTCAATCTTTAAAAAATCTGTTTGAGTTGGGAAGACCCTTTTTGAAGGAGAGTGATTAACCCCCTGGCTTATTCAGTAAGAAGAGAGGTTGTCTCACGCAGACACCAGTCCATATGCTTCCCTACTGTTTTAGTGCTGCCATGAGCCACTGTTCACTGTGCTGTGGGCTACCCCACTGCCCCCTGGGACAGAGAAAGACACCCCGCCCCAACTGGCAGCAATTAAGGATATAGATGGACAAACCACAGTTTCCTTTACTCCTCTGACTCCTGTTCAGTGGTTAGTGTCTATTTGATGAATGAATGAAAGGAGGGATATCCTTTGTTTTTCAAAATAGCACCATGCAGTGCTACCCAGTTTCGCTGAAGAGGTGTGAATTTTTGGCCTTTTTTGTTCACTTGGCAACTCTTATCTAAGCACAGTCCTGAGGCCTCTCTGCCTGAGAAATGGGAGTCTTTTGCAAAGCTCTCTACCCCATTATAGTCACAAATACCCTGCAGAGTCTTGGAAAATACTGTTTTTGTCCTGTAGTGAAGATTACATTCTGCAGAAAGGGCTATGGGTAATGGTGGTGCAGAGATGATGGCTCTTCTTCTTAAACTAGTCATCATTATTTTCCAAGATAAAGGTTTATTACAATAAATATCAATGCAGTCTTTATTTTCAGTTGTTGGCATTCCGATAATGGTGTAAGAAAATGAGGGGGGTGGTGCTGAAGGGAAGATCAGTCTATTGAATGTGTTCTTCATCAAGAATTTGTTGTCCACAGGAGGCATAGATTTGCTATTTCTCCTTTCCAGAGGAGTACATGAGATTACAAAAAGAAATTTGCAGAGGGATTGGCTCGCTGGAGTGCCTAGTTCTAACCTAGTTCTTCCCATTGTATAGCACTTCTCCAAATCTTGAGGGAATGAGGAAAGCAGGAGTCATTTAGAGCACAAGGGTCGTGGCTGCACACACCTGTGTAGGAAGCATGGGGAGATTTAGGAGGCCATTTTCAAAGAATTAACATCTTGGGGACATGGAAGGGTGGTGTGGCTCCAGCCAGAGAAGGTCTTAACAAACTGAGCTGTTGTACTGTTTTTCTGATATCAGATGATTTTCCACTAAGATCATTTGCAGAAGTTTTGGAGTGTCATGGTTTCTCAGCGTCAGGTTAGAATGGTAAAACTCAATTTTAGGATAAAACCCATTTTGTGGAGCTGTGAAGATCATTTAAAACATTTGAAAGAGGGAATACGAAACGTATAAGGAGCCAGTGAAATACGGTTCTGTTAATTTTGCACTAGTTTAGGAGGCTGCAGATCAAAGACTGCTCAGTTTGAGCCTCTTTTCAGAATATAGATCAGATCTGAGAAATCATTTGGGGCAAGTGTTTTCTGAGGACTGTCCTAAGGAAGTTATTTCCATTTTAGGCAATACAGGCTTCATGGGTACACATGTTTGGGAAGCACAGAGCTAAACACATTTTACAGATAGCCTTCAGTTTGCTAAAGTACACTCTCCAAGGGTAGAAAGCATTGTTTGCCAGAATTCTTTGAACCTGAATCCTTTACACTTAAAGAATCACTAAAAAGGTAAGTGACTTCCAAAAGCATATTCAGAACATTAAAGCCTCAGCTAACAGATTACTATCCCCTGGAAACACACCGTGACCCCTTTACTGATAACAAAACTTCACTGATTAATATTTTACTATATAGATGATGTGGCCTCTTTCATCTGTATCTTGGCAGAACTCTTTCTGAATAGCCTTTGGTAAAGTTGCTGACTTAAGATTAGAAAGTCAGCCTTCCCCCCCTGCTGCTGAGAGTTGAGTACCCCCTCACTGCCAGCCATGGGTGGAGGTTGGAGGTTGTACTCAGATACACAAGGAATCCTGTTTCTGGTGTGGTAAGGAACTGGAGTGTTCAGTTTATGGCTGAAAAAGGCTCCCCTTTCTCCTCTGTAAAACAGGTCTTCTAAATAGCAACATCTCTTAAAAACTTCTGACAATAATGCTGCTTATTCAATACCGCACAGGGTTAGCATGTACATCCCCCACCTTGAAAAATGCCATTTGATTCTAATGATATTTGTTTTCTTTCTTTTTTTTTAAATATTTTATTTATTTATTTGACAGCCAGAGATCATAAGTAGGCAGAGAGGCAGGCAGAGAGAGAGGAAGGGAAGCAGGCTCCCCGCTGAGCAAAGAGCCCGATGTGGGGCTCGATCCCAGGACCCTGGGATCATGACCTGAGCTGAAGGCAGAGGCTTTAACCCACTGAGCCAGCCAGGTGCCCCATGATATTGGTTTTCAAATGAAAAAATAAAACTCAGAATATGTAAGTTATCTGCTCAAACAAGACAGACGCCGGCAACTCTGCTGGAAAGTATCTTATCACTTTTGAGGGACCATAAGAACGCTCCTCAATTTCCTTGCTCTTTCCAAAAGAAAATTCATATCCTCATGACTTAAAGAAGAAAGTGGGCCGAGAGCTCAGAGGATCATATCATTATCTTTGATAGGCTGCAAATATCCAAATGAAATTTGCCCAAATATGAATTTCTGAGCTGAAAAGGAAAAGCCTTATCTCTGGAGGGTTATGGGAAGATCTTTTTATGTAGCTCCCACCAAAGCTCTACCACCATAACACAATGCGATAAAAGTGATATTGTGTATTGGGCACACTTCTGAAGGACATACCCTTATTTTTTAAAAATATTTTATTTACTTGTTTGAGAGAGAAAGAGAGTGAGTGAGAGAGCTAGCACAAGCTGGGGGAGAGGCAGAGGGAGAGGAAGAAGCAAACCCCCTGCTGAGCAGAGAGCACAATGACATGGGACTCTGTTCCAGGACCCTGGGATCATGATCTGAACAAGAAGGCAGACACTTAACCAACTTAGCTACCCAGGCGCCCCTGAAGGGCGCATCTTTAAATTACAACTGAAGCCTGCCCACCTATTCCCTCCTTTTATCAATTGGTTCATTGATGTCCTTTCCATCAGGAGCATTGTTGAGATTGAGCTCTAAGAGAAATCTGCCATTTAAGTGGATTTTCTGATTCAGAAGCTAGAACATCTGATGACCCAGATGAAAAATTTCCCAAATACTCTCAGCCAAGTAACACTAGGAAAGGACATTCCATTGAAGTATTCTCTAAGGGCAGGGGTTAGGGTGTCTAATTTTAGGACTTACTGTTTGATTCTCTAAGAAGACATTCTTGACCTTTTCCAGTGTCAACCCTTCTCAAGTCAGACGTTTTCTTCTTGCCCATGGTACTGCCATTCTTCCAAGGGCACACCATGGCAGCACTCTTTTACCCCAAACACTCTCTCATTTGTTTCGTGAATGCACTCATCATACGTGTCTTGAGAAGTTGTTTGTTTTTCTAGCACTATTTCAGGCTAAGAGAAAAAGTTAGAAATTAAAAAAAAAAATTTTAGAGGAAAAACAATTTCCATCACAATGAATCCTGGAAATCTCAGAAGCTTTAAGATCGTCCCCATCCATAGTGAAAGTTCCTTCAGCTTTAGCTCTGATCATTAGTACTTGAAACTTTTGGCTTCCTAGTGCAGGATGTTAACCCGTTATCTATTGAAATAGTATATGTATTGAATAACCCTTTGCAAGTTGAAATTAACTATTTCAGGTGTAGCTATTTTTCATTCTTTTATGTGTGTCAAAGATATCTTGGAAGGTTTCTCTTACAGAATAAGAGGCAGATCTTAATTCATACATCCCTCAAGTTTTTCTAACCTGTCATATTAAGAAATAGAAAATCAGAGTTCTTCCACAATGAGATGAATAGCACTATTTAGCTCATTCTTTACAACCCGTGCTTCATTCAGAGTGTCGTCTCCTTTGTGAGCTGGGTTGCATGATATCGTCTTAAAACATAAATGATATTTTATGGATTTATACAGGGGCTCTCATTAGCCCCGATATCTACAGATGCACAACACTAATACCAATAGTAGATTTAAACCTTAAAAATTATTGGAGGAGAAACATGCCTAAAACACTGGTAGACTTTCACATTTCAGTTTTGAGGGTTAAATTAGTCTCTTATCCCAAACTCTTATAGACTTGTAAGTTAATTCAAGGAAATAGTCTCTATTATTTATTGATTATGAATATATAAATCATGGAATGGATGACAGTCACAAGAATATAAACATTTTAATGAGTTACTATATTTTATTTGAAGAATCAGTTGAAATGTTAATGTTCTAAGTAAGTACAGTAAAATTTATACTCTTATTCCTTGATTCATTGTTCCTTTTGGGTTATAGCTAAAAGTTTATGATCTTTATGCCTAAATAGACTTTAAACATTGTCTCTCAATTCTACTTCATTTCACTGGAAAACTCCTTCTTCCCCCTTTTTGGATTTTCAATTTTTGGATTTTTCTTGAGGTGAACTTTTTGTAATATACAGATCTTATATATGGAATTCAGTAAGTTTTGACAAATGTCTACATCCGTGTAACCACCATCTCAAATAGAAAAGTCTAATTTATTGTTCTTTTTAAAAGATTCTCATTTTTTTGTTAGCGAGAGAGAGAGAGAGAGAGAGAGAGAGAGAAAGAGAGAGCTAGAGAGCCCAAGCAGGGGGAACTGTAGGCAGAAGGAGAAGCCCACTCCCTACTGAGCAGGAAGCTTGGTGTGGGACTCAATGCCAGGACTCTGGCATCATGACCTGAGCTGAAGACAGATGCTTAACTGACTGAGCCACGCAGGCATCCCTCAACCAGAAAATCCTTACCCAACTTCTAATTTATGTTTGCTTTCATAGGCATTCACAGTTATCATTTCTAAAGGTATAAATTACTTCTGCCTTCTCTTGAATGTTGTATAAATGGAATCATAAAATCATTCTTCCTTCTGCCTTACTTTGTTATTCTACCTGTTTGTGAGATTCAAGCATGTTACTGCATATATCACTAGTTAATTCCTATTACCGAGTAACATTTCTGTTGAATAAACGTGCCGTAATTTGTTTCTTCTGCTCCTGTTGGTGGATTTTTGGATTGTTTCCAGTTTCTTACTATTATGAATGAATCTGTGAACATTCTTCCTTAAGTCCTTTGGTTTAAGTATTTGAAATTGGTGGGTTCTTGGTTAGGTATAATTTTAACATGATAAGACATTGATGATTTTCCATACTGGTTGAATCATACTGCACTCCCACTTGAATGTGGTAGAGTTCCACTTGCTTCATATCTTTGCCAATGTTTGGTGTTGATGATGTGCAAAGTGGTTTATCATTATGAATTTAATTTCCATTTTCCTAATGATTTAAGATGTTTAACGTCTTTTTATGTGCTTTTTGAACATTCTATCCCTTATTTTGTTCAAGGCTTTTACTCATGTATAAGTTGTGTTTTATTATTCAATTGTAAGTGTTCTATGTTATGCTCTGGTTGCAGATACTGGGACACTGTCTTGAGAATATATTCTCCAGCCTGTGTTTTTTTTTTTTTTTTTTAAATCATTGTGAAGAGGATCATTTGGTAAACAGTTTTGTTTTTTTTTAAAGATTTTATTTATTTGACAAAGAGAGAGAATGATCACAAGTAGGCAGAAAGGCAGGCAGAGGGGGAAGAGAGAGGGGGAAGCAGGCTCTGTGCTTTGCAGAGATCCCAATGTAGGGCTCGATCCCAGGACCCTGAGATCATGACCTGAGCTGAAGGCAGAGGCTTAACCCACTGAGCCACCCAGGTGCCCCTGGTAAGCAGTTTTTAATTTGATGAAATTCAGATGATATTTTTCATTTCTCTTTAGTGTTTTTGATCCTCACTGAGAAATCATTGCCTACTTCAGGATTATTAAAACATTCAGTTTTCCACTTGAAGCTTTACAATTTTAACATTTTTAAAATTAAAGTATAGTTGAAACCCATTACCTTGGGTGTGCAATAGAGGTCGTCAGCAAGCATAAAATACATTATGTACTTTAGATTTCAAACTGCTCATCATGTTAGTGACCATCTGGACATCATTTTGGGGTGTGGTATGACATTGGGGGAAAACATTTTTCCCCTGTACAGATATCTACTACTACCACCATTTGTTAAAAAAAGATCTTCCTTCACTTCTTTGAATTGCCTTAGTGTCCTTGTTAAATACCAGTCGACCCTCTATATATGAGTTGATCTCTGCTTCTTTTCTGTTCCATTGACCTATTTGTCTGCACATGTTCCCATATTGCACTTTTTCACTGTAGTTTTATAGCAAGTATTGAAACCTGATAGTAAAAACAAAACAAAACAAAAGCCAAAAACACCCCTGTAACTTCATTATTTTTTTTCAGGGTTGGTTCTTTTTTTTTGTTTTGATTTTGCTGTTCTAAATCCTTTGACTTCTGTATAGTCAGCTACAGATTTCAGCTAAAAATTCACTGGACTTTTGTTTGATTGCATTACATTTAGAGGTTAATTTGAAAAGAAATGCCCTCTTAATAATGTTGATTCCTCTGAGCTATGAACATGGTGGAAGTCTATTTTTAAATTTGTCTCAACAGTCTTTTGTAGTTCTTGGTGTGAAGCTCTTACCTATTCGTTGTTAAATCTATTTCTAGCGTTTTGCTTTTTAATGCTATTGTAAATGGTATTGTTTGCTTAATTTCATTTCTATTTGAACTTAATCTATGGAAATATAATTGGTTTTTGTAAATTGACCTATAAAAAGGTCACCTTATTAAATTCCCTTACTAGTGCTGATATCTTTTTCTTTGATTATTTGGGATTTTTAAAAATATAATCATGTCATTTCTGAATAAAACCAGGCTGGAGCTTCAGTACAATGTTGAATAGAAGTGGTGATAGTAGATTTCTTTGCCTTGTTCCCAGTCTTAGGGAAAGAGTGTCAGTTATTAAGTAAGTAAGTGTGAAGGTTAAATGTATGTTAAGGATGCTTTTTTTTTTTAATTTTTTAAAAGATTTTATGTATTTATTTGACAGAGAGAAATCACAAGTAGATGGAGAGGCAAGCAGAGAGAGAGAGAGAGAGAAGCAGGCTCCCTGCTGAGCAGAGAGCCCGATGCGGGACTCGATCCCAGGACCCTGAGATCATGACCTGAGCCCAAGGCAGCGGCTTAACCCACTGAGCCAACCAGGCACCCCTAAGGATGCTTTTTATCAGTTTGAGGAAGTTGTCTTCTATTCCTAATTGTTTATGATTTTTATTATGAATATTTGTTGTCATTTCCTAAATGCTTTTCCTGTATCTGTGAAGATAACATAGTTTTTCTTTTCTTAAAACTCTGTTAATATGATGAATTACTTAATGGTTCTTATCTTCCAAGGAGCAGTCACACCTGGTCCCTGTGAACATTATTTGGTTGTATTTCTAGACTACTTTTGCTATAATTTTATTAAGATTTTTTTTCCATCTATGTGCAAAATTATAGGTAAATAATTTTTCTTCTATTTACTTTCATCAGCCTTTGATTTTGGGTGGACGCTTGTCATAAAATGAGTCAGGGAAAGTTTCTTCCTGCTTTGTTTTCTGAAACAGTTCAAGTAAGATTGTTATTATTTCTTTCTTTCTTTTTTTTTTCAAGATTTTGTTTATTTATTTGACAGAGATCACAAGTAGGCAGAGAGGCAGGCAGAGAGAGAGGAGGAAACAGGCTCCCTGCTGAGCAGAGAGCCTGATACGATGAGGGGCTCCATCCCGGGACCCTGGGATCATGACCTGAGATGAAGGCAGAGGCTTTAACCCACTGAGCCACCCAGGCACCCCAGATTGTTATTATTTCTTTCACAAATGTTCAGTGCAATTCATCGGAGAAATTATCAGGACTTAGAGTTTGTTTATTGAAAAAAAATTTGACTACAAACTCAATTTCTTTGGTGAATATACTGATATGTATATATACGTGCATTATTATATATTAACATATTATCTTATATATGATATATAAAAATTCCCACACATATATATTTCATATCAGTTTTGTCAAATTGTGCTTTTCAAGAAGGTCTTTTAATCTAACTTTTTTAATTTGTTAGCATAATGTTTTGTATGATAGGACCTTATTGACCCTTTAATGTTTATATTATTTGTAGTAATGCCCCTTCTTTTATTTTTCCTATTGACAATTAGTATTTTCTTTTTTTTATATTGATTGGTCTTTCTAGGTATTTGTCAGTTGTATTAATCATTCAAAAAACCTGCTTTTGTATTCATTAACTGCATGAATTTTCTATTGCTGTCATAACAAATTATCACAGAGTAGCTTAATCAATCAATTACTTAATTTATTTATTTTCTCACAGTATTCATGTGTCAGAATTCTGGGTCCAGCACAACTGAGCTGGTTCTCAGCTTCATCTCACAAAGATAATATCAAGGTGTTGGCTGGATCGTGCTCCTTTTTGGAGGCCCTGGGAAAGAATCCACTCCTGAGGTTGTTCAGGTTGTGCAGAATTAGGTCTTTGGTCCAGCTGAGGTCCTTTTGTTTCCTTGCTGGCTGTTATTGGGAGCCACTCCTAAGGGTGTCGGAATTTCTTACATATTGCCTCTTTATTTCAGATAAGCAATGACTTGTCAAGTTAGAGGTTTCCAGCATCTCTGACTTCCCCACAGCCACATCTCTCTGACTCTAGTTGGAGAAAATTCTCTGCTTTTAAGGGCTCATGTAATACAATTGGGCCCACCTAGATAACAACCCAGGGTTAGCTCCCTGTTTTAAGGTCCACGATCTTAATCTCACTTGTGAAATTCCTTTTGCTACATAGATTAACACATTTATAGGTTTCAGGGATTAGGACATAGACATCTTTGTGGGAGGCATTCTTTTTACCACAGTCAGTTTTCTCTGTTATTTGTTTAAATGGTTTCTACTCTTATTTTTATTGCTTTTTCTTCATAATTTGCTCTATTTTTAGCTTCTCAAGATAGAAACTTAGATCATTGACTTTAAATCTTTATTTTCAATATAGACATTTAAAGCTACATTTTCCTCTGCTTTAGCTGAATCCCAAAACTTTTTATCTTTATTTTCATTATTCAGTTCCAGATATTTTCTAAGTGTTCTTTTGATTTCTTCTTTGATCTCTAATATTTATGTGATAAGTGTTATTGAATTTTTCAATATTTGATTTGACAGCTATTTATTATTGATTGCTTATTTAATTTAATTTAGTCAGAGCACATTCTATCCAATATTTATACCTTTTGAAATTTATTGTGAAACATATGATTTATTGGATATGTGCTGGTTGCCCAACAATAGAGTCCAGACCAGGTGATAATTACTGTCCAATTTACAATAGCTGACATCAATGCAAAAAATATATATTCCTTTGATAACTATTTATTAGATAGTACCATTACCTTTCACACTTAAACTTGTTAATTAGTGAGTTACATGGGTTAAATGAAGGTCAATCATAAGAAAAAGTTAGAAAATTTAAAGTATCCTTCATTTCTTTCTTGTACCCTTCAAAACGGGGTGGGATAGCCAGAGAGTGAGAGTGTCACAATTTTTCACAAAGGACCTCCTTGTCTGGATACCTCTAGCTTAGTAAATCTCAACTGTAGCTGGTACTACTCCCAGGAAGTGTTTGGGAATGTGTAGGTGCATTTGATTACAATACTAGAGGATGCTACCAGTATTTTAGTAGATGGGTAACAGGAATCCTGAATATCCTGAAATTCATTGAACTGTTCCACAAAATAAAGAATTGAAACTAATTATGTACTATATGTTGGCTAATTGAATTTAAATAAAAAAGTTTTAAAAAATAAAGAATTGTCCTGTCCTAAATACCACTAGTGCCCCTGTGAAATATAGGGTGGGGTGGTTTTGACCTTTCTTTGAATCTTCCAGTCTACTTAATACAATATTATACACTTTAGTTATTGGCTATTATATTTTATGTTATGTTTTTGAAATATATATTTATATGAACTATTCAAAATATTTGGGTAATGTGTTATAAATAGGAATATAAAAATTTCATTTTGGTTGGCCATTCAGTAATTTATAGTCTGAACCAATCCTTCTACCCACTCAATGCCTTGTTTAAAATGAATTCTCTTCATTGTAAAGATGGTCAAGATCCTTTTTATTTAAGGATGGTGAATGCATTATAAATTATTGCTGGCCTTACTCAGTATAGCCAAAAATACAATAGAATTACTGGAGTCTTTTTATTCTTGTGGAATTGCTTTGTAGTCAGTTGTATGGTTTGATATTTCACTAGCCAAATTATTCTTAGTGTCTGTATTCATTAAATAGAAGAAAGAAAGCTTAATCTGCTTTACTTCTCTTCTCCACATCAGTCTTATACTATAAATAATAACATACCCTTGGATATTTTTTTTCTAATTTTTGAGTTTTCCTTACACAAGGATACAGAGTAATCCTTGTGGGAAAGTTCATAGGCTTTTAAAATTGTTTAACTTATATATTCATCTGTTTTAATTCAACTATCAAATGTTGCATTTCTATAATATCATAGATTTTCTGCTGTGTAATGGAAGAACACCTACTTCTAAGAGATTTTCTGTCTATAAGGCATGAGAGTTTAAAGGGGAAGACAGGCAGTTAAGTATGATAAAATGACACATGTTCTGTGGCAAGAGGAGGTTCACATCATAAATGAGGTCCAAGGGAGGGAGCTGACAGTTCTACGTGTGTGTGTGTGTGTGTGTGTGTGTGTGTGATGGAGTGGAGACAGTTTTGGGGACTATCTCAGTGAGATGTTGACACTTGAGCTGGATCTTGAAATATGAATGATTATTAAATAGGCAGGCAAAGGGAAAGGAGAAGAGAAAGAGGGAATAATTAAGCAAAGGCAAAGAAGTAAGAAGGAGTGAGGTACTTTTACACATCTGGAGCCCATTTATCAGATCCATATAATGGTGGTAGGGAGATATGGCTGTAGAGATGGGTTGACAATTCCATGTACACCATGCTATGAATTGTTAAATGTATACCATAAGCTGTGCAGTGGTTCTCAAAGTGTGATTTCTGTCTATAATCAATACCATCACCTGGGAACTTGTTAGAGATGCCTGTTTTCAGGCCCAACCTACTGATTTAGTTCTGTGGATAGGAAACAGTCTGTTTCAATAAACATTTTAGGTGATCAGCACATGCTAAAGTTTGAGAACCACTGGTCTAAGAGAGCCTCCAAATGGCATTACGCTAGTGATAATATATTCAGGTCTGTGTTATAAAAAAATGATTTTAGTGATGATTTGATTAGAGGAAGATAAAATGAGCAGGGAGACCATTTAAGATCACATGGGCAAGAGATCATAAAAACATGCCCATATGAAATATCAGGAAGGGAAGAGGGTGAGATGGAGAAGTTATGAACAGTATTTAAGGAGGTCAATCAGTGGGATTTGATTAAAAGAGAAGAAAAGACCCTAATATCTGCCATACTTCTTTTTCATGATTTGATGGTGGAAAAGTGGTGCCAGCCATTCATAAGATGGGGAATGCTGAAGGGGATAAGGGACATTCTGTTTTGAATATGTTGAGGTTGAATTTTCTGTAGCACATTTGAGCAAAATTTGAATAGACATTTGGGTATATAAGCAAGGAGTTCTAGAAGGAGGTCTATGCTGAAAACAGAGATGAAGAAGTCTAGCTATTCTAGGTAATGACAGCATATGGGTAAGGACAGTGCAATGGATAAAAACAGAAGATGAGCTGGTGTATGCTTCAGGGTCATTTATGGACTAGACAGAAAAGAAAACACCTTCACATGGTGACTAAGAATAAGTAGTCCACTATTTGGTGAGTTAGAGGAGTACCAAGAGAGTATGTGATGCTGGAGGCCAAAGGTGGAGAGAGAATTCCAGGAGGAAAGTACTGGTTAGCAGTGATAGAGTATGTAAAGTTGAAAGCCCAGAAGCTTTTCATTTTGATTTTAGGGAATCATGGTCTGCCTTGGTTAGGACAGTTTATCTGGTCCAGGAAGGATGGTTTTTCTTGAATCTGTGGTCCAGCAGGGACAGCAGATTCCCTATTTTAGAAAAAGGTCCCTGTTTCATATACTTCTAAAATAACTGGAATGGTTATGAAGGCAATGTTCAGCATCATAGGAAGTTGCCAGCTGAACCAAGCAGAGAAGCCATGTTCTTACAAGAGGATATAATTGCTTCCAGATAGAAGCAAGTGGAATGGAGGTACTAGAAACTGAGATGAAGGCATGAATGAGATCTAGATCCTCAGCAGACAGGGGGCGCATGGGTGGCTCAGTGGGTTAAAGCCTCTACCTTCGGCTCAGGTCATGATCCCAGGGTCCTGGGATCGAGCCCTGCATCAGGCTCTCTACTCAGTGGGGAGCCTGCTTCCTCCTCTTTCTCTCTGCCTGCCTCTCTGCCTACTTGTAATCTCTGCCTGTCAAATAAATAAAATCTTTAAAAAAAAAATAGATCCTCAACAGACAGAACTAACAATATAGCAGAGTTAACAGAAGATAATAAAGCACTTCTGTCCTTGAGTTATGACAAGAAGATATGAGACTTTCCTGGGGGCTGGGACCTCAAGCTGATAACAGGAAAGGTGACATCTACAAACAGAGAAGGTATATGGAAGAATATGCAGAAATAATTACTTGTTTTCATTTATCTGTCTTACTCCCACTGAGCAAGGGTAGGACTTTGATCCCTTCCCTAAAATGAGTCCAAAATTGTGAGGGGGGGGGTGTAAAAATTATACAGGTCCTCTGTTCTCTACTATTGACTTCGCACTATTCTGGATGTTTAGCTTTAACCTTGAATTAAATCTAAAAATTTCACTCTAGTCTAAGCCTAAAAGACTTGCATATCTGGAAAACCTGAGTGGCGAGGAGGTTGCGGCCTCGCTGGACTCTTGCTCCTGGCCCATGGTCTTTAGCTGGAGTGGAATGGTATTTCTAATTTTTTTTTTAACACCAACCATGAAAATTTACTGAGCTCTAATTTTTGAAGTAAATATTCGAAAGAAAGAAACACTTCCCATTGACCACCAATATGTTAATTTTAAAGTGTCTTTTTACCCTGTAATAGCCTGTATTCTACTGCCCTTACCCCCACACAAGGGCATGAACCAAGTCAATTAATAACCTGAGACAAAATAAAATATTCTAAGACTGTCTCTAGCTTCTTATTTTTAGGATGGGGTTGGAATGAAACTTGTCCCTAGAGTTTGGGAGAATTAGTTCATGATACCCAATAGCATTAAATACTTAATTGGCTTCTGATCTAATTCTAGGTGTCTGAGACAGATTCTGTTTAATAATTTAGGCTCCATTATTTTAGGATTGAATTGCAATAACCTTTGAATATCTGGGGTATGTATTTCCTAGGAAATTCCCATATCTCTCAGCTTCAAACATTCCTACTTGTCTTTTCATATGGCTCACACGTGACAATAAATCATCATTTTCATTTGCGATATATCCGCTGCTGTTTCTCTTTTACCTAGCGTAAGCGGAAATGTCCAAGCACCAAGTCACACAATTTTTTTTTTGTCCTCTTAAGAAATTACTTCTGTATTGGAAAGATCATTTTAATTTATGATTGTAAAGAGAATATTTGAATCATAGAGAAATTTGGGGGAAAGAATCCAGGAGAAATTCTACCAAGTTCCTTTTTGGCTAAGAACTTAGTTACAAAGAGGATTTATTTGCATATTTCTAAAATCATTTAAATTATCATGAAGCCAATTTGCATGTGGAATCACAATCTTAAAATATCTCCTTATGTAAATATTTATTATCTGATTTGAAATATATGTGTGTGTATATGCCCCTTAGTTTATATTTTGTTTTATATATATATATATCACATGATATAAATGGACTCAATAGACAAATAACTGAAATGATTAATGAAATTACTCAGCAATAATATAAATGTTTACTATCATTTACTTTAATAGTATTCTTCCAAAAATTAAATTTAGCCAATAAATATTTATTGTGTTTCTTTCTTTCTTTTTTTTTTTAAAGATTTTATTTATTTATTCGACAGAGAGAGATCATAAGTAGGCAGAGAGGCAGGCAGAGAGAGAGAGGAGGAAGCAGGCTCCCCATCAAGGAGAGAGCCTGATGCAGAGAGCCCAATGTGGGGCTTGATCCCAGGACCCTGGGATCATGACCCAAGCCAGAGGCAGAGGCTTTAACCCTCTGAGCCACCCGGGCACCCCTATTGTGCTGCTTATAAACAAAAGATTCTATTTTTGCAGCTTGGGCTATAAACAAAACTGTTAAGGTCCCAGCCTTTACTAGGTGGGCAGCTTAATAAGAAAGAGAGTAAACAAGTAGTTATGAGTGTGATCGGTGTCATCAGAGGCAAAAATGGAATGGACAGCATTGTAGACATACCCTGATTTGGGGATCAGGGCTTCTGGGAGAAAGAAATTTAAGCCTAGACTTGAAAAGTACCTAAGTGGAATAGTTAGAATCGTCTTAGGTATGTCTAAAGCAAGGAGGCGAGGGAGATGAGTAGGGATGAGACAGAAACTGAAAAGAGTTGAGCAGGACTGGGGCATAGAGTGCCAGACAGAGGGTGTGAAAGAAGCTCTAGAAGTAGATAGGAGCCAGATGGGAAGGACCATATGGGTTGTGTCGAAGAGATTTGAGTTCATCTGAAGCCTAGAGGAGGAACTTGTTGGGTTGTAAGGAGTGGAAATTCGTGATTATATTTGTGTTTTCATGAGATATCCCTAGATAATGACATGGAGGAGGAGGATTGGAAATGGAGAAGAGTGGACGAGGCGTGTAGTAGGCCATGGCTGAGGTCCCCGCAAAGGAAGATGATTGGCCTGGCTTGGATTAGGGCAGTGGCATTGGGAATGCAGAAATGTGGATATTCTGACAGATCATTAACTATTAGAATCAATGAGTCTTGGTGATGGACTATATGTATGTGGTGGAAAGCATCACTGAGAAAAAAGGAAAGAAGTTCTTATCAAGTTTATGGTTTGAGAAATAGGTGGAAGTCAGTGGTCTTTAGCAAATAGTCAAGAATTATTGAGGGATTTCAATGAGAATGAATTCCATTTTCTGTTATGGCATTAATGACACAACATACAGAAGTAAGCAAATTCAAAATGTGCTATCATTGTATTATAATCCCCTAAATATTCTTATGTACAATGTAGTGCTTAAGGGGCATTACTTCTGCATAATTTATTTTGAAGGAAAGTATTCACAGAATACTTCATATAAATTAAAATCATTTTTATTGAACTTTCCAGTTAATTACAGAGTATTATATTCTTGCAGTGAGATAAAAGGCCAACCACAAACACATAATTTTAAGCATAGTTCAAATTATTTAAATTACATGTTCCCATAAATGAATCTTGGGACTCTGTCCCACAGAGCCTTCTCCATTGTCTTTCTTGGCACATCTCCTCATCAACCTCTAGCTGGGGAAAGGAGCAGGCCTCTTTTTTCTGATCTCCCTGCTTTTTTCCTCTGGGGAGCTTACCTGTGCTCTTTCAACGTCATCATCTTTTCCTCCTAGTATCATTCTCTTATTCTGTCTCTTCTTCTAAGTTAATGACCTTCTGTGTGCTCAGCGCCCTCATGGCCTTTTCGGTTAGAACTGTTTTTGTACCACAAACTCCCAGCACATCCAAAGCAGAACCCAGTCTCTGCTGCCTTAAGACCGGTTTCCCTCCTGAGGCCTCAGACTCTTTGATGGATTCGATCTAAATCTCCCAGAATCCTTGGCCTCCTTCCCTTCTTAGAGAGTTGATGGAAGCAGGTAACGTGAGTCGAGCATTTATTAAATAACACTCTGTGTTCAGCATTTCACGTGCAAGATCTCGTTCACTTCATACACTAACACTGTACAGCTGCTCTTGTGAATAACCCTAAAATGAGGTTTCAAGTTAGATACACAACAATTAGGGATAGTAAATAACAAAACATGAACAATTATACAATGTTGTTCAGACTCTCAAAGCAACTGAGTGTATGCTCTTATGCTAAGTAAGAGTCTTTGACCACTTAACTGGTCAGCTATCAAGTCAGAGTCATGTTGAGATATTTCAGGTCAACTTGACCTCCCCATTTCCAGTCTGATTGTCCTGGATCAGGTGTTCACACATCATACTATCACATAACTTCATAAATGTAGCGATTTCCTTGCTGACCGGCCTTACCCAAGCACCCTTCTCTTTAATGCATTTAGCATATTGATGCCGGAATAATTGTTGTTCAGTGATCACTTTTATTATCACTTTCTTAGCTGATTTTTTTTTTTTAATTGCTGTGTCTTGGATAGACCAAACCTCATACAATCTGCTAAGTCTTACAGCCCACTTTCTATGCACAGCCCCATCTGTAGGATTTCTTCCATAAATTCCTCCATGCTACAACTGCCTTCTTTCAAATGCCACTCTGGAACCTGGCAGCTGCCAGCTGGATGGGCACTGGATCCAAGGACAGACAATCTATAGGCCAGTAGCTACAGAGGTGAAGGGGGCATGCTCTTCCCTGATAGAGTCAACCTTCTCTCCCAGGATCTGACAGGCTGTGTGAGAAGCGTCAGCTTAGTGGAGGTAGGAGCAGAAGCTAAGAGGGAGAGAAAAGCAGAGAATCGTCATAAAAGGATTAATCAGAGAAGCCTATTAGGTTGTTCTGAGAAGGAAATACATTCACCTCTTGTCTCCTCAGAGCCCTGGAGCCTGAACCACACTTGGGTGTGGTGGTCTGGTTACTATGAAGCCAGGTCGACTATGGTTTCTGTTCTCTGCGGTGCCTGGGTTCTTTGGAGGCGTTGCTATGCATTGTCTTCCTTTCTGTGTTTACTCCTTAAAAAACACACAGCTACTCCATGTAACCTGAAGGAATGGAGTAAGGCAGTGTTTTCTTCTGTTTTTCTTTTCCTAAAAGAGCCCAACACGGGATCTTTCCTTTTCATCCCATTCATTCTCACAGTAGTATTAACAACTACAGACAGTTGTTCCTTTTAGCACACATGCCAGGGACTTCTGCAATTCAAATGCGTTGTCTCTTTTAGTCCTCACTGTCTTTTCAGGTAAGTTTTCTTAACCTTCATTAACAGATTAAAGCAATAAGGCACAGAGAGGCTCAGTAATTGGTTCAAGGTCACATACTGATTAAATGTCAGTGCCGGGGTTTGAGCTCTGTTCTGCATGATTTCATTCCCACAATTTTACCATGTTTTGGCAGTCATTCTTTACCTGGCCTCCACAGTTTTCCTGGTGTAGAACTTTGTGTCTCACTTACTCTTCTGTTTTTATGAATCTGAGATCCTTGCTGTTTCATTAAAAAAAAAAAAATCATTATTTTGTTTTATTTAGTTAATTAGTTAGTTTTTGGTGGTAGGGGTGGGGGTGGCTGATGTTCCTTCCACCTAGACTATCTTTTGTCCTCATATCATTAAATCCTAACATTCCTTGAAGATTCTAGTTCAAGTGTCTATCCTTAATATTTTCTGTATCCACCCCACTTATTTCACATCGAGAATACACAATTTTATATGATTGAGTCTTCTATTCCATTGGTCATTGTCACTTCATATAAGTTAGTCTTTTTGCCTCAGTTACTTAATTTGGTTTCTGGAGTCATGTCTTTTCTTCTGTGATTCTGTGAAAACACCATTGCAGTGTTCACCTCATGGTAGACTTCATCAACACCAAATCACTTATTTTTTAGTGAAAAGAAAGTAAATATATTAAGTAATATGTATAAAATATAGTTTAGATTCAGTTTTAACACTGAAAGACTTGGGAATAATAAGTAGTTTTAGTCAATCTTAAAGTGATTTTTGTCTCATGACAACTAAGTGATTACTTTTTTGTGTATCTGAGGAATGTATGCCAATATGTCAATTTGGTTTTATTTTGACTCTAGTTTACAAAGAAAAGATGATAGTGGACATCTTTGATACTCAGCACCTATTGTTTCTCCTTTTGGTAATTAACCCAGAATTTGATTCTGGTGAGTCAAATCCCTCTCTTGTTCTCACCTCACACATTTAAGTGCAGAAGTCTCCAGTTTTCTTTTTAAAGATTTTTTAGTTATTTATTTGACAGACAGAGATCACAAGTAGGCAGACAGGCAGGCAGAGAGAGAGGGGGAAGCAGGCTCCCTGCTGACAGAGAGCCTGATGAGGGGCACTATCCCAGGACCCTGGGATCATGGCCTGAGCCAAAGGCAGAGGCTTAACCCACTGAGCCACCCAGGTGCCCCAGAAATCTCCACTTTTGACTCTGGTCACTGGAGTTAGGAATGAACCAAGACCCAGTCAGAGGAAATGAAATTTAAGGAGACTTTTTCTGGAATCACTGAAAGAAGAACACAGTGCTCTCTCCTGATCTTGTTAGTAATAAGGAAGATATGAATCTGGAGTCTTGGGAGGCCACGTAGGAACCAAGTCCAGATGATACTGACTCTATTCTTGGATCAAACTGAATGAGAACCTTCTCTAGTGTCTTCAGATACTGGGCCAGTAGGTTTTCTTTTTCTTTTCTTTTTTTTTTTAAGAAAAAAAAAAAAAAAGCTTAACTTGGTTTGAGTTGAAATTTGTCATGTGTAATCATAGTTCTGAGTTACCTTGTCACCTTTTTTTACCACACAAAAAAAGAAGGTATTAAAATTTTAATTGTCCCTCTCTTCCAAAACAACAAGTGAACCACATACTTTAATGTGTAGTTAGCCACTGTTCATCCCCATCTGTCATAACCAGTTATTGTACAACTTGCATTTTAAAAGGATGCAATAAGGTCTGTTAGTAGGTTAAATATACAAACAGTAAATCCTGGTACTGCTAATTGTATATCTTAAAGGATTTGTGCTTTCTCTTATTTAAGCCAAATATAAATTATATTTCTCCTGCTCTGTATGCTTACATGTTGGTACAGATAGGGGATATCTGCTTTAGATGATAGGGATGTTAGAAATAGGAGTCTTGCTAATTTCCCTGAAGTGAACAGGACTGTATGGGCATGGCTCTATACATAAAAAGGTGCCCTATATATTTCTAGTCTGGCAGAAAAAGCCCTCAGGGCAAACAAACCAAAATTGAGCAATATATAGCAATTGAATTTTGAAATAGAAAGTTCTTCATTTTCTTTGTCATAAAATAATTGAAAGATTTCTAGCTCAAATGTCTTGCTGTTTCATTTGGAGGTAAGCTGATAGAGTCCTTCTCACACAGTAAGTATTATCGACATGCATTACACTAGAATATTTATTAGCAGTATTCAGTGAGCTGTAAATCACCAGGGAGGACCAGGATTAGCAAGATATTAATGTTTAACTGCACAAGATTGCCATTAGTTTTTTTCTTTCAAAGTATTACAGTTTATAAAGACAGTCACATAATTTCAGTTTAAATGTCCCTTAAGTCATCATTTTATTATGACTGTATATTACTGTTAACTGGGATTTTATAGAGAAAAAAATTCCAATTGAGAAACACCAGTTTTAGTCTGCGGGGATTGTGATAAATACTGTATCATTTGGGAAACAGTTTAGACTTACTATCCTTATTGTAAAATCTGGACTATGTGGAGGAAATTGCATATTTGTGAGAATGCTTTCAGCATTCTTTCAGCATTTCAGCAAGTAAAAAAAAAAAAAAAAAAAAAAACCATGAAAGGACAAAAATAAGGACTTATGATCTAACTTAAAAAGAGTTCCAGAATTGATAGGTCTTGGGATTTACTTTCTGGTAACACAGTGTTATTCAGGACAAGGGTGTTTTCCTGTCCTCCTGTCATCTATTTTTGATGACATGATTTTAAAGTTTTCTGGTGTGTCCTCTTGTAACTAAAAAAATAACAGTGGGGCAACAAACAGACCTCACACCACATATTCAAAGGCAGGAAGAGGTCTTTTTTATTGTGGACATAAACCTTTTCCAGGTATCCCCTGCAGATATACAACAAGGTCCCCTTGACCAACACTGCTTATAATTAGCTAGTTGGAATTAAAGCCCAGGAAGTGAGAATTCAGTATTTTCACCTCCAGTAGGTAGAAGGCAAAGAAAATTAGTAGGAGGACCATCCATGTCTAAATTGGCAGACTACTCTGCCTTGTGATTACTTACAGAGAGGCAGAAATTTAATAGTGACAGCTGTTGGCCAAATGAAATAATACATTCGAATCCCAAGTTAAGTCTCTGCTGCTACAAGGCTATTTGCTGTGATGGAGGTCTACTTTATTTGCATGTAGGAAGCTTTGCTAAATTCAAGAGGTTATAAACATAAGTATGTTGTTTGAGATGATTTCATTTGGGTTTCTTATCCTGATAGTAATTTTGCTTTTAAGCCTGTACAGGTGAATATTTAAGTAAAGACACATATAGAAAAACAAACAAAAAATTCTAAAAATGGACAGGCCAAAGCCTGTTTAAATTTATGATCTATAAATATTGAATGATCTTTTTCTCCTTTTATCTTTGTTGTTTGCTAAATGGTCTGTCTGCTTCTTTTGAACAGTTTGAATTCAATTAACATTTACTGAGTTCTTAACATATAGAAGTTCTCATACTAAGCTCTGTAGGAATACAACTAAAATATACTTTTTTGTAAGGAAGTTATCCATAAATGAAACAGATCAATATGTAAATGAGTATAATGCAAGATATCAACCATGTAACTAAATTTTTCCTGAAGTTTAGACACTTAGTATGGAAATAAGCAGTTGAGTCTTTGCAGAATCTGGGGACGTTTTGTAGAGAACTTGTCTATAGGTTTGCTTGTAGGGTGGACAAAGAGAAAAGGACTCTTGGTATTCCAGACTGTGGGATCAAAATGAGAGGGAAGGTGCATAATGGCGTTAGGAAATGTTGAGCAGTTAGATGGGTTGGACTGTACAGTTAGTTTTCAGGAAAGCAGACAAGGAGCCTGAAAAGATACACTGAAGCTAGGTTTGAAAGCCACACAAAGGAGTATGGAAGCAACATCAACCTACTGAATATTCCTTGCAGGGCATGATCTCCTCTTTGCTTAGAATTGTCATGCCTCTGTTTGGAAATCACTAATATTTGTTGAACACTATGTTCTACTCAACATTCTAAGTACCTCACATAAACTCTTATTATCCTTAGGAAAACCCTATTAGTTTACCTATAAGCATAAGTTCATTTTGTGTATCAAGAAATTTGACACAGGTTATGGTACTTGCCCATAACCTGTTGAACCCTTCTTAAGCTTTGAATCTCTCTGAATTCTTCTTCTGCAGCCACTTAGAGGAAATGCTCTGTTTTTTAATTAATTAATTAATTTTAGAGACAACACGGGAGCAGGGGGAGGGGCAGAGGAAGAGGGAGACAAGCACATATTTGTACGTATGTATTTCAAAGTCTATATACTCTTTCCTCGAGATAGACTACATATTTATATGAAGGAGGAGAATATAACACTTGCAAGGTCTTTACAGAGTACTTTTGTCTAGAAATTACGCTTGATTGTTTGCTTTCATTTTCCTCCTAGAAGATTAAGAAGCATGTCCTTTTGTGTCTCAACTGAAGGCAGAAATCAAATGCGATTAGACGCTACTTATAAACCATTTATAATTTCTGTTCTGGCAGAGATCAGAATAGGGGTTAGAAGATCTGCTGCCCTCCATTGTCAGAAAGGTCAGCCTGGTAGTGGTTTTTCTTGGGGCCTCAGACAATATCCCCATGTGTTTCCAGCCCCCAAACAAGGTACGTACTTGGGGTCCAGGGTAGCTATGAACATTGGTGAATATGACTTTGGGTGAGAGCTTTCAGCAGAGAGGAGAGTAGTGTTGGCATCTCATGTATTACTAAATAAAAGGGGAGAGAAACCATGCAGCTGGCTCCAGTCCCTTGATATCCTAGAAGTTCTGCCTTATTGTGATTAAAAGAATCCTGGCGTAATTCTGTGAAGAGAATATTAATAGCCTTTAATTTGGCTCTGTTTACTTTTTGCTTTCTCCTAGTGCATGATTTCAACTCTATAAGTTGGTTCATAGCAAGAAAGACTTTGCATTCATTTTATTTCTATTTAAACAGTAATGACCTTTTTTCATTCCTAGAGCTTTTCCCATTCAACAGTTTTTTGTTGAGATTGTGATATGTAATTATATCCATTATCATTGCCTTTTATCCTTCATAGTCATTAGTGCTATTAACAAATGCTGTATTTAGGGTTGTTTTTTTTTCCCCCTCCTGGGCACATGGTAGGATCTCACTTTCCCATCAATAGTTGCCACTACCTTCTCTTTTCTTTGGCCTTGCCGTCTGGCAGTGGCTGCTCCATCAGCCTTGGCCATAGAGGAAGGAAGGCAGTTGCATAGAGCAGAAACCTAGCCAACTTGCAGTGGAAGTGTAGTATAAGCATTATACCTGTGTTGAGATTTTTGAGCTTGTTTGTTATTGTAGCATATCCCAGACTATCCTGACTTATACATGGTCAGGGCAGTTTTAAGTGTCTGTAGTTTGTCAAAACCATTCTGTGATTTCAGTAGTCTTTACTAATATATACAATTTGTATGGACTGAACAGAGGCTTTAATGGTTCAAATATTAGAAGGCTTTTCCTCTTCAATTATATTATTATGCCAAGTATTACAAACCTAACTTTAAGTTTCACCATTCTTTTCAATCGAGATACAAGATTTTATGTTTAGTAAAATAATTTTCTACTTTGTGGACATCTTTTACAAGCTGATTGCTTTGTGGGAGAGATATCTGTCAGTCTCCTCACCTTTACAGACTTCTAAAACCTAATAAATTCAGATACGTAAATTTTCGGTGTGTTTTGTTGACAGCATACACATACAGTGTGCACACATATTCTGATCATTCAAGTGTAAAAAATGGACACCTGAATTAGAATTGCTCTTGCCATTCTTATTTACCCCCAATATAAAACACATTCACAAGCTGAAAACTTTTTACGTTCATTAATGTTTTCATGTAATACCTTTTTTTTTTTTTGATAATTTTGAAAATGGTACCCAATAGTTCTCAGAAGGGCTGTAAAATAAAACAAATTGAATTTGGAGTACCAGTAAGATTATTATTACTCTTCATTTGAGATAGACAACCTACTGTGGGATTTTTATAGATTAGATTAGAATACAGATAGAGAAATTTGATGTCTAAAAGGCTTAATTTTCCCATGTCACTTTGGAAAAGTTTATAAAAGCCAGGAGAAGGCTGCTGCCCGAGTTTCAAGGGGCTTCATAAAGAATAGATATCATATTGGTGAATTCAACAGAGTCCTTGAAACTGGTGCATAAACCCTGAATGTCAGATGATTTGTTTGTAATAAGCAAAATAACTGTTATATGGACAGCAATATTGATGATAGTAAAACTAGTTCATTCTGGGAAGCCAAAATATAAAGTGGATTTCTTTGTGATCATAGAATTAGAACAGGAAGAGTTAGTTAATTGATGTGTAGTGGTTTCAAGCTAATTCAAATTCATTTATTTACACAGTGATGGGAATATTCTTGCCAGTCTTCCTTGCATACTCCAATACAGTTGATGAATGTAATTTTTACTTTGGATGTTTACCTTCATGGTTCTCATTTTCTATAGCAACTCTATTTTGACTGACATCCATTTTTTTTATATGCTCACAACTTCAGTTTGATTATAATTGGATTTATACGCCTGAAAGAATTTCTGTTTCTTTTATGTGACATTGCTTATCTCTGCTGATCTTCTTTGAATGGATTTGTTAGTGGGGCTTCCCAGTATAATCTGTTCCTCTTATTTCCAAATTCTTCTGCCCTGTCTCATGTAAACATCTACTTACTGAAAAAAGCAGGTATTGCTTGGATAATAAAGACAATGTTCATATATTCAACTTTTTGATAGCGTGTTTTCCTATAAATATAAGGAAATCTGTACTAGTCCTGCAAACCATTTGCCATTTATAAAAAATCATCTATTTGTGAATATTTGTTTTAAGTTTCTTTCATTTTTCTCTTTCACAGTTTCTGATTAGCACAGATGTTCTATAAAGAATTGTAAGAGTTCCTGGAGTTCTTGCAAAGAAGATGCTGTTGAGGTCTATATTATCTAACACTCATTGATCACTGAAAATATAATCATCAACTCAGTCAGTAAATTTCATTAAAAACCATACAGACAAAACAATTTGACTAACTCTCCTTTGAGCTACAGAAGAAAAAGAACATGCATTAGAAAAATAACCAGCAATCTTGGATAAAGTATCTTGTTTTTAATCTAGTCTTTTTATAAGATTGTCTCTATTTCTAAATTGGAGTTATTCATTCTGGGAAGATCAGTAGTTTGATTCTAAATGAACACACAGATTACTTTAAATATGATACAAATTTTTAAAATTTGACAATTCAGTATTTGCTTTTAAAATTGTTCCTTTCATAACAGCTAAAGGAAGAGAACAAACAATAGTTTCTCCATATTTTTAGAGTAGTTTATCTTGCAAAAGGTGTGGTACAATCCTACATTTATTGTCTTTGTCATTCTGATACGATTATTCAACTTCTTATGTATCCTGACGTGACAAAAAAATTCTTAGAGATCATACTGTGCTTCATACAACACTTCCATTTTCATTGAATGAAACATTAGGCAAATTCTCTTACTGGTTTTAGCTCAAGATGAGTATGTCTAAAGGATCTCATTTTTGCAAGGAATTAAAAGGTCAAAACAATAAATCAAATAACTCCTAATAAAGTTAACCATAATGCCTATGACTCTTCCAGCAATGTAAAAAGGTAACTTTGTCTAGCTGTTGAGATAGATTGATTTGAATGATCTCAAAAATTGATACTTCACTAAATAGAATAATGCATGCATTGGAAATTCAGCATTCCAAAGCAGCAGCCATCATTACCTCACTCAACATACATTGACTGAGTTTTTCCACCATGTAAAGGCCAGAGAGGCACAAGGGGGCGGGGTGAGAGAACGTATGTAGTACAGTGTAGAGCCAGTTGCCCGAGGCAAGGAGCACAGAATCTACAGAAATTAGAGGACCAGAAATAAACATGACGATTTAATCGCAACGTAAGTCAAAAAGAGAAAACAAGTAGCATATTTTTACCTCTCATTTGCTAAGAATGAGAAGTATAAATAATAAAAGGTGTAGATCATTAGAAGTAAAGACATATTTTGAAGAATTTGAGCTTAGATAAAAGTCATAGGTCATCAGTTGTGACCCTCATTTTTTAAAAAGATATGTATGTATGTATGTATGTATGTATTTTTAGAGAGAGATTGAGAGTGAGAGATAGCAGGGATTGGGGGAAGTGACAGAGGGAGAGACTCTTTCAAGAAGACTCCGTGCTGAGGAAGGAGTCCAGCCACACTGGGGCTTTATCCCATGACCCATGACATCATGGCCTGAGCCGAAACCATGAGTCAGATGCTTAACCGACTGAGCCACCCAGGCGCCCTTGTGGCCATCATTATTAAGTGGCATCATAACATCAGAACCTGTATTTAACCTAGTATCATCATAAAGCTTTCCCAAGCAGAGTTCCTTTAGTTAGAAAAGTCATATCTGTTCTGTAATTAATAGGGAAACTTATTTCTCCCTGGTATATCTGGTGATCTTTCCCAGGTGGAAAGTAACAACTTGTTCTCTGATTTTACAGTAAAAGAGATGCCTTTGGAGATTGTAATTTTGAGACATCAAATGAGATATATGTTTTGTCCATTTGTTTGAAGAACCACTATTTCAGGAAGGGAAGAGTTGAGTTTAGTATGCATATTTTTCTTGAGTCACTCCTAAAAAATTCTGGTTGATAGAGAAGAGCTGCCTGACAAGTTCTATTTTAAAAAAATTAAGTGGTAATAGAACAGAGGGGAAAACTGATACATAAGATGTTCATTATGTTGAAACATACAAAATTACCTAAATAGACCATATTTAACCTCAAATATGGCAATTTAAGATTGAATAAAATAGAACTCCCTGTGTTTCATTTTTTGGCTAAAGCTGCCAAGGCCAGGAATAATGCAGTAGATGTCAAGTATCTGACAGGTTTCAAAGAAAGGTGCCAGACCTTTTTAACCAGGATGTGTTATAAATGATAGTTAAATTGATTTCTGTCACACTAGTGGTGACTCACCCCCAATCATAAAAGTGTAAAGGTACAAAATGAATGAGAGAAAAATGTTTTTTTTTTTAGAGAGTATGGGCCCACTGTGAGTTCTCCCTTCTGTTGTGGGGGTAGATTCCTTTCACAGCTCATATCAAGTAGGAAGAGCCTTAGAGGGAACCTCCCACCCATCTGTGAGGGAGCTTGAGTGTGGCCATTTTGAAAGGAAATCCATTCAAAATAATTCTGGGGTGACATAGCCCAGCGGGGGCCTCTCTGTGGGTTCTGAGGCTGAGCACGATGCAGGCACCCTATCTATTACTGGTATTCTAGTAGGAGGTGATAGAGAGGGAATTTCAAAGACTCTCATAAAGGTAATTAGTGAAAAATTCAACATGGCACATATGCATGTCTCCTAGGACAGGGACATTATTTGACAAGTTGCTTAATACTGGCTCTTCTCTTTAACCTCTTTTTACCTGGGATCCTACCCCAGAGAGTTTATATGCTTGAATTTGTTGCTTCTGACATGATGTAAAAGCACAGTGATTATGATAGCACAATATGCATCAGTAATTGGCTTTCCAAATAATTCTTACAGTTTTCTCTAGACACAGAATAGATATCTACCTAGAATACCTAGAATATTGAGGGTATACACACACGCACACAAACACACATGGTTTTTAAATTTCAAACAGGATTTTGCCCTGGGCATATATAGGAGCTGTCTTCACATAGCAGATGTTGCTACAAGACATGAATTGGGTAGCCAGCCTCACAAAGGGATTTTTTTTCCCCACTATCTCCTATTTTTGTTCTTGCTTTCATTTTCATGCCCCCCCCCTCTGTTTCTCATGGTTGGTCTTTAATTTTTTTTTTTTATTTGTTTACTGAACCCCTATATGTCAAGTTTAGGTTCCAAGCCTTCAGACAAGCCTGCCACTCCTCTGTTAGATTTATAACACATGTTCCAGGCTTGCTTGCATGTGCTCCCCCTTCATCTTTACTCTGGGAATTCCTGTACTCACACTAAAGGATTTACCCACCCTCCCTCGACTTCATTTTTTGTTTTTGTTTTTGTTTTTTTAGGTATTTATTTATTTGACAGAGAGCACAAGCAGACAGAGTGGCAGGCAGAGGGAGAGGGAGAAACAGCCTCCCCACTGAGCAAGGAGCCCGATATGGGGCTAGATGTGGGGCTTGATCCCAGGACCCTTGAGATCATGACCTGAGCTGAAGGCAGTTGCTTAATCAACTGAGCCACCCAGGCATCCCATTTCATTGTCTTCTGAGAGAAGAGTTATCTTTTCAGAAAGCATTGCTTTGGTGAGGCTTAGGTAAAACAAATAATACTCAATTGAGATGACCTTTTCGGAACGGCCCAAGGAATATCCAGTAAATGTAAAATAGAGAGAACATTTACAAGGCTTCTGGATGTATGTAGACTCCATAAAGATATAATTCCACAGGAGGAACATAAAATCTTTTCATCTGTTGAGATCTGACAGTAATACGTCATATGAACTCTTCGATCTTCCCTCCTGATTTATTTATTCATGTGACTGAATCTGCACATTTCGTTGAGTTTCCTCTCTCTGTGATCAGTTGTCATGACTGTGTATGTCTGAAAATTGTCTATACTGAAATCCACTAAAAATAGGCATGGAAGACACACACACACACACACACACACACACACACACACACTCAACAGCTCAATGAATTGCATAAAAGTTCAGGAGAGTATGGTTTCATGGCTAGATACCCAGTTTATTGATGGGAAAAAGGCAGGGACACAAACAACTACCTTTATGAATAAAATGACCTTAACAGAAGCTGTCTTTGAGGTGTCACTTCCCAGTTTTTTTATACAATACCTGTGGAAAGTGATAATGTTGTCATTGTCTACTCAAGTTCATGGAAGAGGCAGCTCCTAGGATATGCTTCTCAGCACATCTGTACCTCATTCCCAGCACTTGGGGCTAGAGGTTCTGCTTCAGGGATTATTGCCAGGACTGGCTTCATTTAAGGTTTTTATAAGTGTTTGGGAAGATGAAGTGCCCAGTAAAATCTTCAAGTTCACAGATGACACTAAGCTTCTCTGGGTAATTAAATGTCAGGCTGATTAGGATAAACTGCAGAAAAATCTTTCCTGCTCATATATGAGGTCAGAACGTGAAGATGAACATCACCAGGGATGTGTGAATGTTGCAGGATAAGAAAAAATAATATAAATCATATTATATGATGGTGACCTTTGAACATCAGTGACGATGCAGGATAAAGATTCCAGTGTTGTGATCTTTTTCTGGAAACGTCCACCTGTCACTGTGGTGACAAAAACAGTCATTATAATTCTGTGAATTGTTAGACTATTACAGAAGACACAGAAACGTCAGTAGCAATTCAAACACTTTTCCTGTACGTTCTTCTGTTTAATCTTCAAAAGAATCCTGTATGATCATTTGTAAGTGAGGAAATGGGGGCTCAGAAGCATCAAGGCTTCTCCAGTTACTTCTGTATGCTGTTTCTAAAAAAAAAAAAAAAAAAAACAATGAAAGTAAAAAATGTTTATAAATGCACATTTGAAGTAGGGAGTGGGAATCTGAAGAATGAGGGAAAAAAGAGATTTTATGGGTAGATGTATTTTATAAAGAAGGAATCTTTCATCTGGAAAAACTTGAATACTCAATGTAATTTGGTTCGAGTGAAGTGTTAGGATTCTGGATTTAATTAAAAAATTGTATGAAGCTTAAAATGGTGTGTTAGTTTCTCGGGCTGCCATAACAAAGCACATAAATTGGGTCGCTTAAACAGTCAAAATTTATTACCTCACAGTTTGGGAGGTTAGAAGTCCAAGATCAAGATGTCAGCAGGATTGATTCTGTCCAGGGGTTATGAGAAAGAATTTCTTCTGGTCCTCTTCCTTGTTTATTTCTTCACATTTTTTCCCTCTATGTATGTCTGTCTTTGTGTCCAAATTTCTTTCTTTCTTTCTTCCTTTATTTCTCTTCCTTCCGCCCTCTCTCTCTCTTTTTTTCTTTTTTCTTTCCTCCCTTCCTTCCTTCTTCATTTTCTTTTCTTTTCTTTCCTTTTCTATTATTTCCTTTTCTTTTCTTTCTTTCTATGAGGACCCCAGTCAAATGGCTTAGGCCCCCCCCCCCCAATACCTCATCTTATTTATGTCTGCCATGAACCCAATACCAAGTAAGGTCATATTTTGAGATACTGGGAGTTAGGCTTCAATATATAGATTTTGGGGGGACAAAATTCAACTCATAATAAATGACAAGCACTATACAATGGATGATATATTTATGAAAGTTATTACTCTGAATAGGAACCAGATCTAAAGGCTTTATATGTCAGTGAAAAGCAAAGCATCAAGAGAGAGCATTAAGCCAATAGGGAGATGGGGGTGGCGGTGGGAGATATATGTGACAGACTCTTCATATTTTAACACTGGAAGGTTACAGAAAACCATAAGGATCCCTGTTTTTACACAGTTGAGCAATATTTCCAAGGAAACTCTGTTGTTCTTGTCCAACAACAGCATGACCAATTGATTTCACCAAATACAACATTACTATTGATACTTATTTGTGCCAGTTTTTTAATCTCAAAAAGTTTAAATCCCAAATATTTAAAAATGTGGTTGACCACCCAACCCAAATAATCTCAGTTCTTTCAATGTATAATGGAAACTCCAGACCTGGTTTTCTTTTTCAGATAAAAATTTAAAAAAAATTTTTTTAGACATGTTTATACTGGGTACTTTAATACTGACACCAGTTTCTAAGGTGAAACTCAGCCATACTTCCCCATAAATTTAAAGAAGCATTTCAATCAGAGTTTATTTTATTCAGGGTACATTCAACCTCATGTCTTAGTGTCAGTTGTTATGTATGTCATAGAGGGCTAAGAGGTATCTTAAAATATATAATAGAGCAAGAAAATTATGATTATTCTTTGTCATATGGAAGTAAGACATGAAATGATAAAGAAAGGTAAAAATAAATGCCATTTATTTGTTACTGCATCCATCCTCTTGGGGCAGTATCTTTAGTTAAAAGTGACCTTCAATTTAGTCTTTATCATAATGACACCTTGTGCCTGGGCCTACATTATGACAGTTTTATTAAGGTTATTGTCCATTAATCTCTGAATTTTAAAACATCTCTATGGTTATTTTCAGTTTATATTGATCCTCTGAGTTCATAGCTGAATAGATTCAGTCATTTTCTCCGCTGTTAAGTCTCTTGTCTGGTTCTTGAAGTTCCCAGTGGCTGGGGGTTGATTGACAACTTTAGCAATGCCAATGTAAATAGCAGGCCAACCTCACAGCACCTAGGAACTGGTGGTATTTAAATGCAGTTTGTGTACCCAATTTTTAAATAGAAATACCTTGGGCTTCTTATTAAGGACTGAGCGAGATTGACTTTTTCTATGTGGAACAGGGAGAACATTGAAATTGCGGACAACAGCGTGGAATGCTTTCTGGAAAAGGAGTGATGACCAGACCAGGCACTGAATACAATCTGTAGGTGGCCTAGAATGTCTGTGGTCCGAGTGTGTGAGACGGAGACGGTAAAAGACATCAAAAGTCAAGGCAGAAGGGGATCTGCCACTAACGTAAGAAGATGAGAATTAACCCTCTGGACATTTAAAGGAAGAAGCTCTTTGAGTCATTTTAAAAGGGATCATGAATCACTTTTTTTATTATGAGTGAACTTGATTTCATAAAATTGGAGTATAGAAAGAATAAAGCAATATTCTTTACTGTCAAAATATAGTGTGACCAATAGCTACACTATCCAAACACAACTACTTAACATTTTCATCAGTTTCTTCCCAGGCTGTTTGTGTGTTTTATGTATTTGTGATTTTTGTGTTTCTAATACTCCAATCAAACTATTTATATTTATTTAATTATATTTTAATTCAAGTAATTTTTTGAAATCTTGATTCTTCATGAAATGCCAATTATCTTTTTATGTTAACTTAAATATATAACTGTCCATAACTTTTAAATATTGAGATTCTGTTTTGACTCTTCTTTTTCTTTCTATAATCTCCCCATTCTTTTTCAGTTCTCCCATTAGAACAGCTAACATCTAAACACTTTAGAAGTTACAAAGCTACATCTCATGTTTCAGACTTACATATACAAATATTAACTATTTGGATGCCCATTAATTTGTGGGTTGATTTATTGATAATGAGTTAATTAATTCATGAAGATCTTAGTATGTGTTTGTTGGTGTCCTGAGTACCAAGAGTTGAATTTAAAGCAAATTGGTGAGAACTGAAGCAGGAGTCAGAAAGGCATGGAAAGTCTACATTTTGAAGGTTCTTAAGTGCAAATGTAGGCCTTTGGGTATTTATTTCCAGTCTGTATTCTGTATTCCTATTAAATAGTCTCATAACATTCTGCTTCTAACACTCATCAGAGTTGTAATTAATGAGCTATTGAAGTGATTATTTTGTTCAGCGTCTGTATGAGTTTTCTTTTGCAGCTGTGACAAATTACTACATGCTTCGTGGCTTTTTTGTTTTTTTTAAAATCACTGAGGATTATTATTTTATAGTTCTATAGACCAGAAATCTGGCGTGAGTCTCACTGAGCTAAGAACAAGGTATTGGCAGGGTGCATTCCTCCTGTAAATTCTAGAGGTGAATACATTTTCTTGACTTTTCCAGTTCTAGAGCCGTCTGCTTTCCTTAGCTCATGCTTTCTTTCCTCAGTCTTCAAAACCACATTGGCCAAGTCCTTCTCACACTGCTATCTCTCTGGTTGTCTTTTCTACATTTAAGGCCCTGTTACACTGGGTCCACAAGGATGACCCAGGGTGATCTTATTTTAAGGTCAGCTGATTAACAATCTTAATTCGATATTCTACCCTAGTTGTTTTTCATCACATGACTAACATATTTACAGATTTGAGGGAGGAGGATATGGGCATCATTGTCGGCTGTTATTCTGCTCACTACAGTGTTTATCTCCTTCCCCCAACTTAAAATTTCATGTAGCAAACTTTGTGTCCACTCATCTCTTCTTTTTTAGTTGCAAAAGCTTGATTTTACTCCGAGTGGCTGTTGCTCAGCTAATAAATTTCAATATCTTTGACCTCCACAATATACAAAAACGTGATGTAGCACTGTTCTGGCAAATGAGTTATAAGAGGAAGTCGACAGAGTAATTCTTGCAGAGATTACTATCCTGATGGGAAGTATCATCCCTTTTATCCTTGTAGCCTGTCTTAATCATCATCTTTTGACCAAGGATGATAGGAATGAATACACCAAGCCTTTTGCATTAAGGACAAGAACTAAAAACATGGAAAGAGCCTTGGTCACTGATTGCATTGTTTAGCTGACCTATTGTATCAATCCAAGGCTTGTGTCTCTTGGACTTCCTTTACTTGAGAGGAAATATTCATTATATGTTTACATTACTGTGGTAGGCTTTTTAATTACTTGCAGCCATATGAAATCTTGCTTCATAGCCTCCATGAGAGCAGGCACATTTTGTACCTTGTTGACTGTTGTATATCCAAAGCTCAGGGCAGAGCAAAACATCTATTAGGAATCCTACTAAATAAATAAATTAACCTAAGAGTTAAATTTCTCTTGAGATTTTTGATGATTGATCTGTATTTAATTAGACATTAGCTAGTTTAAGAAGGACAGGTGAGTAGATCTTCCAAAACAAAGAGTATTTGTCAATGTCCTGAAGTGGGGATGAACTTGTGTTCAGGGAAGTTATAGAAAGTGGTGACTAACGTAATGGGGAAGAAGTGGAGGGGACTAGTAGATCACAGTAGACCACCATAGACCATGTTAAGATCTTTTTTTTAAAATTCCAAGCACATTGATAAGAGATATATTTTAGGTGAGATTCTCATATTTATATTTTTTAAAACATTTTATTTTCAGTGTAGTTAACATATATTTCTTAATTTCTCTTTCTGCTGCTTCATTATTAGCAGATAGAAATGCAACAGATTTCTGGACTTTGATTTTATATCCTGTGACTTCATTGAATTCATTTATCAGTTCTAGTAGTTTTTTTAGTGGAGTCTTTAGAGTTTTCTGTATATAGTATCATGTCGTCTGCAGAGAGTGAAAGTTTTACTTCTTCCTTACCAATTTGGATGCCTTTTATTTCTTCTTCTCATCCAGTTGCTGAGGCTAGGACTTCAAGTACTATGTTGAATCCAAGTAGTGAGAGCAGACATCTTGTCTTCTCCCTGATCTTAGGGGAAAAGCTCTGTTTTTCCACATTGAGTATGACGTTAGTCCCTTGTTTTTCAAGGACTCTATTATGTTAAAGTATATTCCTCCTAAACCTACTTTATTGATTTTTTTTATCATGAATGTATGTTGTATTTTATCAAATACTCTTTCTGTATCTGTTGAAATCATATGGTTTTATATCCTTTCTCTTATTGATGTGATGTATCAATCACATTGATAGTCAACAGATGTTGACTGATTTGTGAATATTGGCCTACCCTTTAATTCAGAAATAAGTCTCACTTGAATATGGTGAGTGATTTTGTTTTAATGTATTGTTGGACTTGGTTTGCTAATATCTCTTGAGTGTTTTTGTATCTATATTCATCAGAGATAGTGGCTTATAGTTCTTTTTTGTGATATCTTTATCTTGTTTTGGTATCAGGGTAGTACTGGTCTCATAGAATGACTTTAGAAGTTTTCCTTCCTCTTCTTCTTCTTCTTCTTCTTCTTCTTCTTTTTTTTTGAAAAAAATTGAGAAAAATAGGTATTAACTCTTCTTTAAATGTTTGGTAGAATTCACTAGTGAAGTCTTTGGTCCTGGACTTAATTTGTTGGGAATGTTTTGATTACTGATTCAATTCCATTGCTGGTAATCAGTCTGTTCAAATTTTCTTTTCTTTCTTTCTTTTTTTTGATTCAGCTTTGGGAGGTTGTATGTTTCTAGGAATACCTCCATTTCTTCTAAGTTATCCTGTTTATTGGCATCATATTTGTATTTTTGAAGGTTCTTTTGGGGTGCTGTATGAAGAAAGGCACAAGTGAATGCTTTGAGAAAGAATAAGAGGGTATGGAAATAGTCTATGTGAGAGATGAGAGCCTGATACAATCTGGTGATCTGGAAATGGAGAGAAGTGCATGGATTGGATAGACATTAGAAAGTTAGGTTGGTAGAACTTAGCACTTGACTGAATATGAGGATAGGAGAGAGAAGGGTGTGCGTTAACTCAGGCTCTGATCGTGTATGGGGAGGATTACAAGTTGTTCCTGCAGCAGCAACGTCCTGGCATTGCTCTGTTGAAGACCATAGTCAGAATTTGTTATTGCATGTTTGCCATGTGCCACATTAGTGAGTAGAGAACTAGGGGATAAATATATTAGAATACTTCAGAGCCTGGGATGAATTACAAGTGGGGATGAGTGGCTGGAGATAATAAAGAACTTGGTTTAGAGCCAGGGCTGCGAAATGCTTTATAATCTACCTTAAATTTTTTCTTGATATGTACTAATCAGGGCACTGTTCTGTAGCTATGGACATGAAGATAAATACCCTGCTTTTAATGAGCCCAGAGCCAAGTGCAGGGATTTTTCATTTGATTCCTTAGTGGGTCATAGGTTAGCTGAACGAGGGACCCCTCAGCAATCAGTTCAGCCAGGCAAGCTCCTCCACCTAACACCAGTGGGGTGTACATATGTATGATTTTCTGTGTGCTGTGTAAAAGTTCTGGATTCACAAGTCTTGGAGACAAGTTAGACACAATAAGGACAGTAAGAATGACAACACTGGTAACAATAAAATACAATGTAATGATACAATAAAGGAATGTTAATATTTTAAAAAATCTGCTGGGAGATGGTTTGAGTGACATTTTAAAAGCAGATGTTCTGCAGGAAGCTAGAAGAATAGATACCTATCTTTCTGGAAGCTTCGAGCATGAAAATTCCGTTAGACTTCCAACTATAAAATAACCTCTCTTGTTTCTTCAGTAACTGCCTACTTTTTCAGATAAAGTGACATGAAGCATCTTCCATCATATTTCATCAGCTGATGAATTTTGAAAATGTACTAGCTACAGAATGATGGCGATGTAATAACATGTCTCGACTCTTTCCCCTCTGGGTAAGAAATGGGTATGGAGAGAAGATGTAGCTTCTCATTAAGTTGAATTTGGGTGTTTCCTAAAGTGACATCATCCTCTTTCATTATTTACTTCCTTCAGCTTCTGAAAGTTTAAGTTACAGCTGAAAATTTTCCAGTGCTTTTTCCTGAAAGAATCATTCCTTTGTAGCCCCTAAAACTGTATGCTGGCCTGTTAAAATCGTTATTTCTCTGTACAGATTTGGTGCACGTATAGAATAACATTGTGCTCTAAGTGTTTTTGATACATAAGAACTTCATTACCTCTGGATGATTCTATTATTTTGCCACTGTTTCTTTTTTTGGCTCAGGGAAGCATTTGGAAGGTCACATAAAATGACTATTGGTTAAATCCACTTGCACGATAATCCTATGCAATGTTCAGTAGATTCCTTAGGGTTTTAAATTGTGATTTATAGTTTAATTCAAATAGATAAGGGGATCTCCTGGGCTGATTGCAACAGTTAAACTTGAAGCTGGGCCTGAAACTCATTTGGTTTACTGCGTTACTAAAAGTGAAAATAAACATGAAGTGATTTACAGTGTAATTTATGGCATAACATCCACATATCACATTATGAATGGAATGACATCCATATATGTTGAGCTGTTTGAAGATCCCTCTTATGCAGTGCCAGTGGCTAGAAACAATGGCAGACTTCGTTACCACCTTTTCCAGTGCCATAGATGTATTATTAATCTTCTGGGACTTTGGTAATGAGGATTCAGCTTGGGCCTCAAAGCCCACATCTGAGCTCTCCCTGTCCTTCCTCAGGGTGCTTAAATCACAAATGGAGCTTTTGTAGACTTCTAGCACTTAACACAAAAACCCTTCTTCCATTTCACAAACGTAGGATGTAGGCTTTTATACACAATCACTCTGATAGAGCTTCTAACCACATCAGTCCACTATTATAATCAAGCTTTTTGTGATAAGGGTATTTTAAACCATCTTGACAAATGCTTATAATTATAATAGTTATCATATGGAGCACTCAGTATCCTCAAAGGGATTTAAGTATATGATAGAATCTTCCTTTTAAAAGAGTTTATCAGCCAGCAGATTTCCATTCTTATGTACGGAAAGTGCATTTTAGATACATAAAACCACAATAAATGAGCTCTTAACTATGTCAACTGTTGTAGTAATCAAGCCCCTTTCTTTCCAGAGTATTTAAACTATCTCATTAAGTATACTTTTAGAGGATATAATGACATTTCCTCCACATAATCAAGGAGAATGTCTTGCATTTATACCCTTTCTTATTAGACTCCGGAGTTTTAGAAGTTTGGTCACTAGGATAATTAGGCCGCCAGTGCTTCTCAACCCTTTTTACCTACCTGTCAATTCTAATGGCTAGAGAAAGATAATTTGCCAAATTGAGAAAGTTGCTGTGAGGCTGGAGGGAAGTGTAGGACAAAGTAAGCAAATTTACAACCTGTCACCCTTAAAGGCTCTGAGGAATAATTTATGAGCTCTTGGAGCCAGTGTCAGTTGCATGGCCCAGAAACATGGGCATTTCTTATATAAGTCCTAAAACATTCATCTTGATTTAAAAATATGAGAAACTTTGACCAGAATATTCCACTAAGGCTCTCCAGCCATTTCAGAGTAAGACAAGGCATGCAGTGTGCAGACGCTGGTCAGCTCCTGGTCTGGGCATTTTTCAAGGTACTTATCAGACATGGGACCAGCTTGTCTCCCACCTGAATTTCAGAGGTCAGGGGTCCAAGACTTATTTTTCATATCTTCTGCTTCTTTCAGTGACACTTACTCTAGCAGACAATAAATGTGAGGTGAGATGCAAAAGAAGGAAATATCTGTGTTTTGTGGAATCAGACTTGTTATTGTTTTGCTTTGAGTTTTTAAGTCAACATTTTACTTTAGCCTTTACTACAGATTTACTTTCATACTTACAGATCATCATCTTAGGGGATGAGATAAATTGCTGATTGGAAAAGTCAAAATAAAGTGATGAAATAGTGATTACATATATACATACATTGTGTGTATATATCTATATGTTGTATGTTTACATATGTTACACATTACACGTATAAGTTTATGCATGTGTGTATATAAATATACAGACACACATTATTGAAGGAATGGCTGTCTAGTTTTAAGTAGTAAAAACCAAGTTTTAAATTGCTTGCTTATCTCAAGTCTCAATAAAAGGATTATAAATTGTGAGAGAAAGATGAGTTCAACTGAGTCTCTCACACTCAAAAATCAATGTGAAACTCCTGAGCTCATAATGCTGTAGTTCCAGTAGAATTTAAGTTCTAGGAGGAGAGCTGCCCCCTCACATCGACTCAGTTACCTTCTTTGTCTGTGCCTTTCAGGGAGTGTGCTTATTTACTGCAAATAGCATTGGCACAACCGTAAATCCATAAGACTATTTTGCTTTTCACAATCTTGGAAAATGGCAAAATCAAAGACAAATGAATGGGGTGGTACTGAGATGCTGATGGTGTTTGTAAAGGGTACAAACATATTTTCTTGTTCTGCATGACGTGTGGACAGTTTCCTGGTGTCAGGGCCTCTGGAAGACTGATGCCTCTTCCTCGATAGCAGTTTTACTCCCAGGGGAACGATCAGATTGAGAAAATCAAAAGCTTCATGTAAGTGAAAGCAGTTTTTTTTCTAATTTGGTGGGTGTGATATCCTCGAAAACTTGGTTAGCTTTTATTCTCCTCTTTAGTATATGGAATAGTAGATGCAGTTTTATTTCTAGATAAACCCATTAAAAAATTCCAGTGTATGTTTTAACATCTTTTTCTTGTTATTAGGTGTCTCTGGGTGGAACACATCATAATCTTTCTTGTTTTGATTGCTCTGGGCACCTCAGCAGCTAACTTTCTTTTTTTTTTTTTTTTTTAAAGATTTTATTTGTTTATTTGACAGAGATTACGAGTAGGCAGAGAGAGAGGAGGAAGCAGGCTTGCTGCTGAGCAGAGAGCCCAATGTGGGGCTCAATCCCAGGACCCTGGAATCATGACCTGAGCTGAAGGCAGAGGCTTTAACCCACTGAGCCACCCAGGCGCCCCAGGAGCTAACTTTCTTTCTTTCTTTTTTTAAAAGATTTTATTTATTTGACAGAGAGAGATCACAAGTAGTCAGAGGCAGGCAGAGAGGAAGGGAAGCAGGCTCCCTGCAGAGCAGAGAGCCCAATGTGGGGCTCGATCCCAGGACCCTGGGACCATGACCTGAGCCAAAAGTAAAGGCTTTAACCCACTGAGCCACTCAGGCACCCCAGGAGCTAACTTTCTTAAAACTCAAAAGAAGCCTGCTTTTTTTTTTTTTTTTTTTTTTTTTGTATCTAAAGGGGTAGACACCAGGGAGATGAGTTTTCAAATCCTCAGCACATCTCAGTTGGACATCACTGACAAGTCTGTAACTGCCTTTGTTGCCGTCCCTGCTAAGCACAGTCCACTGTCTGTGGACAGATTCTCTCAGTCTCCCTTCCATTTGTTTCTTGGCCCCAAGAATCTGCTATGCCTGTGTACTTTCATTAGGTTCATTTCAAAGAATTAAATTTCTCCTTGTAATCCTCACACTCGCAGCTGTCAGGGCTGCCATAGAACTGGTAGCCGAGTGCTCTATGACTGTGCTGTTTGGAAGGAAATAGACAAAATGATATGAGAAGTTGTGTGCCTCTGTGTTATTCGGCGTCAGAGGTCCGCCGTGATTGGAACTGAAAAGTGTGTCAGCATTCGCCCTCATTCTGCTGCCCTGCATAGTGCTTCTGACAAGCAATGCTTCATCACAGACGCAGATTTGAGAAGGACTTGTGCAGTCCACTGTACATCCATAAATCAAAGAGCAGGGCTGTCCAGGTCCTCCTACTTTGGAATAAATGGAATTGAAAATGAAATGCCTAGTAATGAACACTTAACTGAAAAGGTTAGCAACTGGGACAGGGAGTGGGAGATCAGAGAATGAGGACTGGGTGATTTATTAAATTGACAAAATCCCTAATTTTGCAATTTAACACCATTTCCCTTTGTTCTGCTCTCAGTAGAGATGGAGAACAGCTGGTTAGTACCACCTGTGTAAGAATCCATCATATTCTTGAATACCATTAATAAATCTCCCCACGATCTTTTCAGCCTTAGAAAAAGACCAATTTCTTTAATCTTTCCAAAGCGGTAAATCAGGAATTCAAAATGTTTTCTAAGAAATGTTTCGTAGGCTAGAGCCCAGAACAGAAATTTTCTCTGCTATAAGTGGGGTGCGGAGGAATGGAATTTCACCATCTGGATGGAAGTGGAAATGACAAAGATAGGAATTCCAGCAGTGTTACTTGTCCCTGTGGGAAGCTAAGGAAACACAATCCACTGGGCCTCAGCAGAACAGGAATCCTCTTCTACACAGGCTTTTCTGGGGGTTATTACTGAAAGGCTGTTAAGATCCAAAGCCACTCTGGGTGGATTACAGTGCTGCCTTCTAGCAGCTGAGTCTGGGGATCCTTTATGTTTCTGTGTCATTAATACGATGTAGCTATTAACGTGACTTGGCTACCCTTATCTACTGTTGCTTCTGTGACTCACTGAACAACTGGGGTTTTGTTTGTTTGTTTGTTTGGTACTAGTAAAATTTCCAAAGTGATTGTGATTGACCAATACAATTTTGTAGACCATTGGCCATATTATATGATACCTATCCTTTGAGCAGATGTTCAGGCTGGCTCCAGTAAGTAATGGGAGTCACATGACCCCTATCATCTCCATCAACCACTGGGGCTTCCTAGGACTTCCTTAGTAGAGAGGGACTAACAGCTACTCAGGAACTTTGTTAAGCCAATCTTGTGGAGCTGGCACTGAAAGTTAGGAGTTGGGAGAGAACAACTTTTCTGTGTTGCCTTTCCATCTGAACACATCCTTATACTTACAAATGCTTTTCCCTGCGTCAGTGGTCACATCACAACTAAACAAATGTCACCTGCTAGGAATTGGGATCCTTGGTTATTCATCTCCTGCTATATGAATCCCAGGTGGCATTAGAGTTTTGGTTTTTTTTTTCCACTTTAAGTTTCTCCATTTCTTACATGACAATTGATCTATTTCAGTTTTTTCTATCTTCTGGGTTCAATTTCAGAAACTCGTGTTTTCCTAAAAAATCTATTTCACTTGAGTTTTAGATCCTTTTGGGTAGATAGAGTTTTGCAAAGTTTTCTCTCATGCTTCTTAATTTTCCCACTCATCTTGGATTTATCAGTTCCTTAAATTTTTAATGTGACTCTTCATTTCTGTTTTCCTAAAGTTGATTTTGTTACTTTTTAACTTACTGAATCAGTTGCTTAATTCATTGACTTTCATTCCTTCTATTTATGAATAAGATTTTTTTTTGGAAAAAAAAATGAATTTGTCAAAAACACTAGTTGAATCTTTATTGTCTTGGAGGGATGTTTCTAGTATATTGTTAAATGAGAAAAACATGTGTGGGGTTAAATATTTAAAGGTACAAATTATGTTCTGTGTCCTTAAAATGTTAGTCATAGTTGCACGTAAATTTGATATTGCTCACAAACTTCATGAGTTGAATTGTGAACAACTGACATGCAGTGGAATTATTATTAATCTTCATCAAGCTTGCCCTCTTGATTTTCCTGCATTCCATATCTAGACCACCTCTCTTTAACCACTAAGAGGTCATCCAACTCTTATGTGATCTTGGCTATAAGCCCTTTCAGAAACCATCCCCTAGGACCATGGACTTTCTCCTGTCTTCATCTCACATAGACTTTGGTGTCTACATCTGCTTGAATTCTTATTACATTGTGTCACTTTTTTTTTGCTAATTTTTATTTTTAGTTGTTGAAGTAAATATTCATTGTAGAAGTGAAAAAGCATAAACATGCAAGACAAAAGTTAATCAGTTGCCATGGCCTCATTCCAATAAGCTAATACTTGATGTATATCATTACATATGTTTCTTCATGATTATATGACTTTGTACAAACACATTAAAAATAATTTTTTTTTTCAAAAATGAGATCATAAGGGGGGCGCCTGGGTGGCTCAGTGGGTTAAGCCACTGCCTTCGGCTCGGGTCATGATCTCAGGGTCCTGGGATCGAGTCCCACATCGGGCTCTCTGCTCAGCAGGGAGCCTGCTTCCTCCTCTCTCTCTGCCTGCCTCTCTGCCTACTTGTGTTCTCTCTCTGTCAAATAAATAAATAAAATCTTAAAAAAAAATGAGATCATAAGGTATTTATTATTTCAGTAGCTGCTTGTCTCTCTTAAAAATATAACACGAACATCCCTGTAGGCTAATAGATACAGAATTAAACCATGCTTTTTAAAAAAAGTAAAACAATTTAATTGTAAAATACACATATAAAATTTATGATCTTAGGGTGCCTGGGTGGCTCAGTGAGTTAAGCCTCTGCCTTCAGCTCAAGTCATGATCGCAGGGTCCTGGGATCGAGCCCCACATCGGGCTCTCTGCTCAGTGGGGAGCCTGTTTTCCCCACCCCCTCTCTCTACCTGCCTCTCTGTCTACCTAGGATCCCTTTCTCTGTCAAAACAAATAAATTTAAAAAATTATAATCTTAATCATATTTGAGTATATGGTTAACAATGTTAAATATATTTGAATTATTATGCAGCCGATTTCCAGAACTCTTTTTATCTTACAAAACTGAAACTATACCACCCATTAAACAACTCCCCATCTCACCTCCCTCCAGCCCATGGCAACCACCATTGTATTTTCTGACCGTACAAATTTAACTGTTCTAGTTACTTCATATAGCGTGGAATCATACAGTATTTGTCTTTTTGTGACTGGCATATTTTACTTATTACAGTGTCGTCAAAGTTGCATGTGCTGGAATTTCTTTCCTTTTCAAGGACGAATAATATTCTATTGTATGTTTATACCGCATTTTGTTTATTCACCTTTTGAGAGACATTGGAGCTGCTTCTATCATTTGTCTACTGTGAAAAATGTAGCAGCAAACATGGTTGTACAAAAACCTCTTTCAGACTTCTTTGAATACTTTTGGGTAGCTACCCAAAAGGGGGAATTGCTGAAACATATGGCAATTCCATTTTTAATTTTTTGAGGAGCCATGATGCTTTTTTCCATATTGGTTATACCATTGTAAGTTTCTACAGTGCATAAGGGCTCCAGTTTTTTCGTTTTTTCAGTAACAAATTCATAATTATGATATTGATCTTACTTTTTAATAAAATGTATGTGCCTTCTTTCTAATATATCAGAAGGATAGTGCTGAAGAGCTAGTGCTGTTTAATTTGGGTTTGAAGGACAGCTGAGATTTCACTGGGGGTGGGGGGTGAGGGCCTCAGCCGTTCCACCAGTGGAGCTGACCCTGCACCGTCCCCTCCTGGCTCTGGGTCATGATCCGCTGTCTGATATGACTGAGGCTATGGTTATGTTTCATTTGAGTCCTTTTTAAGCCTGGTGTCAATGTGTAGCAGATTGTCCACTTTAGAGTCAGTGAATCTTCAATTTTGAAAAAAATCTGACTAAGATTATATTTCTCTCTCTAGAAAAATGTACATATATATTCAGCATTCACTGCAAGTTTGGAGGTTTAAATGACCCCTGAATATCCCATAGATGCCCCCTCTGGACTCACTGAGTTTTTTGTTTTTTGTTTTTTGTAAGATTTTATTTATTTACTTGACAGAGAGATCACAAGTAGGCAGAGAAGCAGGCAGAGAGAGAGGAGGAAGCAGGCTCCCTGCTAAGCAGAGAGCCTGACGTGGGGCTCAATTCCAGGATCCTGGGATCGTGACCTGAGCCGAAGACAGAGGCTTTAACCCACTCAGCCACCCAGGCACCCCTGGACTCATTGAGTTTTGAACACCTGCTCCAAGACCTGACTCAGTTCTTTCATTTTGGTGAGCAGAAATGAAAGAGGCTCTCGAAGCTTCAGGATTTCTCCTGCCTTCATCACACTGCTCTTTGTCACTTCTTATCTTTGTAATTATCTTATCTTTCTCATTTGCTGACTCTTTTACTCTTCAGTGGTCATTGTTTACAAATTGTAGAATGCCCCCTTTAATTTATTCTTAAGTTGCTAGCATATGGTGTTCATTCTCTGTATTATGTAATAATCCTCAAGACATCTCCAGAAGTAGGTAGGGGATCTCGTATCATCAATTAATTCCAGTAGAGTGGGCACAACTGCCTCATAGTGATTGTCAATAAACCTTTAGCTATAAAACAAGCAGCCTGGAATACTCTTGGGCCTTTTTGTTTTATCTTAAAAATTTCTTCCCTTTATTCCTCGCTCCAGGCCCTCAGGGTGCTTTCTGGTTTTTGAAGATGTCACATTGGAATATAATTGAGATTCTAGCATCTGGGACATGACATCCTGAATAAAATAAGACCACGTTTTGTGACCTAGTTCTGAATAAGCTATACGGTCATTGTGTTGTTTAAATCATTAAAACAAATGTATTTTTTCTTTATAAAAAAGTAGTGGTTACATTAAAAAATGAGGAGAAATAGTCATAAACAGTAATGTCCATGAATTTTCAGCATTTTTTGAATAGGAGAAAGCAACTTTATTTTTATTTATTTAGTTATTTATTCGAGAAAGGGAGAGAGAGAGAGAGAGAGAGAGAAAGAGAGATCACAAGTAGGCAGAGAGGCAGGTAGAGAGAGAGGGGGAAGCAGGCTCCCCGCCGAGCAGAGAATCCAATGTGAGCCTCCATCCCAGGATCCTGAGATCATGACCTGAGCCAAAGGCAGAGGCTTAATGCACTGAGCCACCCAGGCACCCAGAGAAAGCACCTTTAAAGTATCTGTGGTGTATAAGTGTGTTTGATTGTATGTTGACATGTCAAAATAGAAAAAAAAAAAAAAAGGTTGAGAGACTTAACAAAGCAGTGATGTAGGACATTTTTTTAAATGCATTTGCATTCCAGTTTTTACTCTAGTCTTATTGTGACCCTTAAAATCTACATTTGTTTCTAATTTACTGTGCTATCATCTGTCAAAAGGCATTTTGTTAGCACCTTTTCAATGAAGGTTTAAACTTCCTCACTTTAAAGGAGAAGATAACTGCAATGTAATGTGTGTTTAAAATTAATTTTCTGTTAACTTTTCAAAATGTTGCTTAAAGATCTTTTTGATATTTGGGAAGTCTCAGGAGAATTTTTTTGTGAGATTTTGCCATCTTTTATGTAGAGCATAAACTTGTGTTTTGTGACAAGAAATAAAAACTTGAAAGATTTAGATGATTCTAAAACTTAGGAATTTTAACAAAATCTTACATTTGGCCATAATATTTTCTCATTTTATTTATGACTTTCATTACTCTTTCTTCTTGATGGTTAATTATTCAGCAGACAGATGAGGATAAGCTTATGCTTCAGTACCAGGCAAACACAGAATCTCAATGGCTTAATACCTAAAGCTTATTTCTTCTCTTGTAAAGACATCTGTAGGTCAGCAACTCTCCATGACATTGTCTTTTAGGTGATATCTCAGCAGCGTAGTCTTCTTTGACCTATGGCCCAGCGTCTCAACCTTTGATCTCTAGGCTTCCTATGAATGAGAAGGGAACTCACACCTGCTCTTCAGTGTTTGGCCCAACCCTGATCATAGCCGGCCGACTGGAACAAGTCATGTGGTCCTGCATTCAGGACCTTCTTCCTTCAGGAAGAAGATGAAATGTGGGGAGCACATGGGATATTGAGTTTGTAATACTATCTGCTGCAAAAGTGAATTCCAAATTTGAGTTTTAAAGCTAGACGGGACTTGGGAAAATAGCTTCCTTATATTATCAGTAAAGAAGCTAAAGTTACAAGAGTCAAGCCACTAGCTCACACTACTGCTTGTCCTTTTTTTTTTTTTTTCTTTTAAAGATTTTATTTATCTGTCAGAGAGAGAGTGTGCACAAGAACAAGCAGGGGAAGCAGCAGGCAGAGGGAGATGCAGGCTCCCCGCTGAGCAAGGAGCCTGATGCAGGACGCATTCCCAGAACCCTGGGATCATCACCTGAGCCGAAGGCAGATGTTTAACTGACCGAGCCACCCAGGGGTCCTAAACTGCTACTTATCTTAAGGAGTGTCTTCATTATGCTTTCTTTAGTGCATTGAGAAGACCTTTCAAATAGTCTAATTATAATGCTTCTTTGCCTTATCTTGCCATTCTTATTCTTGGACATTTTGAACTTGGGATCACAATTAGATAAATGTCTTGTTCAATAGTTAGTTGTATTGTGGATGGCTGCAGAATCGCAGAATATGTCATAACAGAATAGCATTTGGGCTAGAAGAAATTTCTCCCCCAGAAGTAAATTATGCTGGACCCACGTGGTAGGCTTTAAATCTTGCTCTTGAGTCAAAGTAGATATGGATTGTGGAATTTATATGTACATTAAACATTTCCTACTCATGGCTGGAGCTTCTCTCAGAGCTTTGATGATTTAAGCCCTGAGATAAACCGAAGTGAATTTATTTTCATAACCAAGCTGGGCATCAGCTCTAGTTGCTAGCTAAGGAAGTGAAAACCAAAATATAGAACTGAATATTTTATTTACTGATGATAATGCCCAAGGAACAAAATGCATTTCATTATTACAAATATAACATGCAGAAACTTAAGTTTAATTTACACACTTAATCTCTTTGGACATCAGTGGGCTTTCTGACCAGCGAAATCCATGGACCACAATTTCAGTACCACTAATATTAGTGGCAATTGTAGAACTGAGAGATAACAGATAACTAGCAGCTTCTGTCACATTGTACTGTAAGGATTTAGGATAATTAATATTTTGAACTTGAATGTGCACATTATTTCTCATTGGCTACAGATCCTTTTGTGGATATACTATTAGGCAGAACAGTAGAGGGAAGGTTGGTACCCTTGGACCAGAGTATTTATAGCATCCTTTGAGAGTAGTTATTATTTTAGTTATATCATGAGTGAGAGAAATCTGGGTTCAGAGAGTATAAGTAACTTCTTAAGATTATACAGAATAAGTGGCAGATTTATTCATGAGTGTATCTGATACAAATGCTAATGTTTTACCATCAATTTAATGACTTAGTTCAAGTTTAACAATATTTGTTTCCAGTTGTTGCTGTAACAATTTCCACAAATTAATGGCTTAAAATAATAGACATTTATTATCTTATATTTCTAGAGGTAAGATTTTGAAACAGTTTCAGAGGACTACAGTCAAGATGGTGGCGGGGCTTATTCCCTTCTGGAAGCTCGCGGGGACAATCCATTTCCTTGTCTTTTCTAGCTTCTGGAGATGGCTGGCACTTCTTGGCTAGTGGCCCCATCCTTCATATTCAAAGTCATCAGTGTAATGGCTTTCAGTACCTCTCTTTAACTCTTACCATCCTGTCTCCCTCTTAGAAGGACCCTTGTGATTACATTTGGTTTACCTGGGTAATGCGTCTCAAGGTCCTTAACTCAATCACACCTGCAAAGTCCTTTTTGCTATGGAAGGTAATATAATTACAGGTTCTAAGGATTAAGTTATAGATATCTTTGAGGGGCCACTTTTCAACCTACTGCACTATAATATTTCTCTTGACGTGCATATTTCAACAATAGATTCTAGGTTATTCTAGTATTTTTTTGGGGGGGATACAGCATTTATTTTTATTTTTAGACATTAAAACTCTACAGAATATTACAAAAATAATAACAAATCTATAGTTTTAGTAAGAAGAGATGGACTTGACACATACCCCTTCACCCATAGAACAGAAACGGACTCTGATATGTGTCTCAAAGTGGGGAAAAAAAAAAAAGGAAAAAGAGAGACAGAGAGACAGATAGACCAGGACCTTCCCCTAACAACATACAAAGATTTTGCTTAAACAAACAAACAAAAAAATTGGTAATGTAAATTCCAGTTGTTTCAGGGTTAAATGTGACACTACATAGGATAGAGTAGTTTATTCTCATTCTGTCTTTTATCTACAGGAAGTGGAAGTCTCCTTCAGCACATCTATGAAAAATGAGTTGTTTGACTTTACAAAATGCTGTAATCTGACTGGGAGAAAGAGAGAACCTTTGGTGGCAATGCTGTGGTGTGGGTCCATCTGTCCTCTAAGAGATTTAAGAGAAGGGAAGTGGGTATCCTGAGAGTTTCATTGAGTGGAGACAATGGATTGCCTCTCATGAAACATGGCGCTAGATATCTGGTGGACCTTTTTTTATAGTCCTACATGGTAGTTCTTCCCTCCCAGCTTTAGGGACCTGTCTAATGCGTGCCCAATCTCTTGCTGATTCCATGCTGCATTGCTTGACTGTCTGCTCCTCCCCATAGTGACTGCCACTCATGCATAGCTAGCCTCACCTCTCACCTGGATCTCTGACTTAGTTCTTCTTGCCCTTCACTTCCTCTGGTCTAATCTTGACACAGCAGCCAGCACTTGTTTTAAGACATAAATTGGAGTAGAACACTCTGCTCAGAACCCTAATGGCTTTCTGCCACTCTTGGGAGAAAAAGTGCAGATTCTAAACAAAGCCTTTTTATGCTGACTGGCCTCCGTCTGCAGCTGCCTGCCCTACCCTAATCACTGCACAGTGGTCACACGAGTCTACTTCAAGATACACCCCTGGGCCAAATGCTCGCCTACCTTAGAAACTCCAAACATCACGTTCTCCCTGCCTGGATCATTCTTTAGCTCACTGTAATGAGGCAATTCGTTCATACTCAAGAAAGTTAGGTCCCCCAAACTCTTCACTCTTTTGACCCTCTCATCAGTGTGTGATTATGCAAGACACATGTAGTGGTGAGTAGAGTGGTCTCTGCCACCTACCAGCTGTAACTTTGAGCATGTCACTTAATCTCTGTGTAGAACTAAGGCCTATACTAATAGGGCTTTGTAAGGATTGAATGACTTTATATAAATTTTGAGAGGCAGAATTTTAAGCTTACTTTGCATATTATAAGGATAATGAAGAATGATCACTTCTGCCTAGAAAAAGGGAATTTATTTTTTTTTAAGATTTTGTTTATATATTTGACAGAGAGAGATCACAAGTAGGCAGAGAGGCAGGCAGAGAGAGAGAGGAGGGGAAGCAGGCTCCCACTGAGCAGAGAGCCTGATGGCAGGGCTTGATCCCAGGACCCCAAGATCATAACTTGAGCTGAAGGCAGAGGCTTAACCCCACTGAGCCACCCAGGTATCCCAAAAAAGGGGACATTTGATTAGATGATCAGAGCTTGTCAGTCTTAGAGGTACTAAAAGACTGAGGTTGCTTATGTCTTTCAACATGAGCTCAGTGTTATGCAAAAGCCTGGGTTTGGGTATTGGAATAAATGGTGTCAAATCTCTGCTTTGCTTAGAGAGAATGTCTGTGGTGAAGTATGCAGCCTCTAGATTCTAGTCCAGAATCTGGGATTTATGCCGCTTCCTGGCTGTGTAAACTGGGAGTAGTTGCTTAGCTTTCTAGGCCTCAATTCTTCTATAAATAAAAACAAAGTAAAGGTTGTAAAGATTGTTGTGAATATTAATGAGAGGATTCATGTAAATTATTTGACACAAAGTGGATAAGCCATAAATATTAGTAATTGTTACAAAATGGGCTAAAATTTACCTTGACTGAGATTGTTACCTTGACTTAAGATTTCTCAACCCCAAGTCTTAGTTTTCTCATCTGAATTAGGAATCTGTTCAATCAGTAGATATTTATCTGGCTCCGGGCACTGGACTGCAAAGTACCTGTGACTACAACAAAGAAAAAAACTCGGGAGTTAATAACATCTACCTGCAGAATTTGTGTAAAAATTTAATGAGATAATGTATAATTGAAGTACTCATTATACTTTCTTGCATACTTTATTCACTAAACAAATGTTAATTTCCTTTCTTCTTAGTTGGTAGAAAGGTCTTATTTCTCTTTTCTAAAAGTCCAAATGTAATCACTTTCAATAATTTAATTTGATGGTTAATGTGATAAATCACTTTTTTTTTTTACTCTAAGTGATATGTGTTGATGAGATATGATTTATTAGACCAGTTACACACATGCTAAATTATTTTGAGTTAGATCTGCCTAACAGAAAAAGAGAAAGTGACAGGAATGTCTTGTTCTTATAAAGTATCATAAGTATGTGTGTACTTATTCTCCAATATTGGGTTCCATTGAGAACCTTTAACACCTAAGGACAGCTTCTGGCAGATCAGTTGCTGCAAATCATACAACTACTTAATAGAGATTCACACACTCGTAAATTGAAAGATGATCATGGAGAAAAACATTTAAATGAAGAACCTCATAAATCATAAAAAGGAGATACATTTGGCCCATTTGTACCCAATCCCTGCTGCCAGCCATCATCCGCTATCCTTTAAGAGGGACTTAATGTTTATAGCAGCAATGACCATAATAGCTAAAATATGGGAAGAACCCAGGTGCCTACTGACAGATGAATGGATAAAGAAGATATGGTATGGAATGGAATATTACTCAGTTATCAAAAAGAATGAAGTCTTGCCATTTGCAATGATGTGGATGGGACAAGAGGGTATTATGCTAAGCAAAATAAGTCAGAGAAAGACAAATACCATATGATTTCCCTCATATGTGGAATTTAAGGGAAAAAAAAAACAAATGAACATAGGGAAAGGGAAGTAAAAATAAAGAAAGTCAGAGAGGGAGGCAAACCATAAGAAACTCTTAACTATAGGGAGCAAACCAAAGGTTGCTGGGGAGATGTGGGTGGGGATGGGGTAACTGGGTGATGGGCATTCAGGAGGGCAGTTGATTTAATGAGCACTGGGCATTATTGCAGCTGATGAATCACTGAATTCTACCCCTGAAACTAAAAATATACTTTATGTTAACTAAATTGAACTTAAATAAAAACTTTAAAAAAGGTACTTGAAGGGTTAAACCAAGTAGGAGTGAACTGATCATGTGACCTAAATTACATACGACTTTGAACTGCAATAGTAACTCAGCATATCAAAGACAGATGCTCAGACCAGTGAGTAGAAAAACAGATCCTTAGAGAGATTCAAGTTAAGTCCAGAGGAGATAGAGTGTTTTGAGAAGATACATACCGAAATGGAAGTACCGAGTGTTCATGACCAGCGTCTGTTTGCATAGGTTAAGTGCCGTGCTGTATTAATTGTTAAAAATCTTGAATAGTTACTTAAAACTTATTTATTCCTTGGGAAAGAATCCTGAAGAGTGCTTACTATCAAACTAAGAGAGTGAGGGGGAGGGAAGCAAGACTGAGATGAAATGGGGTTTAGAACTAACGGATTAGAATCAGAGAAACCAGAATTTTTTTTTTAAGATTTTATTTATTAATTTGACAGAGAGAGATCACAAGTAGACAGAGAGGCAGACAGAGGGAGAGGGGGAAGGAGGATCCCTGCTGAGAGAGAGCCCTATGGGGAGCTCTATCCCAGGACCCTGAGACCATGACCTGAGCCAAAGGCAGAGGCTTAACCCACTGAGCTACCCAGGTGCCCTGAGAAACCAGAATTGATAAAATTAAGCTCGAAGCAAATGAAAGACAGGAGCCTTACACTCTGAATATCACATATTATTTGAAACTTGCCTGAGGTTCGCATTTGGGGAGGAGATGAAATATGTGGGTTGGCTTAAAGTATAGGTGGGAAAAAACAAATAATATAGCCACATTGAATTGATACTTGACTGTAAGTGTTTTCATGTTTTTGGATTGTGGAGAATTATTTCTTAGGTCATTTTTAACCACTTAGAAAATATTTCAAAAGGATCCTATTCAAATGAAAACAGTTCTATAATTTGCTTTGTTACTTTGGGAAAGTTTTCATTATAAATGCAGAAGTTCCTTTTATTTTGGGCACTGATTGGATGAAATTCCGTAAATTGTATAAACTTCCTGATCTTTTATTGAATTCCTAGAATACTTTTAGCTCATACCAGTATCTTTCCTTTTAAACTTATGCATTTCTAATATTTTGACACCTCCCAGGTAAGATAAATGAATTTTTGCAGGGTAACATAAATTCAACCATCTTGAAAGGTTCTGGACATCTGTCTTGCCAACTAATGCTAGCTTTTAAAACACACTTAATAGCAAGAAAAATTTAAGTTGAAATAACTGGAGCAATTCCAGTTGTTCAGTTGACTTGGCTGAATGACTGTCTTCTGAGAGATCGGGGCATTTATAAAAAATGAAAACAGAAGAAGAATAAAAGAAAGACAGGAACTAAAATGAAAAAAGCAGACTTTACTACTGCAAGTTATTTATACAACATGAAAAACAGCTAGTTCTAATGCCTGATACTTAATCCGTATACCTGATACCTATTAAAATTAATATAATAATAGACTTTTAGCTGACACATCCCTTTTACCAACTTGAGTCACTGCAGTTAAAGAAGATCCAAATGTGTATCAAAAATACTGAGTCATGTATATAACCACTCTTAGATTTAAATGGCAGATTGTCTAAACTATTCCAAGGTGGTGTGTCTCTGTGTTTTCTTAGTATTACTTCTGTCTCATTTACATGTCAGAGAACTGCTACTAATAACGTTTGGGAATTATGTAGAATTGATGAGAATGATGTTGATTGGGTCAGGCCAGAGGGATAAAAACCTCACTTCCCTAGATCACTGTGGCATTCTCTTTATCACACCTGTGTGTTTATTTTGCCTTTCGCCTCTTAATAGGAGTTCATACCCCTGTTGAAGTAAGTGTTTCACTTTCAATATAGATGACCTTGAACTATGAGAACCCTCCAAGGGACCTCTCTTCTCCAACATCCCTGGCACAGAATGTGAACTCCTAAGACACTGAGTCTGTGCTACTGGCCCCATGTCACGTGATGCCTCAGAGCAGCCAGTAAGACACAGTTGGGCTGGCTGCTCGCCCTGGTTTTGGCTGGCTGCATCTGCAGTTGCACTAAGAGCAAGTATGTGTCTTTCATACTGCTCTTCACTTTCATATTTTCTTCAATTTTTAAAGTCAAATTCTTCTACTTTGTGTCATAGAAAAGGAGACATGAATCTCAGGATGTCAAATCACCACAAAAGTGAAGAAAAACCTTACTTCAGACATGAAGGATGGAATAAAAGTGAATGAACTCACTTTAAGCTGTCTCATTTGGGGATGAGTATAATTTTTTTAGAATGGGGAGATAGTTGAAGGGAGAAGAAAATGCTAAGTCAATTCAATTAATGGTGGCATGAAAATGCATTGGCCGAGTGATGAGGTGGAAATCTAGGTGATTTTGTGGAGGCCTGGTCAGAAAATACATATGCTTCCAAAGTTTAAAGCCTAAACCAAGCAATGAATTTTAGCATAGGTGCCTGAGTCAATAAAGGAACAGTGTGATTACTTCCAAAAGAGAAATTCTTGGCCCAACATCAGCATTAAGGAAAAATTTGAAGCAGATCTGTAGAAGTAGCTAAGATTTTTTTTTTCCAGAAAATTTTGTTTATATCTTTGAAAGAGAAGCCAACTATTTTATTTACATTTAAAACTGATGAAAGAGGACTTTGGGAAAACCAGTACCCTGGCAAAACTACGTTCTCGAGAAAGGAAAAGAGTATTGCTCTTTATGGAGTAGATATATGGGACCTTGTTTACAGGAGTTTAGCAATGACGTTTCATTGAAAGGGAAGAGAGTGGGATCAAGAAAAAAGAGTCTCCACAAAGAGATGTGGTTATCGTTCACTAATGGATTCCAAGTGCCTAGAACAATGCCTGACATGTAGCTCAGTAAATTGACTGTTAAGTAGTATTTGAACCCTCAGCTAGTCTAGTCCATATTAAAAAAAAACAAACAAACAAACAGTTTTTATAGTGGTTTCACGTGATTATACTGTATGTTTCTTTTCTTTTCCTTTTTTTAAAAAAAATTTTTATTTGACAGGGAGATAAAGCACAAGTAGGCAGAGTGGCAGGCAGAGGGAGAGGGAGAAGCAGGCTCTCTGCTGAGCAGGGAGCCCAATGTGGGGCTCGATCTCCGCATCCTGGGATCATGACCCGAGCTGAAGGTAGTCGCTTTACCGACTGAGCCACCCAGGCGCCCCATACTGCATGTTTCTAAAATATATATTGGTTTTATTTTTGTCAAGCTAATTTTGTACTTATTTTTGGTGTTTCTTGAGTTGGTATGAAGCAACTTTGTAGACACGGAACATGGGCTCATAACATGGCATCAAGAGGAAGGAAAAAAGCATCAACTTGTGATTGCTACACTCATGGCTCTCCTTTATAAACCAGTTAAGTGTGTCTGCAGCTCCTCACTTTATGTTTTTCTTTTCCCTATTTTTTTCTTAGATGCTTCCCTTGCATTTCCTTTTAGGATGCTTTCCCTTTATATCACTTGATTTGTTAGCTGAGACCTACTGAATGCCTTTACCCACCAACCATGACAAAAAAAAAAAACAAACTTGAAAAAACCAGTGAAAATAAAATACTCTAATGATATTTGGGATGCAGTAATAGTCTTGGAGTTGTACTAGAATATTCTAATATGTGGAACAGTATAATATATAATAAACAGCAGTGACACTATATTCAAACATTGAAAGGCATTGGATGGTACTTTAGACTCTCCAGAGATAACGATTTTATCTCCTTCTCTTTTTCCCATTAAACTCCTCTGCTAGCAGTGGAATTGAAGCTACATTTTTAAAATTTCTATTAAATGTTTATATTTTGGTCGCATTTAGTTTTATTATTGTGACTATATACAAATCTGTTTTAAAATTGGAGAGCTATGGTAATTCAGCTAGTTGCTTAAACATATTTTGTGTGATTGTCAGGAAACCTTGCCATTTACTGCATTGTTTCTATGGAATAAGTGGACTTTGGATCATATCCTCCTCGTAAATAAGGGGCTGCCGGTATATTTAATAAGAATGGAGTTTGTACCAGATGTTGTATAGGAAACACAAGATGGAAAATTGTAGACTATATGATTTTTGCTGTGCTAAATCTCATAGGTAAAGAGATCTTGATTTGCTTCCTAGCTCTGTCATTGTTATTCTTAGTTAATTTTAATTTTAGAAAAAAAATTTTTTTTTTTTTTGCCAGATTCCTTGATTCCTGGAACTCTGGAATTGTAGAAATAACAAAGCATGTAGCTCTCTCTTCTCTGGATTTATAGAGCTTTAAATTTAAAAAAATTCTTCAAATTTGGCTCATGAGTAGACATTCATTTTATTTCAAAGCAGTATAGTCTCCTTACTTGCTGAATTAAGACTGATTTCTATATTCTTTGAAAAAGAAATTAAATAAGAAAAATTCTCATCAGAAAATCACTGATCTTAGTTTGGATGTAACAATTTAATATGAGAATATATATTATGATAGATATTTTTATTGAATTATCAAGTAAATATGTTAATTATACTATAATTAATATATTGATTTACCTCAATTAAATTTTGTCCCTTAAAACTTTTCATAAGCATATTATCACTGATGTTCACTCATTGCCATGCTTTAACCTGCCCAACTTCTAGTGCCTTCTTAATGCTGTAGGCAGCATGTCAGTCTCATAACCTGCCCAACTTTTATAAACAAAGCAGAAGAGGATCTGGGCCAAACCCAAAGTGAAATTGAGGTGTGAATATTGAAAACAAATTACCAATCACCATCAGTGTTAAGGGTTTGGATCTTAGCCCCTTTCCATTCACACTGATAATCAAGACCCTTCTATGGCATGAAAATGACATAATTATTTTGAAATTATTACATTTCAGTGTGTTAACACAAACATTTTTTTTTTTTTTTTTTGTCTCTCTGAAACATGTCAGGTTTACCTTCCCTTGTGTTGCCTTCAACCATTTTCTTGAAGAAAAGCAGAGAGAATAAAAGCCCCTGGCTTTTGTGTGTTCCGCGTGTTTATGTGCTGAATGGTAGTCAACCGTATAAATGATAGCAGAAACTTCCTTTTGGAAGGTCTTTCATTTCTGACAGCTCACTGTAGCCATCACAGTTAATTTTATTATTGGCACTCAGGCATAAACCCAGTGAAACTGCAGCTTCATAGCACGTTTGCCCAGAATGTCTGTCCTGGGAATTCACAGTTCTGTGATAAATAACACCACTTTGATGACTTGGGGTGGTTTGATTTTTTATAGCACTAATAACACTGATGAACAATGGGCAGTTCACAGTTTGGGTTGTTTCTTTATTTCCGTAAAGTAGATCAAAGTGGATTTAGTGGCTTAGCAGTGATTCACACTAACAAGACCTGGAAGGGTCACCTGACCAGAAGGTTATAGGAGCGAAGAATGTGATGTGGCTGTCAAAAGCTAGTGTGTTTTGGGTTGTGTTACTAGAACCAGCACACCAGTCACTCTGTACTGGACTGATCAGATCATTGGAGTCTGGGTCAGATGACAGGGCCTCACTGTAGGAAAGGCATTGGCAAACTGAAATGTCTTAAGAGGTTGCTGAGGAATCTGGAATGAGTGAAGTAACAGAAAGCTTTTCTTGAGGGCGCAAATTTATCGTCCATAATGTGAAATCCCGGAGAAATGAGCAGAGAAGATACCTGCATTCTTTCAAAACCATGCTTTGCCTGGTGAGTAAGTTGCTTTTTTTTTTTTTTTTTTTAAGATTTGTTTATTTATTTGATAGAGATCACAAGTAGACAGAGAGGCAGGCAGAGAGAGAGAGAGAAGCAGGCTCCCTGCTGAGCAGAGAACCCAATGCGGGAATTGATCCCAGGACCCTGAGATCATGACCTGAGCCTAAGGCAGCAGCTCAAACCACTGAGCCACTGAGGCACCCTGTGAGTTGCTTTTTGATAGAAGCTTGGTGTACTGCTTCATACACTGAGTCCTAAGAAGTGTTTAAGTGTTAATATGCCCCCATGGTGCCTTTCTTTATGCACAGGGGAAACAAATCTCACCTACCAAGTATTATCCTCAAGCAACATTTGACACTTCCATAGCAAACTTTCTCAAGAGCTGGGGGAATGGAAAGACCAACATGCAGGCTTTTTTTTTTTTTTTTAATATAAATTTTTGAAAATGAAAGGCACTTGGATTTAAGGGCGTGGAAGTCACGTACAAACCCCATGAGTGCCTTATGTCCACAAATGCTGCTCAAACCTGAATGTTTATGGGAGAAGAGCCCACACTGACCAAAAGAAAAACTGTTGGCATTTTTTTGCCTTATGATTAGCTATTTATTACATTTCTTGTGATTATTTATTATTTTTCTCTTTTCCATTGCTTTCTGTGATATATGTCAATTATGAATTTGTGAAAGAGGGGGATAGGGCAGTTTAGAATTTTTAGACAATTGTGCTTTAACCTCTTTAAGTTTCTAATACCCCCGCCAATTTTTTTTCCTCATTTTTATCCAGTTAAAATTTCACCTGCTACAGTGATGAATAGTGACTTGGTATAAAGTACTCTCAAAATAATTTCAATTATCCTTAAGAAGCATATATTTCTTGAACATATTAAGGAGTTTTTCTGAAGTATTTGAGATGTCAGAATGGCTTCATTCGACAGTATAATACTGTAATACTTGATGCTATATTTGGTACATTCTCATTAATATGTAGACCCTCATTTCTAATAAAAATTTAAGAAAAACAAGCCTAAGAAAGTGGATGGTGCTTTTAGATACACTTCTAATGAATAGGTCTTTTCAGGTTACAGTTTGAATGTTATCTTTTTGTAAGTATGCCTTTAGTTGGAAAATACTCAGTGTATTAATAAATTAGCTTCAGAAAGATGAGGCTGGCAAAATATTTTAGATGATTCAGAACACTTAGTGGAGCATCAAATTAACAATCTCTTGGTTTATAAAGAAAGGACAAGCAAGTGCAAAGTGAAATTTTTTCCCCTAATAATGATACTGAGTGATTTTTTTTTTAAAGATTTTATTTCTTTATTTGACAGAGATCACAAGTAGGCAGAGAGACAGGCAGAGAGAGGGAAGCTGAGCAGAGAGCCTGATGCGGGGCTCGATCCCAGGACCCTGGGATCATTTCTGGGATCATTTCCTGGGATCATGACCTGGGCTGAAGAAAGAGGCTTAACCCTCTGAGCCACCCAGGAGCCCCTGAATGATAAGTTCTTTGACTAAAGTTTAATCTTTTCCTGTTTGACAGTTTGGGACAAGTAGGCATGGATTTTTTCATTCCTTATTAACCCAGTCCTGACAAAATGGATTGCCTTGTGCTAGAATCTATTGTACTTGAAGAAAATGCATTATAGTTGTGCTATATCGCTAGGAAGGCTATGATAGCCAAACAGAATACTCAGTTTCCCTCCATTTTCTGAACCAAACAAGAAAAAATAATGATACATGCCCTAGCTAATCACCAAGCAAAAGACATGTACCATGATACGGAAAAATATATCAAAAGAAACAGATATAAAGAAGAGCAGTGGCAGCTTATGAATTGTATTGGGCAATATGCATTTATTATAAATACTCACATGTGAATAATCAAAATGAAACTTTAGGAATCCAAATATAACATTTCTTTACTGGGATTAGAATACCAAAACAAATTTCAGTTAGTGAAATTAAAAATTTTGCTCATGTGTATATATCCATAGTGATCAATAACACGTCACTAATTTGCCTCTGCTGTAGTTTTAGCACGCACTGAGATAATAGGTTCCCATTGTGCCGGAGTAGTGGCCCCTTTAGGGTGATTCACATGATGGCATTACCTTATGAAGTCCCTGTAGCTCGGGTTCAGATTGCTAGAGTGGATCTCCAGAAGCTGACTAATCATTACTAACTCTGGGAGGCTTATGTTACAAATTCACAAGGAAACTGATCAGTTTACCAGGTTGCCTACGAGTTAATTAAAATGAGAAATACAATTGTCATAGAGACCAGAGGAACTGATATTGCCTTAGGGAAGCCACATGGGAAACCAAATATACAACCAGAATCTTGCTTGGTGAGCAGTGAGTCAGAGCAAGAGGAGCTTGTTGCATGATTAAAATAGCTAATGGTGCCAACCTCTAATAACCCAATACATCTGCTGCCATCATTAGGACTTGGCTGCCAGGTAGCTACATTTTTTTACATTGATGTACTCATACCACCAACACTTTGCACTGTAGACAGCTAGTGAACTGGGCGCCACTCTGCTCCCTAGGGGTAGGTTTTGCTATGATTTTATTGCAGCTCTCATGAACTGTTTTTCTAAGATAAGCTCTTAAAATTTTGGAGGGTCCTGCTGATAGTAACACAATGTAGTGAGAAGAACACAGATACCGGGGTCAGAGCATTCTGTGTTCTGCAACTTACGATGCAGAACCAGCATCCTGGTTCTGGTTCTGCAACTTACTATCTCAATTTTTAACCTCCTTAAGGCCAAGTTTTCAAATTTGTAAAATGGGAATCATAATCTCTGTCTCATTGGAATTAAATATCATCAGCAGTACCTCAGTAAACAGTAGACAACATTGTGTGGTGTTGAAGAGTATTGGCTTTGGAATCAGATAGACCTACCTTTGGTCCCAGAGCTACAATTACCTTCTCCTCCACAGCTCATTTATTTCTAAGTGTGGGAATAAAAATCCTGCCCCATAGAGTAGTTTTAAAATTAAGTGAAATAAAAATAAAACAGTTCTCAATGCTCCATAAGTGGTAGCTATCAATATAAGGGATAATGCAGGGTGCTTAGGTGGCTCAGTCAGTTAAGCATCCAGCTCTTGGTTTCAGATCAGGCTCGGGTCATGATCTCATAGGGCAGGAGATCAATCCCTGAGTCCGGTTCTCCACCCAGCAGGGAGTCTGCTTGAAAATTTTTCCCTTTGCGCCTCTCCCCACTCTTGCTTTCAACTAAAATAAATCTTAAAAAAAAGTAGGTGATAGCACTATCAGTGTTCCTTCCCTTGCTCAACATTAACAACATCCTGTAGTGAATATATGTTGAACCATAATAAATTACAAAATAAGTACCCAAAGTTTTTCATCCCATGAGCCAAGGGATCCTCTTTGGTTTGAAGAGTTTTCACCATTCTTGTCTGTTACTCATATGCCAACAAGTTGAGGGTTTGCTGAGAGTGATTACGCTTGAAGGGCAGGAGTCTTTCTAAGGGTTTCATTCACCTCCCCTTGTTGAGCATGGTGTCCAGACTGACCCTAATTAATTAGAGTCAATAAGGAGGTTAAGGCCTTACTTTCCCTAGACCTCAGAACTGTCCCCCTCACTACAGCAGCACTTGTTCTGCGTGAGGGGAGTCTTCTGTCTTGTTTTCAGTCTCTTTTATTTCTGGGATTACTTAGAAAATGCTGATTTTTTTTCCCACAGCACTTTGGCTATGTCTTCCTGGAAGTAAACAGAAAACATGTCAAAAGGAAAAATGAGAATTTATATGTAGGGAAAAAGCTTTCAGAGAATGGGTCATGGTAAGTGCTTCTCATAAAACCTGAGATGAGACATTAGTAGAAATTAGGATGAGATAGAACTTGTGTAAGCAACACTGTGAAAGTGCCGTAATTTGAAAATGTGCTGACCTATGTCTACAGTGCCTAATCATAATAAAAATGAGACTTTGCTGCAGGCAACTGTGCAAAATTAGGAAAATATTGAAAGAGCAAAGTACGTTCTAGCTTTGTCTCTCATGAGACCATAAGGTATAGTGTCGTTGTTTAGTAGACAGTGCAGAAGAGCAGCAGAAAGTAACTATCAAGTGGCCACTAGGAAATTTGCCTGGAAAATAATTCCTCCAGGTGATTTCTGAGGTATTAAGTTAGATTCCAACCTAGCATTAAACAAAGTATCTATGAATTCTTTCAGTTATTAAAAGGACTTGTGCACAAAACTCAAAAGGCTCAAACATGTCCCAAATAAAGTTAGGCTTCCCCACTCCCTGCCACAAAGTTGCTTTCCCTTATAGTTTTCCTATTTTAGTGGCGTCAGCCAGAAACCTTGAATTCATCTAAGACTCCTTTCTTTTTTCCACATCACAGATTCAATCTGCTAGGAGTCTCTCTTAGTTTTTCCTTTCAAAATATACCCAGAACCCAACCACTTCTTGCTCTCCTTGCTGCTACCCCCTGGCACAAACCACCATTCCCTCTCACTTGGGCTATTTATTGCCTTAGTTAGCCTCAGAGTCTCTCTGCTTCTGTCTTTGTCTCTTACAATTTTTACTCCACAGAGTAGCAATCCTTTAAAACCTGTCAGATCATGTCAATCTTCTACACAAAACACTGTTGATGGCTTCTCATTCCAATCAAGCAAAAACCAAAGTCCTGAAAATTACCTATGAGATCCTCTATGATCTGATTCCCCATTACTTCCCTGCTTCATATCCTCTTACTTTTCTTATGTTCGCTTCAGTCCAGCAACACTGAATGCTTTTCTGTTCTTCAATCTGACTATTCTAGATTATTGCCATCTAGAGAGAAGCATGGTGGCATTAGATTTATAGATGTAGAATATAGAGCCAGTATTCTGAAAAATGAAAATAAAGACATACAAAACCACAAATATTAACAGCAGGTGTGAATTTATAATAAATGATAAAATTCTAGACTACTTTATGGAAAACAGAGCTGGGCTATTTAAAAGAAGTAATTTTAGAATATTTAAAGGAAATTTGTTCAAAACAAAAAATATGCTTATTAAAAACATTTTGATAAATATTTCTGTTGGAATAAAATATCATTGGAATCTATTAGCAATATTTGGGTAAATGGGTAGATTCATAAAATATCAAAAGAAAATATATATGCACGGGATGGATATCTAACTTCACAAATGTGATGTTATGTAATTATTCACTCTAGTTCCAAATTGTCCATATTCTTTTTTTAATATATTTTTAAAAGATTTTATTTATTTATTTGACACAGAGAAATCACAAGTAGGCAGAGAGGCAGGCAGAGAGAGAGAAAGAGGAGGAAGCAGGCTCCCTGCCAAGCAGAGAGCCCGATGTGGGACTCCATCCAAGGACCCTGAGACCACGACCCGAGCCGAAGGCAAAGGCTTAACCCACTGAGCCACCAAGGCACCCCAAATTGTCCATATTCTTAATGGATGGACTGCTATGTTCACTTAGTTTTATACTTTTAATGATCTCAGGTGTTGGTTTTCTATAGTTCAAATACAGTCATGAATATATATAAGATGCTTTCATAATTTGTTGTTTTCTCTTTTAACAAAAATGAAAACAAATTTATTGTACTAGTTTGATCATAGGCACAAGCTCATTGTATGTAACAAACAGAATACACCATTATTAGGAAGAAATCCCAACACCTTGTGGAAACCACCAGGAACATTTTGGTGACTTCTTTCAAATCTGTGTAGGAACTTGGCAGATCTATATACTGGCACATATACACATACATGAAAATTTACACAAACATGATCATGTTGAAAATACTAGTTTTATTTTATTTATTTATTTTTTAAAGATTTTATTTATTTATCAGAGAGAGAGAGGGGGAGAGAATGAGCACAGGCAGACAGAATGGCAAGCAGAGGCAGAGGGAGAAGCAGGCTCCCTGCCAAGCAAGGAGCCCGATGTGGGACTCTATCCCAGGACGCTGGGATCATGACCTGAGCTGAAGGCAGCCGCCCAACGAACCGAGCCACCCAGGCGTCCCAAAATACTAGTTTTAAATCACTTTTTTTTTGTTTAGTAAATCCTCTCATCCAAATTTCCCTCACTCTACCTAAACAGTTTAAGAGCCTAGTATATATTCTTCTGTACTCATCTCCATACTTACCTAACCTTTTAATCACAAAACACACAGCCATACACATATTTTGTCATTGTTATACAAAAATAAAGTACTCTTTCTTTGTAGTTGAATCCATGTATATTTGAAATCTCAAGTGACCCAGCCAAACCTTAATTTGTTCTTTTTTTTCTTTTTTGAAAAATTTTATTTATTTATATGAGAGGAAAGAGGGGCAGAGGGGTGGGAGAGGGACAAGCAGACTCCACACTAAGTGCAGAGCCTGATGCGGGGCTCTATCTCACAACCCTGGACCTTGAGATCATGATCTGAGCTGAAAATCAAGAGTCTAAGGCTTAACTGATTGAGCCACTCTTTCAAAATTCTGAGTATTTCATAGCATAAATATACTGTAATTACATAATTATTCACCGAATCCTCTATCACTCTGTAAACTTTTTTCCTGAGCTTGGTATGTTGCTTTTATTTTTATGAGGTAGAGTCATGGCAGTGTGACTTCTGGCTTTGGACTTATCAAGCTGAAATGTAGTGGAATGTAGAGTACTGAGAGAGAATTGCAATGTAAGTACCCTATACCTTCTGACATTTTATTTACCTGTCATAGAGATAAAAAAAGATATTTGAGGCTATGGAGAATTCTGAAAATACATCTACATGTATCACCTCTAAGTAAAATATTGGAGAAAAGACTCTATAGGACTGATGAATCAGAGCAGAGACCTCTGACAGCAAGATGAAGTAGAAACTGTGGTGAACAATGAATTTTGCAGTATGTCTATAGTTAATTCTGAATGGAAAATGATAGCATGATTGTCACAGTTAAGATATAAATAAAGATTAAGACAAAAGAGATATACCACAAGGAAAACACTGGAACTAAAAGTCCTAAATTACTTCAGCTAAACTTGAGAGAGGAGAAGGGTGGGAAAATTATGATTATTAATGTTTTTACATATGAGGCAAATATTTTTTTTTTCTCACTCTGCCATTTGCTTTCTAACTTACTTCATAGAAATTTTGTTTTGGTTGCCCAGTAGTCTTTAACATTTAAATGCTCAAACTTGGAATTGTTGTATTTATTGATTCTAAAATAAGTCTTTTTTTTTTTTAAATAAGTCTTTCTTTAAAAGTTCTTTCCTACCCAATGATTATTATTATTTCCTAAAATTACTCTCTTTTTGATTCTTGTAAGTTACAAACTGATGGGTACAGAGGGGCGGTGGGTGGAAGGCTGGAGGAAAAGGTGACGGGGATTAAGGAGGGCACTTGCCATGAGCAGAGGGTAGAGGGTGTTGTATGGAAGTGTTGAATTACTATATTATACACCTGAAACTAACATAATACTTTATATTAACTCACTGAAATTAAAAGAAAAACTTAAAAGAAAATTTCTCTGGGTGGGGGGGTGCCTGGGTGGTTCAGTTGGTTAAGCAACGTCTTTGGCTCAGGTCATGATCCTAGAGTCCTCGGATCAAGTCCCACGTTGGGCTCCCTGCTTGGCGGGGAGTCTTCTTCTCCCTCTGACCTCTCCCCTCTCATGTTCTCTCTCTCTCTCATTCTCTCTCAAATAAATAAATAAAATCTTAAAACAAAAATTCTCTGGTATCTTTAAGCACTTTTTATTTAAACAACCACCACTTTAACGCAGTTGGAAATTTAGTTGTAGGTTTCTATTTATTTTTTTTGTAGAGAGGAAAACATGTATGTGCATAAACAAATAGAGGAAATTAGAAAAAAAATCAATAAAGATGATCCTAAGGATTCTCAAGTGTCCAAGTGTCAGATTATATAAAGGTTTTTATTTGGCTCAAAAAAAGAAAAAACATTGTTTTTTTGAATTTTACTTCAAATATATGAAGAACAACTGGTTGAGTTTAAGATTTCAAAGACTAGAGCAAAGCTAACTCACCACTTTGGCTGTTACTAACACTAACTGATAGTACCGAGAATGGAAAACCACAAGAGCAAAAATAATGCAGGGCCTCAGCCAGGTAATCAAGGTCTCTAGCGATAAGTAGTACTGATAGGATGGAGCTGGATAGGGTGTGATAAAAATGGACTTTACCCCTATGATCTTCCTCCCCAAAACATAGAACCTCTAACTGTTAAAAAAAAAAAAAAAAAAGGAATCAGATCCCACTGGAAGTACACTCTGGAAAATATCTGATTAGTACTTCTTCAAAAATATCTGACTAGTACTTTGATGACCCTGATGTTAGGATCATCAAAACAAGAAAACTTGGAGAAGCTGTCACAGCCAAGATGGCTAAATGCAATGTGGTAGTCTGGATGGGATCTTGGAAAAGAAAAAGGACAGTAGGTCAAAGCAAAAACAAAACAATCCCCAAAAATAAACAAACACCAAAAAAAAAAAAAAAAAAAAAAACCCTACCAAAATCTGAATATAGTATGAATTTTCTTAACGATAATGTCATTAATTTTAATGTATTGGTGTAAAATAATGCAATATGGTGTGAGGCAGGGGAAACTGAATGCACTGTCTGCACCTAGAAACTTTATTGCAGATTTAAAGCTGTTCTTAAAAGAAAAGTTTATTTTAAAATGTTGTAGGGTTAGCTGGTGGAATTGGCCCATGTTATAATAAATCATGAAAAGGAAACTTTGACTCCCTTTTAACATCCTTGTGGGGAGGGTGGTCATGTTACCTGTGGTTAAGTGGGCAAAATGTAGCAGCAGCTGTTTATGGCACTTATAAGCCAAATAAGTTCTGCTTTCAGTGGAAGTAAGAAGGAGAAATAATTATGTTACTTTGATGAATAAAGAAAGTGAATGGTCTTGAAATCAGGGTGGAGTTCCTTTTTACCCACCTGCTTCTGACAAATAGAAAGTACTAAAACAAGAGGGTGGCTGAGTTATGGACATTGGGGAAGGTATGTGCTATGATGAGGGCTGTGAAATGTGCAAGTGTGATGATTCACAGATCTGTACCCTTGGGGCAAATAATACATTATATGTTAATAAAAATAAAAAATAAAGAAAGTACTAAAACAAAGCAGGAGAATTTTTAGGAAGTAATATGGGGTGGGGAATATCTTAAAAAAGACACAAATTTAGAAGCTGTTTTTTCCCCAAAGTTGATGCACTCTCAGATTGATGACACAGATTGCTCAAGGAACATGATAGATTTGGTAAGTATATGCAGGCATTTAAATGATTTTCAGTGATAGGGCATTTCAAAAGGGAGTATTAGATACTACTACATAATTGTTTCTTGGTGTATATTTCAAACCCAGTGCTCTGGAGACTGTGTACCAGGGTGTGAGTTGCCAGATAGATGTGAGTGATGTGAGCACTTTTTTCAGGAAAATTAGAATTCAGTTATTAATTAGACAATCGAAGGAGGAGTACAGCTTACATCTTGTGACTTAACCACAAACAGTACACCCATTTTATACAAGTTTTCTTATAAAATGAGAATTGGGAGAAGTGGTGTGAAAGCCTTCAGGCAATGTGAAGATGCTACATCATACCTTGGAGTTAATGCATTTTTAAATTTCTTATTGAGATCAACTTTATCCCAGTGATGTGCAGTGCAGCTGACCTACAGTCCTACTGAGAAATAATTGTGTCTTTCACTACTTTCAGCAAATGCATCCACTGCAATTAAAACACTGGAAATGATACTTGCATTTTTCTTCCATTTTCTGGGATTTCTTAATATATAAGAAGAATGTGGTCACATAGACTAAGGAAGATGAATGCTAATATGTATTGTTCTTGGCAGCACAAAATGCTATTTATTTATTTTTGATAATTCTATAGTTCCTTGTTGCTTTCTTTGGAGAGTTCAAGTTTATTTTCCTATTGAAGTTAATTACTCTTGAGTAAAGCACTTTAAAATTCTTTTTGTTTGGTCAGGTCCTTTCTTGTTCAGGATTATTTTTAAAATAAGCACATTTCTTTATAAAAATGTGCAAACTTACCCCTGATCCTTGCCTGTATTTCTTTTGAAATTCATTACACTCCATTTGTATTTTTCAGAACTTGGAAAATAGAATGACATACATATTTCTGAATTCCACAGAACATCTCATAAAACTAGTTATGATACATTTGCTTTTATAATTGTGATGCCTTACTCTGCTTTTCCTAAGAGATAATTGAATTTAACATTCAAAGTAAAAATTTGGCATTTAGTTCTAATTGTATATGGGAATAAACTCATTTCCTCTTTTGTGCATAGGTACATAAATGCATGCAATGTTCACATTTCATTATAGAACTAATGGCCTTCCTTCACTCAGGATACTTCATTGTCTTTATATCCAGCATCTACAGTAACATTTTATGGTTAATTTTGTGTAGCAGCAGCTCAATTCTTGTTTATACACTGTAAAACTTAGTAGCCATTGGGATGTTTATCATCCATGAAGCTCATTTCACATCTCATCTATTATATGAATAAAAGGTGAAAATAATTACGTTTTTTCCAAGATGACATTGTTAGGACTGATTGCAGGAAAAAAGAAAACTCCACCAGGTCAAATAAATTTACAGATTATTTTCATTTTACTATTAACTTTTGAAAAGAAATACCAGTGAATTAGCGGAGAAAGTCAATATATCCAGACCATAAGCTCTCAACTAGAAATGAAAATATTAGTTATGGGAACCTAAAGCAAATGAAATGAAACTTCTTTAACTTTTTCTTTCTGTTAGAGAAATGTGGCTGTTACCTATTTTCAGGGCAGATCCAAGTTCTGTGAAGCCTGAAACTGACCAAATATGAGATGAAGGTTCTCTTTGAAATAATATAAAAATACAAACTGAGAAAGAATTTCCAAAGCAAGAATTTAAAATGAACCATGCCTGGGGCTTCGGAGATTCAGTTATATTTCTTCTGACCTTTCTCGAGGTAATTTACCAGAGATGCATCCTGGTTGCCTCCTAGATTTCTCTCCCTACCTAGAGTCTTCCACAAGTTCCTGCATTCCCTCTGATCAAAGATAGAAGGGCTCCAAAGCATCATTGTATTCAGGATAAATTTGCACCTGCACATGCTGATGAATTTTGTGTGTGTTTTCTGTACCTCTGCCTGCTGTGTTTCTAAATCTCCCTCCTCTGCTCTTCTCCTGGGCTGCCACCCAAATGTGGGCCCCATTTGATCAACTTGATTTTTTCTACTAGTGCCAGGTTTTCCATAGGCAAGGAAAAGAAAAATAGTTTCAGCTCTTTGGCAATAATATGGCATCCCAATTTTTTTATGGCATATGAGAATACCTGTTTGCACATAATTCTTAAGTGACATTACCTCTCTTTTCAGTACAGGAAAATAAAACAGTGTTCTCTTTCTCCAGTTGGGGAGTGGCATTCTCAGTTGGTAACCTGAACAACCTGAATGGCCATTGGGTAAATCAGCCATTCTAAGGAAAAATAGAGACCAGACATAAAACCTGGGACTAGCTTTGTGTAGGGTGTTGGGAGGGGGGTTATTAAAGGGTTAGAAGTAAAAATGATTTGACAAATGTTTCTGTGAGGCCCAGAGACTCAGAGCATTGTGACCAGCCTCTATAGTGGCTGGAGTAATTGAGGTAAGGGAAAGATTTGGCCAGGTGAGGGAGCTGGGAAGAGTTTTCTGGATAAATGCAAGACTAAATGGTGAGTCCTAGAGTTGGATAAAATTATGACATTTTAAAGAGATGTTCAGGATAGTCAAATCACAAAGGATGGAGATGAGGGAGTGAAAGATGATGATAGGTGTCAGATGGGGCTGTCTCAGGACGTTTTTATATATCGTAATTTTTTTTCATAATTTTGAAAAAAATTTAAGAAATAGGTATGACTGTAGTTTCATTTTAAGAAGTACTTCAAGGTTGTAGAAAGGGAAGAGACTGAAAACATCACATTACAATATGTAAAAATTACTTTAAAAGACTTTAGGGTAGCCAATATGATTATATATATATATATATATATATATATATATATATATATATATAAATAATATCTCATATATACATATATGTGTGTGTATATATATATACACACACACACATACACACACGCATGCACGCACACACATACACACACACACCAGTTAGTTCAGGCTCTAATTCTGGGCCTGATTACCAACCCACTGGGAGGTACGCAGTCAAGGGGAGGTCAGCTCACAACCTATCAGAAAAGGCCACATCCAGGAGCACCTACCAAAAACACTTCTCTAATCCCAACACTATCAATAACTACTTCTTTGCTAAGTAGCATACTGAGGATTGATTAGAAATAGCATTTATTGATGTAATCAAGGCCTGTTGATTAACATGATATAGGAGAGAAGGAAAGGGATTATTGATAATTAGAGATTGTCAAGACATGTAGAATGGCTAAAACACTTTAGATATTATCAAATGTTCCCTGAACAGGATATAAAATTTTACGTCAGTAAATCATCCCTGAAGGATGATTCCTGGGGTTTGAACTCTGATTGATTCTACAAATAGGCATTGGTTTAGGAGGATTTCTGATTGCAAGTTGCCAACTAGAGGCAAGGATTGGATTTTACCAAGGACTGTATATCTAATAAATGTCTATAGTTTTGTCAGAATTTGGTGCAAGATTTGTTCTTACTAAAAGTTAATAGGGTAATGAGGGAGGAGTTAATCCTTGCTATCTGAAATTCTTTCACAGCTGTTATTACCTACCAGAAAGAACCTATACATTCTGAAGGGCCAATGGGGTTTAGTTCAGTCCAGCAGATAGTGTCACCTGACCCGCTGCCCTGCTATTACAAGAAGAATGAGAATGGCCTGAACAAGGAAGTTGGAAATTGTGGCTGGGTTGACTTAAGAAATAAATTGGAGATAGGCTCAATGGAATAGAACCAAGGAAACAAAGAGTCTGAGGAAAAGGGAGGGGAAAAATCATATGTCATTTTTGGTCACTGGCAACTGATTTGAGGAAGTTTCATTCACTCAGACAGAAAACAATAGTAGAAAAACAGGTGAAGGAGAAGACGGTGAGTTCAGTTTTGCAAATACTGAGTTTGAAGTGCCCCAAACAATCAAGCAGAGTTATCTAGCAGTCAGTTAGCTATGTGTATCAGGAAGCATGCAGTATCTGTGCTGTGAGTAAGTTAAGGGACCCAACCTCCTGAGGTAAAGGAAAGAGAGTAGCAGAATAAACTCAGTTATGGGGATGGCCCAGCTAATGAGCTGTGTTATTTTTCAGTCCCAGATTTCTCCTACGTGGTAATGCTTACTGGAGAATATGAGATATTATTCTGAGGTGACACTGATATGCAACTATACCATTTATCAGCACTGGTTAAAAATAAAATTTGTGAGAAATAATAGGTAGGAAGTCTCTAGAACCTCCCAGTCAGTGTTTTGGGTCAACTTAACTAATTTTTATATGATCCGAAGTATTCTTCCTGAGGCCTTCTCCAAAGGTTGTGCTAATTATACCTTGAGTTTCTTTACCTCTTACATTTACTTATTTCACTGATGTGGGGCAATTTTTTTTTTGTATGTTTTACTTTTTTAGTATAAAGGATAGGCTTCATTTCAAAGGGAATCCAGGATATGCTGAATATACAGGGAAGCCTTGCTTGCATACTCGTACTTCTTGTCTCATCTTTTTGTATGGCCAGAATAACATAAATGTCATATTTTTCTTTTTTTTCCTCCATAAGATCTTGATAAAATATTTACTCCCTTAAATACACTAACTCCAGATAATTTATTCCTACTATCTCTGATACACTTTCCTTCTATTGTGAAATAAATTATATCATCAGATCAGTATTATTTCCTGAACAGAATTTGCTCAGGGAGAGTTCATGAAGAGTCAGAAGAGAAAAAGTCCCTGAATAAGGTTTAAATCAAACAGGCAAACAAATACACAAGAAAATCAAACCAGGATTTAAAAGCACAAAAGAAGAGTGACTCATAAGAGAGATGGAGCAATGGCTAAGCCATTGGGGAAAATCAGCAGGGGTGGGAGGTGATGTGGATTTAAGATGTAAAGAGGGGTTTCAGGAAGAAGGGAATGGTCACCAGTATCAATCACTTCCAGAGGAGATAAACATCTAATGCCCTTAGGTAATAGTGCAGTTAGTTCTGACATTTTTTTGAGCAGTATCAGGGAGCAGTGTGGAAACAAGTCAGAAAGCTGTTGGCTGGGGAGTTAGTAAGAATTGAGAAAATGGAGAAAATTGGTGAAAAACAATTCTTAAAATGTTAGGTGCTCAGCAGGGGAAACAAGGTTAGAATGGTTGTTGAAGGGGGTTGAAGTATGGACATTGATTTTCTTTTGCTGCAGAGGAAACATGTTTAAATTCTAGTTTATTCAAATGAGAAGAAGAATGCAGAGAGGAAGAAGATGAACAGAAAACATAAAGTGAATGTTCAATTGATCAAATTATCTGGGAAAGCAGGGAGCCATTGGTCCTGGAGAATAGGATGAGACAACAGCAGTGGGGAGGGGAGAGACATTTCCCACTGTCTCACAATAAAGGGAGGGAACGCTACAGCTGAAGGACGTAAAGTGTTTGCTGGTGATGTACCAACCATAATTCTAAGTGCTTCTCAAGTACTAGGTTAGTGGTTCCCAAACTGTGGTTCTTGAAGCTCTGCTACAAAATCAGCATCACCTAGGGTTGCCTATCACCTAGAAATGCAAATTCTAGGGCTTGATCTTTGGTCTTTTGAATCAGAAACTTTGGGAATGGAGCTCCATTTGTGTTATAACAACCCTTCCGGGCCGTTCTGATACTTGCCCAACTTTGAGAACTGCTACAAAAAAATATAGTCCTAATTACTTAACAATACAATGTCTTTTTTAGGATAGATTTTAGGATCGTGTCTGTTTCATAGACAAGGAAGCTGAGGCACAGAAAGTTCAAGTAATTCTTCAAATGTTACCAGGTGTCTGGATCCAAAGCCTACACTTTTAAGTCCTATCTTATGTTGTCTCTAGGAACTGCTTGCAGAATTGAGGATGGGATGCTGAACAATTTTCTGTTCAATGATTTCATGATTTGTTGTTTTCCCTCTAACTGAAGTAAAATCACTTCCTGAGGTCGAGAGGGGCAAGCAGTGGGATAAACATAACTTGTTGAGGGTTGAACATGGTTTTTCTGGAAAAATGAATAAATATTTAAAAGCAGCAAAGGAAGAATTGCTGTTTAGCAACAAGTCAATAGATACCAATATATTAGGTATTAGTAATTAATAAGATATTAACATAATAATATTCATAATATCCATGAGTCTATAAAGACAATAATCTGGAAGGTTTTTGCTTTCTCCTAGTATTCTCTAGGGATAAAGAAATGAAACAGATTTTTTTTTTTCCATGATTGGATGTTTCCTAGGAAGGTGTCACAAAAAGAGCAGCAGGAAAATTAAAGAAATTGGCAAAAAAATAAAAAGGTCATAATGATGGAGCATGCTATATTAGTTGTATAAGAAAGGGAGTGAAATCTGAAAGAATCAGGAGAAAAGTAGGGATCCATGGATACATACACAGATACTAACTCTGTGCCCTAAGTGACACAACAACATTAGAAATCATAAAAAATAAGCAGCCAGGGTATAACTTTCCAGTATAGTAAAAATAAAATCGAACATTCTCTTGAAATAAGTTCTTTTCTTGTCTTCCGTTGCTCTGTATTCTTTCCCCCCTTCTTATCTGTGTAGTCATTCCTCACTCTCCTTTACAAGCTCATCTTCTTCCACTTAGCATTTAAATTTTAAATGTTGAGGTTTCATAAGGCTCTGTCCTTGGTTCTGTCCTCTGCTGACTCACTTCTCCGTGTGATCTCATCCACATTTGTGATTTCAATTTTAGAGAACTCCAAAGTCTAGATCTCTAGTCCAGACTTTGCCTTTGAACTGTAGACCCATATACCCAACTGTTCTTGTTTTTCTTTTCCAAAATCACCACATGGATGTCTCAAAGACATCTCAAACTCAACACAGGAAACACAGAAAATATCTTTTTACCATTAAATAGGATCTTCTTTCAGAGTTTCCAAATTTCCTGAGTGTTACCATCACCCATATAGGACAGAGGACAGAAGTCTATGAGTTGTCCTTAATAATACCTCACTTCTTCATATGCAGTGCATGGCCAAGTTGAGCTGATTTTTATCTCCTAAATATTTACCAGATTTGTTCTTTTATTATCCTGTATTCCTACTATTTCCTGATCTCTGCTTCCATTAGCTTTTGTGTGAAGTGTTAGCCATTCTACAGAGATCTATCTCCTACGCTGATCTAGTTTCCACACTGCAGCAAAACAATTTTTACAATATACATATCTTTGGGTGCCTGGATGGCTCAGTCGTTAAGCGGCTGCCTTCGACTTAGGTCATGATCCCAGAGTCCTGGGATGGATCCCTGCATTGGGCTCTTTGCTCAATGGGAAGCCTTCTCCCTCTCTATCTCCCCCTGCTTGTGCTCTGTCTTTAGCTGTGTCTCCCTCTGTCAAATAAATAAAATAACTAAAAAAAAAAAAATACATATCTCAAAAAGTTTCTTCTTGGCCTCTTAGGATAAGAGAGAATCCTTCATATGGCTAGCCAAGTTCAAGTTTTTCAAACTAGGCATGTGATGCATTATTGGATCATAAAATTCTTTAATGGATAACTTTTTCAATTTATTTTTATATTTCTATATGTAAGTATGTGTGTGTATGTGCACAATTCATGATACAAAATGGGCTTCATACTGTGGGCCATGCTCATAAAAAGTGAGAAGCCACTGAGCAATTCGATCTTTCATCTCATTCATTCCAGCTACACTGGTCATCTTTTAATTTCCATAGCATTGTCCTTTTATAATCTCTAAGCTTGGAGACACCTGTGTTACCCTCTTTACCTAGTTGAATTTAACTTCTCCGAAGTCCTGAGCTCAGTCATGACTTCACTAGGATGGCCTTCATCAGGGCTAGATAAGTAAGGTCAAACCTTCCTGTAGAACATAAACACACAAAACTGTGCTCAACTCTTTTGTAACACTTAGCACAGTTGAGCTTACATATATGTGTGTTAATAATCTATCTATGCAAATAGAATTTTTTTCATGTATTTACTATTTATTGTTTACATTAGATGCCAGTTTTTCCTCTAAGATATCAGTGACCCAGCAACAAACAAGGTTGGGCAGGCCATTTGTTCTCATGGAACTTACGAGTATGAACAATGACTATGCAAATAAATGAATGAACATTGTACATTCTGATGGGAATTTGCTTATTAAAATCAGTAAGTGAGGGTTAATATGACAGAGTGCTAATGCAGTACCTTTGATGTAGTGACCAACGAGTTGTCTTTGAAGAAAACTCAAAGGGAAGGGTAGGCCAGGCATTTGGAGATCTGTAAGGAGAGGGTGCAGGTGTGTGTTTGCTCCTCAATAAACATGTTGATACCTGGTATACAGTATCACTGGTGCTAAAAACCATATTGCTGGATAAATAAAAAAATACATGGATGAATGAACAACTTTACCATATGGCAGAGTTACAGTCTCTAAAAACAAGAATGAAAATTATTTTATGGTTATGAACTTGAAGATGTTGCAGTAAGAAGAAGTAAGTACATATTCAGATGATGGGGTAGATAAGAATGTTTTTCATCTTTCCAAGGAGGTATATAGAATTATTACTCTTAAAAAATATTCAGCAAAACAAATGCAATCTGCTTTTCTTTTTAATGCCCATAAAAGAGTAATTTGACAAGGGAATGTTTTCATTTTGTGAAGTCATTTGTTAGTTATATATTTGGCTTAGAGTTAGAATTACATAATAAGATGGGAAGTAGATCAGAAATTAACATTTTATAACTCATTTTCTGACAAGATTATACTTTCATATGAAACAATGTAGTCTTTGGTAGAGAGAAATGATAATAAGAGCAGATGGTACCATTCTAAGATGAACCCTAAAGCCCTTTTTAGATTTCTAAAATGATAGTTCAGAAAAACAACTTGAACAGATCTCTAGCCCTGTAAGTATTTTTTGTGTGTCCTTCAGATAGAAAATATTACAAACACACTAATTACAGACTTACAAACTAATTACACATTTCCTGTATGTTTATTTCTTATACAACTACACCTAGGTTTACCAGCCTGTTTCTTTTCAGAGAAAAGTTCTGGGCAGGAATTCTAGGATTGTTTTATTGTTTGTTTATTTTCTTTCCTCAAAGCAGTATTGCTGGTGGGGGCGGGGCAGTGAATCTAACTAGTGGTCAGTTTTGTTAGACTTCAGAAAGCTCACTAAATGGTTTACATTAGTTGTATCTTCCAATGTGAGACTAGTAATCAACCTCTTCATTCATTGTTAGTTCTCTCCCTAGAAATGAGAATACTTTAGTTTGTCAAGGGCTGTACTCTGATTATCAAAATAATATACAATGGGGACACCTGGGTGGCTCAGTTGGTTAAGCAGCTGCCTTCGGTTCAGGTCATGATCCCAGCGTCCTGGGATTGAGTCCCACATTGTGCTCCTTGCTCGGCAGGGAGATTGCGTCTCCCTCTACCTCTGCCTGCCATTCTGTCTGCCTGTGCTCGCTCGCTCCCTCTCTCTCTAATAAATAAATAAAATCTTAAAATATATATATATATACAATGAGTATACATAGGCTAAGTATACCTGTAAATTTGGTTCTATAGAAATAATTTGGAGGATTCCATTTTGAGATTGTGCATTACTGCTTCTCACTTTAGGAATGGGAAATGGAAGGCTATGCCTGTTTATCTCAATGAATTTCTCTCAATTCCCCGTGGTCTTCCACCTTCCACTACAATGAGAGCTCCAACTGAGAATCAATAGATTAAAGCTGTAAAGAAGAAAATAACACTAATAAGAGAAAATAATTTGTTATTTATTCAAAAATTCCTTTGATTTTTCTTCTTCCAATCCCAAAGTTGAATGGAGGTTAAAAAAAAAAAATCTTTTTTTTTTTTTTTTTTGGTTTATGGAAGATTTACTTTGTTTGTTTGTTTTTTGTTTTAAGGAATATACCTGTTCCATTTTTTCCCCCTCAAAGATTTATTTATTTATTTTTAGAAAGAAAGAGAGAGGGGGAGGGGTAGCGGGAGAGGGAGAGAAAAATCTCAACCAGACTCCCCACTGAGCATGGAACCTGATGCGGGGCTTGATCTCATGACCCATGAGATCATGATCTGAGCTGAAATCAAGAGTTGGACACTTACCTGACTAAGCCATACAGGTGTCCTGAGTCTTAATTTCTTTCAAGAGAGTATAGATGTGCTGGAGCAATACAAGAGAATTGGCAATATGCGGGCAGAGGCATATTGGTGTCATTATGGTATTAAGATCATAAAAATACCTAGTAGACAGTAGGATCTGGTGAATATAATAACAAAAGAAAGCATTTATTTATGTGCTATAATTGTTACAAGGATCCCTAATATTATATTCTTTATATAAAGAACTTAGATCACAAAGAAGTTAAATTACTTGTTTAAATCCACATAACTAGTAAGAGGTAGAATTAGTTTAATTCAAGGTTGTTTTTATCCCATTATATTGTCTATATGATATGAGATAAAGTATAGATTGGCTGAAGAGTCACAAATATCTTTTATAAATTTATGCTACCTCTCGGTTAGCCCAATAGAATGCCCTAGATTCATTCCTTGAGTCAGAGTATCGTTTACTTATTTATTTGATTATTTAGTAAATGTCATTTTATCCCTATATTCTATTTGCTGCATCCCTAAGACACTGGTAATATAACAGTTATAACAGAAAGGTTTGTGTATAGAATGTATAGAATATACATTTAGAATCTATAATGTATAGAATGAATTATTTAACTACAATGAAGTCTTAAAGAGGTAATGCTTGTCATTATTTGTAAACATAGATAAAACTTTATGGGTAAACACTGAAAATACTTAGAGTAGATGCAAACTGCCTAACAGCCAGGTTCCTAATGATTTTCCCGTGGACATATTTATGCTACCTACTCTCTCTCCCTACCTTCAAACCTTCCCCTCAGTGGGGAATCTGCTTCTTTCCTCCCATTCTCTGCTCTGGCATGTGCTCTTAAAGGGATTTGGATGACCTGCCTCCCTGGCTACAGTAACTGGAATGAATTCACAGTAACTCAGTTTCCTAACCAAACTGATCCATCCATGGTAAAGGCATGTAACTCAAGTTGGGTAATCAAATGACTTTGCCTGGATCTATAAAATTGGTTCTGGCAAAGAGCAGCTCTTTTCTCTGTGCTCTCAAAACCCAGCATGTATGTGTAGGGGCTGATGGTGATTGTGGTTCCAATGGGGGTAATCAACCTGAAAAAATGAATTTTGATGCAGAGAAAAGCAGAGATAAGAGAAGGGATGAAATAAATAGAAATTCCTGAGAGCATTTGGCATATGAGAGTCAGGCTCTACTCCCAAATCTTACAGAGATTTGAACCAATAAATTTACTTTCATCGCCCTCTTTTTTGCTTTTATCTAAATAAACTCAAGGTGAATTTCTATATAAGTTAGGGCCTTGGTTGCAGATAATACACTCCAACTCTGACAGTTTAAGAAGAAAGATAGCTTCAAAAGAATATTATAAACCTTATTGAATCTCTGGGCTGGCCAGAAATCACACAACAGGACCCCAAATGCTACCACACTTGGTCTACTGAAGACACCTTGGGTGCTGTCTTTGGATGTACCCACTGTGGGTTTAGAGTTGACAGTACCTAAACTCTGATGCTCCTGCCCCTGGAAATTGGATGTCCCTGTTACCTTCTTTACCAAATAGACTCTTTACACAGCGTGTTTCTTTGTACCACTGACTCCCAGATCTATGTTTGGTCTCTGACGACAGAAGTTACATGCCTTTATCCTTACTGCAAAGGAGGCTGGGAAAATATACATTGGACTCTTATAGTGAGTTTTACGAAAATGCCCTAAATAGCAAGAAATTGTTCAGAAATGTTTGGTAACTAGAAAGGATGACCAATATCTACTGCAATGTATGTTACTTACATCCAACTGTGTCTTCAGTGATTGAGCTTATGGGTTGGATTATGTCCCCGGAAAGGTATCTTGATGTCCTAACTCTTAGAATCTGTGAATGCAACTTATTTAGAAATAGAATATTTACAGACATCAACAAGTAAGATGAAGTCATACTGAGTTAAGGTGGACCCGAAATCTGATGTAAATGGTGTTCTAACGAAGAGGGACATTGGAACACAGAGACCCAGATACACAGAGTAGAAGACCACGCACAGATAAAGACCGAACTTAGAGGGATGTGTCTATAAGTTAAAGGTTGTAAAGGATTATCAGCTACCACCAGAAGCTGTAAGAGGCAGGGTAGGATTCTCTCTGATGACACTCAGAGAAAGCGTGGCCCAGCCAAAACCTTATTTCAGAGTTCTAGAATCCAGAGGTGTGAGAGAATACATTTCAGTTGTTATAAGTCACCAAGTTTATGAGTATTTATTTTGATAGCCCTAAAAAAATTAATAGACAGCTAACTAGCTAGCTTCCATAAGGAAGCTAGGCAGACCTCTGTAGGAGGAGTATTTTGAAGCAGACTCTGAAGCAGTTTAGTGGGTAAATCTATATTTATTCCGTATTATACAGATTATTCCATAAATCTACATTTATGGAAGGAAAGGAAAGGAACAGGATTCAGCAGAGGGAGAGGTTAGGCTGCGATGCAGGCCTCATCTGATCACATAGAAAGCTCTGGAGCTAAAATGGTTTGTCAGAATTGTCCATTTTTACTCTGCCTCACTCAGTTGTTGGTTGTGGGCCTCTCTAAGAAAAGCACGACCTTGGGCAAGGCAGTCTCCTGCACCTGAGGCAATTCCCAAATAGTCTCAAGGTTGAAGGTGTCTGTCAGTAGTACTCCCGGTGGTCCAGACAATAAATCCTTCCAGAAGGACCCTATCACCATAGGAGTCATCTGTTAGGGTGAAGGGAGTGACGGGTAGATATAGAGTGCCAAGTCAAGGTGATAGTATGTAAAAAAGCTCTGAGGTGGGATAATGATTAAAATGTTGTCAGAAATGAAAAAAAAAAAAAGTGACACTGATTTTAAGAAAGGAGAGTAGCTCAAGTAAGACTATGGAGAGAGACTAGAATTCAGGTCATAAGGAACCTAAGTATATTCCATCTTTATTCTAAAGAGAAATAGGATGCCACAAAGGTGTTCAGATAACGCTAGAGGTGACACAGTTAGATTCACATTGAAAAATATCAGTGAAGGGACGCCTGGGTGGCTCAGTTGGTTAAGCAGCTGCCTTCGGCTCAGGTCATGATCTCGAGTCCCACATCGGGCTCCTTGCTCGGCAGGGAGCCTGCTTCTCCCTCTGCCTCTGCCTGCCATTCTGTCTGCCTGTGCTCACTCTCTCTCCCTCTCTCTCTCTGATGAATAAATAAAATCTTTAAAATATATATATATATATCAGTGAAGACTCCTGTGTATAGAATAATGTAATGGTGCCAACAGGGCAATCAGGAGGGTATCTGTGAGTTTTCCTGGTAAGACATGCTAGTTGCTTACACCGGGGCCGCAGTGTTCACTGGAGAGAAAGGGACAGGCTTGAGAGCTTTTTTAGGAGGTGACTGAATCGACATAGAGAAGGAGAAGTAACAAGGATGATTCGGGGCTTGCCATGAATTGAACTTGACCCCCTCATTCATAAGTCCTATGTGTCTCCAATGTGACAATATTAGAAGATGGACCTTTGACAGTAGTTATGTCTTAAAGACAGATAGAGCCTTGTGAATAGAATTAATGCCCTTATAAGAAGAGACTCTAAAGAGATGTTCTCTGTTTTTACCTTGTGATGATATAGCAAAAAGGTAATCCTCTGCAAACCAGGAAGTGGGTCCTCATCACACAGGGAGTCTGTCTGCATCTTGATCTGGGACTTTCTGGCTCCTAGAATTGTGAGAAATAAATGTTTGTTGTTTAAGCCACCCAGCCTAAGTCTTGTTATGACAGTCTGAACTGAGACAAAGTTCTTTGCTGAGATGGGTAATCTCTGAGGAAGACCCCTTTAGTGTGGCCGAAGCAGGGATTCAGTTTTGGAAATGAAGGAACTGGCATTGCCTGGAAGTTTCAAAGAAAGAAAAAATTATGATTATATATTGGTGTGAAACTCTGATGAGGTATCTGGCCTGGAGATATAAATGTGAAGAGATTTTCATGGGATACAGGGGTGAACAAAGTCACTTAGAGAGTGAAGGTACAAAGCAGGAAGATCTAGAGAGGTAGGACAGTCACGAAGTCTGAATACATGCACTTTTTTATTTGTGTTAGAAATATTATTATATAGGGACGCCTGGGTGGCTCAGTGGTTTGGGCTGCTGCCTTTGGCTCGGGTCATGATCTCAGGGTCCTGGGATCGAGCCCCGCATCGGGCTCCCTGCTCCGCAGGAAGCCTGCTTCCCTCTCTCTCTCTCTCTGCCTGCCTCTCTGCCTACTTGTGATCTCCGTCTTTCAAATAAATAAATAAAATCTTTAAAAAAAAAAAAAAAGAAATATTATTGTATATTTTTGGAAGTATAGCATCAACAGAGGAAATATTTCATTTCCTTTCATTTTTGCCCTGACCCCAAAGACATAATTATTTGAAATGAGATATGTAGATAACTATGTTGCAATGAATTACTTTCAATGTATACTCTAATGCAATTTAGAAAATGACCTTTTCTAAAAATAATAAAAGTAAACTGACAAATTGAGGGCGTATTTTTAAGTTTTCTACCATCAGAGGATTGACCTAATTAGGGTGTGAAGAAACCAAATGGATAAAAAAAGACTATTTAACAGTGCATTCTGTTATGTTAATGTATATTTAAAAGGTTAACAAGCAAAGGACAGAAGATTTTATTTTCTTTCCCTTTCAGAAGACTTTTGAAGTAAGATTTCAACTTAGACCCAGCTGGAAAGGCAAGGACTAATTTATGGAGTAATATTAGTTCTCAATGGAGAAGAACATGCAAAGTTGCCATGAATTACAGCAAGAGAAGGGCTAATTAGGTGACTTCATGCAGCCTAGGCATGTGGGCTGCAAAGTCTTTTTGGAGTGAGAACATTTTTATGCAAGAGAGATGTTGTTTGCATGGCTACCACGGAAATGGAAACTTCCATTGTAGTTGATGAATATAAATACAGAGGAGCTTATTTTGTTTTGTTTTTTTTTCTCTGCCCAGTATAGTATTTCTAATGAATAGTATGTCCATATAAGGTCTAAGTATTGTACTTATAGTTTAAGAATCAAGACACTTTAGGCAGTGTTTCAGGATAAAACACCAGTGGTCAACACTGGAGATTTCTTCAACCACAGCAGGAGAAGAAGTATACAAGTCCCCAGGAATAAATACATACACACACACACACACACACACACACACACACACACACATAAATGTTAAGATGTATATAGTGAAGAGCTGAAGTCCAAGATACAGTGGTTTAATATGATGGTATTTATCTTCAGACAAAGCAACATGTGTCATTAGATGTCTACTTAACTTTACAAATACTCTTCCATAATTTATTTTGTAAGTAATAACTGAATATAAATTTTTGCTTATGATTTCTTAAGCTAAATCACTCTGTGAGTGTCTCATAATCCAGAGAATAAGAATGGATGACATATTAAATTGGGAGAATATTGACATTATAACAAATGGCTAGATATTCTTAATTATTAAGAATTTTTATAAAACCCCAAAATATAAACTTCTCATTATGTAAATGGACAAATGTTTACATGTGCTCAAAATACAATAATAAAACTGTTTTTTCTTAGTTTCTGCTGGATTTAAAAAAAGAAAAGAAAAAAAAGAAAGGTCACAAGTATTCCAAGGGAAGATGAAAGACTTTTGAAGTAGAGGGCTGAAAATTGGTTGCTCTGAGCTCAATACTTACTTTAAATAAAGTGAGGATGGAGAGTCTTTAAAGAGTCTGGAGGACTGTTGGATCTTCTCTTCCTTGATGCTGTGGGTGAGGGAAGCTGCATGCATCTGTCTTAATTCAAACCCAGTGAGAATTCTTCAAGAAAACCACTTAGATTTTTGACCCGTATCCTCTAGAAATGATGAGGTTTACAGTACCAGTGTTAGATCCACAGCCAAAAAAGCCTAAAGTGAGAAAAAGGCTGGCTGATGGCTGAAGGGTGAGAACAGATGGTTCCTCTGGCCCTTCATGGTTTAAAGATACCAGAGCTGCATGGATGCTTTCTATAGAGCACATATGGGAAGGGGGCTGGCTTAGAACAATGAGAGACTAGATCCAAATGGGCTTCCTGGAAGGTGGATGAGGATGAGAGCCAAACAGAGGAAATCTGTGTGGAAGTATAGGAAAACCAGAGGTTGGCTGGAGAGACTTTTCAGCCTTAAGAGACTACAGGGGAGATATTCAATGCCCAGGAGTCTTGAAGGAGACTTGAATCTGACTTGAATATCTGCTCTGATCAGGTGAGAGGCAATCCATTGGTAAAATACAACAAAGCCAGCCAGACCTCTTCCATACTTTCTCTCTCATCCTCTGCCTCAACATGGAAGAGAAAAGCCCGTGAGCTGGTGTTCAATCCATACTAGACCTGAGCTGGGGGAAGAGCTGAAACAAGACAAATTTGCCCTGTAGCACCACTTTCATTCATCATGGAGTTTTGGCCAAGACAATAAGATAAGAAAATGTAAAAACTATAAGGATTGAGAATAAATAAATACAATGGTCAGTATTCAATGGTAACATGATCATATTCATAGAAAATCCAAGAGAATCCAAGATGAACTATGAAAATTTCATAAGGAAATATTTTTTCTTTTCCTTTTTTTTTTTTTTTAACACGAGGTAAATTTTTTAGCAAAGTCCCTGGATATAAAATCAATATGTGGAAATATCTATTTTTATTAATGAAGTTATTTATTCAACAAATAGAACATACTTTAGTAACTACCATGGGATAGACATATTGCTAGATGCCAGGGCAAAAGATGTGAATAGGAGATGGCGAATCTCACAATATCAGGCCAGTAATAGAATCTTAATTTTATAGTGACTAGAATATAATGTAAGGTCAAATTAATCTTTTTAAATTAATGAATTAATCAATGAATCTTAACCTGCAGTTAAAATCAATATTCAACCAAAGCTGATATCAAAATTGAACATTATCATCAGAGAAAGAACTGCTTAAAGATTAAATATGAAATATGATTCAAGAGTCATGATTATTATAATCTCATACATAGAATAGATTTTAAGGCTTGACATTACAGTTCAGAAACAATTATTTCTTTGCACTGTCAACTAAAAAATTGCTCCTGGGGTCAATTTATTGCACATTTGTGATAATAATAGAGGCTCACTTTCAATGGAGGTCATTGGAAGAGCAAGGAGAAATGAGGGCAACTCATCCTTCTCTAATAGTTTCTTTTTTGTCTTTATACTCTTCATTTATCTTTGTATGTATGTATAGTTGACACACAATGTTACATTAGTTTCAGGTGTACAGCACAGTGATTTGACAAGTTTATACATTATGCTATGTTCTCCACAAGTATAGCCACTTGTCACCATACCATACTATTACAATATAATTGACTATATTCCTTATATTCTGCCTTTTATAATACGTGAAAATATTTTGTATTTCTGTGCTTATAAGTAATATGTTAGTAGAGAATGAATATTTATTTAACACCATTCATGATACCAGAAAAGATCAAATGTAGAACAATTAGTAAAACAAAAGATGTGTAAGCTCTTTATACTGAAATCTACAAATATTGTTAAGATAAGTTAATAAGTATATAAACTAATGGAACTGTCTCATGTTCATGAGCTGAAAGGTTCAGTTTTGTAAAGATGCCAGTCCTCTTTCAATTGAGGATTTCTTAATGGAAGTTGCTAAGCTGATCCTAAAATTTATATTGATATGAATAGAATAAGGAAAAAACAAATCTTTTTAGAAAAACATAGCTAAAGAACATAGTTTACAGGAATAAAACTATAGTAATTAATATCATATGCTATAGAATGAATGAAACAGAATAGGGAATGTAGAAAGAGACCGCAACTGAGTTGCCTGACTTATGAGAAAGGTAACAATGCAGTGTTGTGGGTAAAGTATGGCTTTTCAATAAATGATGCTGGGTCAATTTTATGTCTATTTAAAAAAAATAATATTGTCCCTGTATTAATTTGTTAGGGCTGCTGTAATTAATTACCACAAATTGGGTGGCTTAAAACCAATTATTTTTTACATAGTTCAGGAGTTCAGAAGTCCAAAAGCAAGGTGTTGGTTGGTTCTTTCTGGAGGCTTTAAGGAAGAAACATCCCATGCCTCTCTCCTAGCTTCTGATAGTTGGCAGCAATCTTTGGGGTTCGTTGGTTTGTAGACATACGTCATTCCAATCACTACCACAACCTTCTTGTTGCTTTTGTGTGTGTGTCCATATTGTCCTTTCTCTTTCATAGACTCTCTCATTCGACTTAGGGCCATCCTAATACAGTATGATCTCCTTAATCTCACCTTAATCCTTCCTAAATTATATCTTCAAAGACTCTTATTTCCAAATAAGATCACATTTAAATTTTTAGGTTTGTGTGCAGTTGGGGGGACATTTTCAATCCCCTATGTCTCCTATCTCTTACTATGCAAAATTCAATTCCAGATTAATTACAGGTCTAGATGTGAAAAGTAAAAATGGTACAAATTTTAAAAGAAAAGGAGAATGTTTTTATAATTTGGCGTTAGGTGTGGTGGTTAAGAATGTGGGATTTAGAGTGAATCTTCAGTGATTCAAAGACTGACTCCACTGTTGACTAGCTCTGCAAGCCCTGTACAATCCTTGTTCCTCAGTTTCCTCATCTGCAATTTTGGATGTTATCTTAATGCCTACTTCCTAGGCTTGTTATGAAAATGGAAAGAATAAATCTGGAGAGTGCTTAGCATGCTACACATTAAGGAGCAATTGTTATAACTAAAGTGACTAGCAGACTGACTAAATAAATGCTTTACAGAGATTTTTATCCATGCATAGGGTAAAATCCTGTCCTTCAGAGGGGCTTTGAATACATATGTGACTGACAGGAAAAAAAATCATTTTTTAAATTTTACTCTGATGAGTCATATTTAACAGACTGGTTCCATGCACAAGATTATTTGTAAAGGATGGAGATGTTGTTTACAACATTAAAACATTAAGTAACTGAAACATTGAGCTGTAGAAGAATGCTTTTTAAAATTATGGTGGATATATTCCACTGTGTACAGATATGGAAAAGTTCCCATGACATATTGAGAAAGAAAAAAAAAAGCAAGTTAAAGAGCTCTGTGTATGATTCAAACCTTGTAAAAAATGGGCTATATATAAGTATATGTGTAAATGGTGAGAATAAGTGACTAAAAGATACACAGGAGAGAACCTGGGTGGCTTACTTGGTTAAGTGTCCGACTCTTGATTTTGGCTCAGGTCATGATCTCAGGATTGTGAGATCAAGCCCTGCATTGGGCTCTGCACTGGGCATGGAGCTGGCTTGTGATTCTCCCTCTCCCCCCACCCTCAATCCCCCTCTCTCTGCCTCTCTTAAAAATAAATAAATAAATAAATAAAGATACACAGCAAATTATAAACAATGGGTATCTCTGGGGAGGAGAGTGGGATTGAGGTGGAGTGGGACCATGAAGGGGGCTTTTATTCTGCTTAGACTGCTTGTTTGATTTTTTTTTTTTAAAGAAAGAATCTACATATATATTACTTTTGCAATGTAAAAAAAAAAAAAACTTTTAGAAGATCGGGAAGTAAGCAGAGTATATGAATAAATTATTCACAAAAGAAGAGAAATAGCCAATGAATAAATACATTAGTTAGTCAGCCATACGCATATTTAAATAAATAGAACCAAAAATTGTATCACATTCAATTTTACATCAACTTAGAAAAGCTCAAAGGAGATAATACCCATTGTTTAGCATCAAAAGACATATAATGCTGGGGCGCCTGGGTGGCTCAGTGGGTTGGGCCGCTGCCTTCGGCTCAGGGTCCTGGGATCGAGTCCCGCATCGGGCTCTCTGCTCAACAGGGAGCCTGCTTCCTCCTCTCTCTCTCTGCCTGCCTCTCTGCCTACTTGTGATCTCTCTCTGTCAAATAAATAAATAAAATCTTTAAAAAAACAAAAACAAAAGACATATAATGCTGATAAAATGTCAAAAAACCCCACAGCAGTTGTGCGTGTGTGTGTGAGAGAGAGAGAGAGAGAGAGAGAGAGACAGAAGAAAAATAAACAAAAATATTAGTTAACATTCTACTTTTAGTATATGTGCAAGTATTTGCTATAAGAATGTTCATTATAGCATTAAAGGATTGGGAATATTGTATGTTTGACAATAGACTGCATAAATTATGATATCTTCAAGTAGTGTGATATGCAATAATTAAAATGCTACAGAGAAATGTGTTATAGAAGAAGTTATATATATATATATATATATATATATATATGTTGCATTCTTTAATGAATGGTAATAAATGGTATAGGTAAACTATCATAGGTATTGTATTATATCATTATTAACTTAAAACTAGAAGAGTATGCACCAAAGTATTATGATAAATGTAGTTAGGAAAATTATAAAATGAAAGAATGATGACATAGAATTTGCCCTACCAGTTATTAAGATATATTATTACATTAATTTATAAATAATTTAAAAGAGATCATTTATGAGTGACAGGATTGCAGGTTTACTGTTCCATTTTGTGTGCTTATCTGTTTTATCTTGTTTTCTATAATTGCTGTATATTTTTATGTAGTTTAAAAAAATATTATAAGTTGCTCTTCAAAGAGTCTTAAGCCAGATAACTCAGAGTTCATTTACATAAGTTGTTTTTATATTTCACAGCATTTTCACATTATCTAGAAAAGCTGAACATGGTATCAGTTCTCCCTACTTCTGTTTACAATTTATGTAAAATTTGAAATTTTAAAATTTATATTGCTTTCGTAGGAGGATCAATTCCTTTCACCATTGTCTTCCTCACAGTTGTCTGGTCTCCTGGACTAGACAGAAAGAAAGAAAGAAAGGGCAGCGTGTGCAGAGCTCGCCCATTTGCTACAGGGACTATGACCTGAGGACCCCCTTTCTCAGACTTGAAATGGATCACAATCCCCTGAATGGCTTGTTAAAACACAACATCTAGGGAGCTTCTGATTTGATATATCTTACTTCGGGAATCTAAAAATATCCTTTTTTGATAAGTTTCCAGGTGGTGCTGTAGCTGCTGGTCTGGGGGCCACAGTCCAGGAACCACTGTGCCTCGGCACATGTACCTTTCTCCTCTGATCTGCAGAGGCCAGCCTCCTTGACAGCCTTTGCTGTCTTTGGGAGGATGGTGACTGGAGAACACAGAGCGTAATCAAGCCTTGTCCCACTCCCTCCATGCTTTTCATCTTTTACTGCTTCTTAGGGAAAAGGTTAATTCGGTAATAGAGAAATCAGATTTTTTTAAAAAGTGTTGTGCAAGATTTACAGGTGTCTTTATTTTTCAAAAAGATTTCATTTATTTATTTGACAGAGAGAGGAAACATGAGCAGGGGGAGTGGGAGAGGGAAAAGCAGGCTTCCTGAGGAGCAGGCATCCAGACTCAGGGCTCCAAACCAGGACCCTGGGATCATAACCTGAGCCATAGGCAAATGCCCAATGACAGAGCCACTCAGATGCCCCTTACACATATCTTTAGATATTTCTGAGATTAAAATGTTATCAGCATGGGTATCTGAATTACATGAGGTTACACAGGGCCACATTTCATTATATTAAATATACTGAATGTAAATTCCAGTTTGGGCTATATGAATTTTATTTACTTTGGTTTTTGTTTCTAATACCTCTGTCTTCCTTGTTTGTTAATTTCTCAGCTAAACTTAGTTTTTAAAAAAGATTTTGTCATAGTCATATGTGAGATCTGCCTATAACGTATTTTTTCTTTTTTTTCTCTTTCTTTCTTTCTTTCTTTCTTTCTTTCTTTCTTTCTTTCTTTCTTTCTTTCTTTCTTTCTTTCTTTCTTTTTTCCCTCACAGTCTAGTGTTTGCTATGCAGGTTATACTAACCTGAGGGAGAGAAATGAGTAGGGGTACAATGTTAGGGATTATCTGTTCTTTAAGAGTGTAGTAGAACTTGCCTGTAAAACCATCTCAGCCTAGCGTGCTTTTGAAGGGTAGGTTTTCTATGTTTTACTTGAGACATTTTTAACTGCTACACAATTCCATATTTCTTGAAGTGTATGTAGTTGAATTATGTTATAATTCAAATCACAGAAGTATAACTCAAAGAATTTATACAGAATTAACACAGGTATGTAACCAACACACACTGAGAAATAGAATATTACCAGCATCCCACAAGCATAACTTATAAGTTTTTGTTTTTTTAAGTGCCACCAGATCTTGACTTCTACCAACTGTTAAGTGAAAAGAAATAAGGATTTGTAAATAACAATGGAAAATAGCTGAATTTATTGCTTGCCTGGCAAGTACCATTTAGGTATAAATCCCGTTTCTCTTTGTGCAGAAACTAAAAGAGCTTGATATCTATTTAAAAAGAGGCATTCAAAATTAGGGAACTTTTTAAGTTCAGATTTCTGGTGGCTCAGAAGTTGGACTAGAAACTTCTTTGCCAGTGGCCACCATCATGTTTCACCTTACTACTCACTGGAACCCAGGACTCAAACAAGCCAGAATGGGTTGTACAAAATTCCAGGGCCCAGGGTGGTTTAGACACACGTGTGTGTACATTCTCAAAGTTGAACGAAAATTTTCTTTAAGACACTGTAGATGAATTTTAAAAACCTTGGGCAAGTAGAATCATGTACTGTGTATTCTTTTGTGTTTAGTTTCTTGTGCTCAATATTACATTTATAAAATTCATCCAATGCTATTGCGTGAACAATAGAGTTCATTTACTCTGATTATTGGGTAGTGTTCCTTTGTGCAGATATAGTATAACTTATTCATCCTTCTTATCATTAATAGATATTTGAATAATTCCAATATTTGTTCTAGGAGATTTCTTTTAGTATTTTTATAAACATACACATACACTTCCATTGGGCCTATGCCCAGGAGCAGAATTTCTGAGTCACAGGGAATGCCTAGGGCAACTTCAGTGGGTACTGCCAGTTTTTCATAGCAATTAAACCAGTTTATAATCCCAGCAACAGTACAGTAGTCCAGTGGCTTCACATCTTTGTCCTTACTTCCTATCATCAGTCTTCTAAATTTCTTGGTATATGTGTAGTACTATTTCATTGAAGTTTTAATTTGCATTTCCCTTATCATGAGTGAAGATGAATTATTTTTAATTTCTTCCCTTGTGAAATATTTGTTCAAATATTTTATCCATTTTCTATCAGTTTTTTTTCCTAAAGAATTATAGGCATATGTAACTACACACACACACATGCATATATACATATCCTACATATATACACATGCATGTTCTTAGTTTGTGGCCCTGATGGTTATATTTATAAAAATATCTTCCATACTATTCTTAATTTATGACATTTTCTGAAATTCAGCCATTGTGTTATATATATATATATATATATATATATATATATATATATTAAGATTTTATTTATTTATTTGACAGAGAGAGAGAGAGACTTGACTTTTCAGTCTTGTTTTCTGTGACTTGTTCTTCTTATGATCTTAATGGTGTCTTTTATTAAGCAGAAATCCAGAAGGTATAAATTTTTATAAAAACTTAAATGATTCTGGGTCAATTCATGTTTTCCCTTTCTTCAGTTTATCTTGTTAAGTTGTAATTTACTCGGCAATTTTCCTTTTATTTTTTTCAAATTTATTAGCAGAAAGATGCTCCTACTACTACTTTATGATTTTTTAAAAATTGTACTCTATCTATATTATGAATTCTTTTATTGTTCCTAATACTATTTAATTGTACCCATTCTATTTTTTTCTTGACAAATACTGTCATAGTTTTGTCTATTTAAAAATTTCAGATTTTAAAAATATTTCCATCATTGTGACATCTTAATTAAGATATACTTCTTTCTACATCATAAATATATTTAAAACTTCCCTAAATTTAATTTAGAATATGGAAGACTTGAAATTCTTTACCAAGGCAGTGCGTTTGTATGAGTTTAAGGACATTAAACAAACAAACAAAAAAAATCCTATAGGAAACAGGATACAGCGTATTTAGATGCCAAATAGTATGCTCTGGTTTTTCATTTTAAGTTCTATTCTTAATTTATGACATTTTCTGAAATTCAGCCATTTTATTTATTTATTTGACAGAGAGAGAGAGAGAGATCACAAGTAGGCAGAGAGAGAGGAAGGGAAGCAGGCTCCCTGCCTAGCAGAGAGCTCGATGTGGGGCTTGATCCCAGGACCCTGGGATCATGACCTGAGCTGAAGGCAGAGGCTTTAACCCACTGAGCCACCCAGGTGCCCCATTGTGTTATATTTTTAATCAGCTTTTCATCTCATAGATTTTATATGTGAGGCCGAGAAATAGGCTAATACTGACAAGAAATCATATTATATAAAATTAATGATTGCTTTTGAAATAGCTGAATAAACATGTTGGAGGCATTTAGGGCATGGTTTTCATGATAATCTGACTTTAGTCTAAGTAGGTATGAAAGCATTAAAAGCAGAGTTTTTATTTGCTTCAAAGATAAAACTGCACAGGGTCCCTGACTTCTGGTGAAGGCTTTTTCACTTCATCTTGAATTGGATATTGCTTTTTCTCACTCATACCCCGAGCGGAATAGAATTCCCTTTCCACCACAGCAGGTCAGCTCCAAGTAGAGAGCAAGGAAGCGAGCATTTTGCAAAAAGAAAACAAGGCTATTTCTGGAAAATATGTTATTGGTGACAGCATTTTCCAGAATATATTAGGAAAAGAGAAAGAAAAAACTCTTCAGATCTTTTAAATTAAGATAAAAAAAATCCTTAGAACTCAAGCCCTCTACAGTCTGCCTCCACCCAAAATAGAAAAAAAAAAAAAAAAAAGTAAAAACAAAAGCAGTTATTAAGAACTCTCCAAGTCTAAACTCTTGCCAATAAGGAGAAACGAAAAATTTATTTTGCTCTTAGTATAAAATACAAGATTTGAGGGAGTACCTGTGCCTTGTAAGATGGTATGGAGTTATTAGGACTCTTGGCTTCAGAAAAGGGATCAGTAAATTAAAGAGAACCAGATAATGGGATAGGGGAGGACAATCCAGAAGGTTCAAGTCAGGGGCATGGGTGTTGGGCATCCACACGTCACTAAGACAGAGTTAGGAAGCACATTACAGGTGCTAATGTATGCTCTCCTGCATCCATAGCAGGCATTGATGATGGGGTTGGGGGGAGCATTTGCTTCCCGTTGAATTCCAGTGTGGCCCAACCGTCGCCCTGAGCTGTGTATTGCCTGTTGCCATTTCTATTCTGCCTAGGAGGGTTGGCCCATGAGAAGCAGCTACTTTGCTTTCACGAGGTTAAGGGGTTCAACAATTAGTTAGGAGAAACTAAGAGTTGATAGCAAAATTACATCACATGTGTATGTTGGATGTGTGTGCTTACATGGAGCAGTCTTAATATTCTTATTTCACTGAACACATTCAGTCACTGTCAATCAATATCTGTCTTTAAAAAATCTTGCATTAAATAGCTTCTTCAGGGATTATTAGAGATGGATCTCTGGATTAGGGTGAGCCTTCCTCACAATTGAGTACAACGATTCATGTTTCTGCACTCTGTATAGTATTCTGCCTTAATAAGGCTTATTCCTACTCTGTTGTACAACCTTATGCATGAACTGTTTGGTATTTGTTTGCTTTCTTTGTTTCAGAATGACTTGTTTTCAGTCCTCTTATGCTGTGACCATGGTAAATTCCCTATTCTTGATTTTAACAAGTATGTATCAAAACACAATCATCAGCCCCAGTATCTTGGGGGCAGAAAGCCATGGTCGGGCTGGAGCTGGAGATGTGGGCTTTAGGCATCCGGTGATTTGCACTGCCATAGGTGGCCCACTAGAGCAGGATTATGATTTGTTGAGGTGACGAGGACCAGAAGAGGATGCATGTGACCTCAGGTTTTAGGACAGTGATTCTCAACCACAGAGAGATCCTGCAAAATACCAAATTGTGCTCCAACTTCCATCCTGAGATTTTGATTTAATTGGTTTTCTATAACTCCCAGGCCAAGATATCTTTTAGAAGCTCCCTAGGTATTTAATATGCATCTAATGTAGAAAACCATTGTCATAGGGGGTTAAATTTTGTTTAGGTCAAGGGGACATAACTGGCAGGTGACTGGTTATTTATTAGGTGTTGTTTCCAGAAGTAGGCTTAGTGGTAGCCACAAAAATGAGACAAGTCTGCATTTGTCCCATAGGGAGCAAATGCTTCAGTACCAATTTGCTTCCAACAGTCCTTTATCATATTAGCCCTGTTTTTCTCCTGTGGTTAAATCCCCAGGGCTACTCCAATTTCTTATTATGAAAGAGTCATATTTTCCAGCTAAAGGTCACCCTTGGACTGTCTTTTGGTATGGTATTTACAAGTGTGCTATCCTCCCTCTACACACACCATTTTTTTTTTTTTCCATTTGGGGTTATGAAGTCACCTTCATTGATCCAGAAGTATGTGATATTGCTATAATCCTACAGATCTCTTATATAAACCTAAATGAAGGTATAGGATCAAACAATATATTTATGGCAGCTGGAAGAAGGAAAGAATAAAGATGGCTAAGCAACTGGATATGCTTTGGCAGCAGAAGTACTTTGTCAACAGAAATAGAAATTTGGATAGTGTGGGAAGAACCGTGAAAATAAGAAGACTTTAGTGACCATGAAAGTATTGAATTTTCAGTGATTGAATGGATTTTTTTTTTGTTCATATGGAGAAACTACCCACACTCCTATCTATTCAAATTGTTTATTAGATTTTTATTCAATACTTTCTGCTGAGATTTCTTAGAGTAATTCAAGTAATTCCTGCCTTCCTTTGAAAATAATAAAGTAAGCCTTAGAAAATGTAACAATTTTGTTAAGATTTAAGAATTCCAATGTCGAATTCAAAATAAACTTGGACAATGCATTAATGCTTCAGTCTGTTCTCACCTCCCAGGAAATGTCTGCTCTAGACACAAGTGGAAGCTGCATACATCATGCCAACTCAGAAGAGAACAAAGGAATTTGTCAAGAGATAATGTCAGACTCTTCAGACGCATTCCAATTGATTATTGCATTTGGAAGATTTCTAGACATTTGTTGATCTAAAGGTGAGCTGAACCTAATCCATAATTTATCAGTTTCACTGAAAAAACTATCAGAAACACATTTGTCCATAACTAGGTACGCTTTTTTGTGTGAGAAAATAGATCAGTAATTAGCTCTTATGGAAAAGACCCTTTTCTGATAATGGAAGTTGTTACCTTTGATTTGTTGCTGATGTAACTAGATAATCATTTATAATTTTCAAAGATCTATATCTATGGGGAAAAAAACTCAGAATTAATACTTGATCTTCAACTGTTTGATTAATTCTAATTTTGATTATTGAAAAATATGTATTTTGATTATTAAAAATATATTTGTGGAGACTAGTATCAGTAGAAGTAAAGAGACTTTTAATAGATGGGTTTTAAGTGCCATTTTAATTCTGCTTTTATGCTGTGTTACAGAGAGCTAAATTCCATGGTAACACAGCGGTATCTTAGTTTAACCATGGAGTGCTTTATATAATAAGCATTGCACATAATTGGCTATTCATGGCATTACATGCAACCTCATCAAAACCAGGAAGAAACAAGGTGCATATTGAAACAGCTGAGTTATTAAGACACTGAATATTTAATTGTTGCATATAAGTAGTTTCTTAGGTTGGAATGTGCACCTTTGAGGAAACAATGTAATATTTGAAGTTCTTACAGACAACTACATTTCTTAACAGGAGAATTAGTGTATTTCTAAACTGTGGTCAGTTGACATGTTGTTTTATCACATCTGTCCTTAAATCTTAGCAGTTGGAGTTATTAATGCTGTTGCTCTTCTCCCAGACACATAGATTTCAGATACAGGCATTTTGACTCAGCCTTATTTCCCTCCACGTCTTCTCTTTTCCTCATTGTAAAGCATCTATGCAGCATGTTTAATCTTTCTAATGCATGGTTCCCAATATAACACCCGCTCAGAAACCATTAGTGCTTCTACAGTGCGTGTTTTAAGTGAAATCTCTACAGCTCTTACAAGACAGTAGTATTACCAAAAAACTTGGCATTTTCAAATACTGTGTCAAAAAACCAACTGTTGAAATGGGTGTGTGGAATAGTGACACACGAGAGATGGCATAAACAATACCAAATCAGCAATAACCACATTATATTTTTCAGGATTTTCAATAATGAAGATCTTTAAAACGGCCAGAGTAATCTTTTTCGAAAAGTGAAGTAATAAAGTGGTTGATCAGAACTGCCCCAAATAAACTGAAACATCCCCGGAAAAATTCTGAAGAGCATGTAGGATCAGACAAGAATCAATAAACTCTGTACAATCAAAATGTGTGTAGTGCTGTTTACAACCTCCAGCAGGATCCAGAAGAAAGAACGCCAGCTGAGCCTCCATTGACTGCACACCAAACAGGTGTGAGTTCCTGCACTGTTGACGGCATAGCGTTTTTCTACTGTTCGAGGTGCTTCTTCCCAATCATGGTAATTTTATATCCAGCCACTGCTGGAGTCGTGCCAGTCTTGCTCCTTAATTATTCAATCACGTTCTTAACAATTCATGTTACAAAAACTCACGCCGCAGGAGAAATGCCTGTACAAATTCTTCAGTCTAGGAGGCAGGTGAGGACCCCACCATCTAGGCTTCATCTGCTTAAGCTGCCGGCTCAGCAGATAATACAGCAGATGGTTAGGAAGGTAGGCTTGAAGATCGCTCTACCTCTGTTCAAATTCCAGCTCCTGTACTTGCGAGCTGTGCTCTCTGAGGCAAGTTATGGGAATTCTTTATGCCTTAATTTCTTCATCTGTAAAATGGTGGTGATGGTGATACTATTACCCCTGCAACAGTATTGTGGAAATCAGACCAGAGTTATGGATCTACATATGTAGAGCATGGGCCATCCTTAGCATGCGGTCCTCAAACACTGGAGAGGGCGTTTCTACTCTCAGCTGTCTGGATGGCCATTTCTTAACATAGGCTTCTTTGCTTCTGTTGTTCCCTCTAATAAGCATGCTATTTCATTCATGTTGTTTCATCCTGCTCAAATTTATCTACTCCCATACGTCTTTTCTGATACATGTCTTTTATGAGCTTTTTAAGCCTTCGTGAAGCCTTTTTTTTTTTTTTTTTTAATCGTTTATTTGACAGACAGATCACAAGTAGGCAGAGAGGCAGGCAGACAGAGAGGAGGAAGCAGGCTCCCCGCTGATCAGAGAGTCCGATGCGGGGCTCGATCCCAGGGTGCTGAGATCATGACCTGAGCTGACGGCAGAGGCTTTAACCCACTGAGCCACCCAGGTGCCCCTTTTATGAGCTTTTTAAATGGATGGAACTTCCTTCCCTTTGTGTCTGTTGTACATCCTTTCCTCCGGAGACTTAAGTGAAAACCATTCAAGTGATTGATTATTTATGCATAATGTACACATATATTTATATTTGTGTCAAAGCTGTCATTTGTGGCTCCTGCAGGTGCTATAGAAAACCTGAAATCCAGGACTGTACCTATATGCCTTGTGATTTTGCTAGATGTGTGTGTTCCAGTTCGTGGTATGTAATTATGTTTGTGGACGGGTTACCCAGTCTTCAGAGACTTTTAATGCCAGGAAACAAACTGAGGGCTGCTGGTGGGGGTGGGACAGATGGGGTGGCTGGGTGATGGACACTGGGGTGGGTATGTGCTGTGGTGAGTGCTGTGAATTGTGTAAGAATGATGAATCACAGACCTGTACCCTTGAAACAAATAATACATTATATGTGAATGAAATTAATTAATTAATTAATTAAAAGGGAAAAAAGTACAGGAAAAATGCTATATAAACTCACACCGTGGGAATAAAAATCTCTTTATGCAAATAAATAAATAAATAAATAAATAGATAGATAGATAAATAAATAAGGATCTTTTAAACCCAAACCAGTGTTAATGCCATGTTGATACCATCGTGGTACCCTCACTTGATGCTTCTTTTGATAGGTTTTGCCATCCTATTTTCTAAAATGAATGTAGGGGTGCCTGGGTGGCAGTGAGTTAAAGCCTCTGCCTTTGGCTCAGGTCATGATCTCAGGGTCCTGAGATTGAGCCCTGCATTGGGCTTTCTGCTCCACAGGGAGCCTGCATCTTCCTCTCTCTCTCTCTCTCTCTGCCTGCCTCTCTGCCTACTTGTGATCTGTCAAATAAATAAATAAAATATTTAAAAAAAAATAAAGTGAATGCAATGACTGAGCCAAATCACTACAGAGAATGGTTTACAAATGCATTTTATTTGGAAAAAAAAAAAGTGAAGACTTAAAGAAAACCTCAAACCTCCACCCACCCAGTCAAGGCCTTGGTTCTAGCATTTTGCATCCTGCATGGTGTTCAAAAGAATATTTCTTGATGGAGGGGATGAGGTGAAGGAGTCAGCTTCCCCATTGCAAGGAATGTGTGTGTGTGTGTGTGTATAAATAATATATATAATATAAATATATAATTATATTATATATAAATATATGTACATATATTTATAAATCCCCCTTTTTTCTGCTTATCATAATCATCTTTAATTTACTACTTTAACATGCAGCAACACTTCACATTCTATTTTGGAGTGATGAGAGACCAGTCAGAGTAGAGAAGGAGGAGAGAGGCTTCTCTATTTTGCACTGTGGACCTTTGATAAGGACACTTCAGGGTTTACTCAATTAAGGGGTCGTCAGGTGATTCCGGACCTGCTGCTGAAAAACGATGAGATAATACTTAGAAATATGTGTCTCTGTTTATCTCTGTAAACCACAGGTATGTGCCTGAGTTTCCCAACAAATGGCTAATTATCTCTGCATTTTCAGTGGTCTAGCGGCCGATACTGAAAGCCCCAGAATAAACAAGCTTCACTGTAGGACCCATCTGGACTCTTCGCCATTCATGTGGGTGATACTAGTTATAGAAATCGGTTTCTCAGAGCCTATGCAAACCTCCTGATTTTGTTTCAAATTTACTTTCTTCCCCATGACATCATTTGGAGATAGCCAAATAGCCAACCTTATTTTCTTTTGTACTTGTCCAAACTATAAGCTGGATAACTTTTCTCAGCATACATTTGCATTTTCTACAAATGTCATTTCAAATAATATTTAAACTCTATGGTTATTAATGTTTTATAGCACCTGATGCAATCTAAGGGGTTTAAAAAGTGAGGGGAATTTTCCTCTGCAAGAGATTTATTTTGTTTTAACTAGGGAGCCCAGGATTCAAGTCAAGGTATCAAAGGTGTTGTTTGACACTGTTGGGATGGTCATTACTTACATTTACAGATTTCAAAGTAGAGTTAATTCTTCACAGAATCTTGTTTTTGTTGTAATAATTTCAAATTTAAGCAATTAATATTACTATTTAGACTTGTGTAGGATTGCTCTGTAAGCATATAATTTTTATATTTGTTGACATATAATTATTTTATATGTGCATACTGGGTCAATGGAGCTAAATAATTTTAGCCATGTTGAACTATATGTACATGTATTCATATAAATTTAATAAAATATAATTTTTTTAAATATTTTATTTAATTATTTGACAGACAGAGATCACAAGTAGGTGAAGAGTTAGGCAGAGAGAGAGAGAGGAAGAAGTAGGCTCCCCGCTAAGCAGAGAGCCCGATTCGGGGCTTGATCCCAGGACCCTGGGATCATGACCTGAGCCAAAGGCAGAGGCTTTAACCCACTGAGCCACCCAGGTGACCTTAAATATAATTTTTAAATGCATGATTTTATATAAAATTATTTTGTATAGTTCATGCATTTTATTTTATCGTAGCAGATGATATATAAATATAGATATATAGATGTAGATATATATTGAATAGATTTTCCATAGTCTAGTGCTTTTTATGCCTTTGAAGTTGTGAGAATTTAGTATTTATTCATGAGCTATAGTCTAGAAGCTATTAAGAAAATATAAGAAATTTTAAGAACAACGTTTTTTATCCTAGAGGTTTTCCTATTGTATTTAAACTTTGCTTTTAATGCACATTCTTATTCTTTTCTTTGTAGGACATAGTGGTTTCCTATTAAGTAAATTGCCATTGGTCTTACTAAAGGGATTCATCCTAAAATATACCCATGGAGAGCTACCATGAGACAGGGTCCTAAGAGTTGATCTTGTTGTTTAGGTCTTCTCCCAGTGCTGTGGAAGAATGCATAGCTACAGAAAAAAAAAAAAAAATCAAATTATAGGTGTCATGGAAAACAAGAGCATTGAAGTGAATCTAAACTCATCTGAAGGGAAAAGCAAATCCATGAATTTGAAGAAAAATCATGTCGTGTAAAGCTGTGGAGATGAGAAGCATACTGGATTGTGGAATTCAAGGTGGGTTAGGACTGGTGTCCTAAGACAATGCCAGGGCGTTAGAAGTTCATTCTTGCGTGGCCTAAGTGTCCAACACTGCACCAGGTAGACTTAGTCACTTTAGCCATTTACAAGGAATGTGTGTGATAAAGAAATTGATGGCTACCTTTGCAAAATTTGCTAACTTCGAACAGGAGTTCTAATTTAATTTTTGATGACTGTTTTTAATAGCAACTAACTTTTTATGCCTTCAGTTACTGCCTCTGTTCTTTTCTAAATAGTTGCCAAAAGTCTACTTCTTTAGCCGCAGAACCTGTCCCATTTCCAAATAACCAATGTAAACATTTTCTGTTGGATATCATTTTGTTACCTCAAAATAACAGATCTGAATCTATATTTACTGTCTTCCCCTGAGCTGGATTTTCCATGTAATATGGTTTTATTGTGACATCCATAGACTCCATGTACCCGTTCTCCAAAAGTTTAATTTTGCTTTTATTTTCGCCTTCGTTTAAACTTAGACCTTGAGTTAAGTTGGGGAGCTGATGTAAGCAAGACAAAGATTAATTGACTGGACATATTACCTGTTCTATTTTTGTATACTTCCAGCTTACGTACGGCATTTATATGAATAAGAAGCAGCTGGGCCTAAGCCTCCTTCATGGCCTTGGGGGAATCTCCTATAATGGTTTCTAGGATTTTATATAGGAGATTATACTTTCACTAATAGTAGAAAATCAGAGGTGCAACGCTGTTGTTCAGAGCAATAATCTCTGTGCATCAAAACAATGCGAACTATGTCCAATACATCAGGCAAATAAAAAAAAATGGGGAATGTGATTTTATTAAATTACCATAAGTTATGAGCCATATTTTTTCAATTCTAAAAAATTAAATTCACTTTTAATTTTAATGGTTTAAATTGGGAAGCTTCTTTCAATTGATGCCAAAATATAATTGATGTCAAAAGAAGCCTATATGCCTTTGGGCAGTGAAATAAATTGTAAAGTCATTGTCATTTCTTTTTCCTTTTTTTTAAAAAAGATTTTATTTATTTATTTGACAGACAAAGAATCACAAGTAGGCAGAGAGGCAGGCAGAGAGAGAGGAGGAAGCAGGCTCCCTGCTGAGCAGAGAGCAGATGCTGGGCTCCATCCCAGGACCCTGAGATCATGACCTGAGCTGAAGACAGAGGCTTTAACCCACTGAGCCACCCAGGTGCCCTAAGTCATTATCATTTCTGAGCTTATAGTATCATGGCCAAGAATTAAAGGCATCTGTTCTTCTGACTCCTGTTTCATCTGACTTCCACATGAGAAGAGTTATTTGCCTTTGTACCACTAGAGCTGTTTGAATTTTAAATTGGACTTGTATATGTTATTTAAAATGTCCTCAGAAAAAAAAATATAACCTTTGGGAGCATGGGAATGAAAGTTACTACAAACCCAGATGATCACTTGTCTTTTGTCGTCCAGTATGATTCAAGACAATAGTATTGCCAAATCACTTGGAACTGATCAGAGTCTTTTCAGAACTAGACAAGATTTGGGGGGCCAGTTTTTGAGTCATATAATTAAGAGCCAAACAAAAACAAAGCAAGTAACTAAGAGTTTAACCAAATGGAGAATGAGAGAAGAAATGGAGAAAATGAAGAAGTGAATGGTGAAGAAACTCTAGGGTTATCTGATGTGTTTCACAATTATACTGCTGTTCCTGAAGGTGCTGAAGAGATTAGAACCAGGTGTACTGGTAATCTCTGTGATTCTATACCGAACCTCTGATCAGCAGAATTTGTCAGTACGATCTTTGGACTTAGAATTTGTCGTGACTGAGAAGCTAATATTGATGAACAATGTGGCAAGGGATTTTGCACCTAAGTGTATGCTGTTGTTGGGTCGTTTTTTAAATTTCTAATTTTTAAAAATTTTTTAAGATTTTATTTATTTATTTGAGAGAAAGAGAACAAGCATGAGTGGAGGAGAGGGGCAGGAAGAGAGGGAGGAAAGAGACTCCCCGCTGAGCAGGGAGCCTGATGTGGGGCTCCATCCCAGGACCCCGGGATCATAACCTGAGCTGAAGGCAGACGCTCAACTGACTGGGTCACCCAGGTGCCCCTATTGGGTGGCTTTTAAATGTGTACATTTTAATACAACATCTTCTCTTGAAATTTTACTCCTAAATTGATATGCCTTAAAAATTAATACTGTTTTAGGATTAGGGAAATGGTGGCAAATTAACAGTGTGTTTAGAAAGATGGAGGCTGCAACTCAATTTTATTTGCATTACTCTTAGGTTGTAACTTTTTACTCTAAATTATTCATATTTGTATCCATTATCTTCCATACCCAGCAGGAACTTTACTGAGGGAAGAAACTGTGAGTACAATTAGTGTACCCTAATTTGCACAGAATAGGTGCTATACATTCTTGGTGGCCTGAAGAAATTAGGAAGAGGTGAAAGAGCAGAAAAACAAGAGGGAAAGTGAGAGCTCAGGGGAAATGTTGTGTCAGAAGCCAGGAGCAAACACTGGCCAGTGGCCTCTCCCGACTCTCTTGACGCTAAGGGGCAAATCTCCAGCATTTTCACCTGTCTGTTCAATATTCCGTCTTTCGCAATCTCCACACATTACGAAGCAACTGCTTTAGGTTAACACTTAGTTTTAAATGGGAATGCAAAAATAAACTAGCTATAATCTGTCTAAAGGGAGGGTTTGTGTCAAAGATTGTGTATAATGAGAATATACCTGGTGCAATGTAGACACAGAAGCAATTATGAGTGTAAAGAGGAGGTCTAGTTTTCCACATGCAAAATAACACTAAAAATGATGGTGTGTTCAGAATAATGGCAAATAATTTATTTTCATGTCTTCAAATAATGTCACATTACTTATTAAGAATTTTAATAAAGAAGTATGCCTTTGTGTATCATGGATGCCCAGAAAAGTAGATGTTACGGTTCAAATCCCTTCACTTTGATTTATTAATCCTCCGTTTATTTGGATGCTGTGTCACAGAGTACAGCTAATAAAAGCATGAACATTTGTCTCTGAGCAAGTTTGATTTGAGGTGAATAACATTAAACAACAGCCTATTGACAAGCAATTAAACACCACTTCCCCTAGCAGTGCTGTGAATTATGGTGGTCCTAAGTAATGGAAGCATCCTTATGTTTTAGAATTCCAATATAATCTAAGATGAGAAGAACCTTTAATTAGATTTTCAATAGAATCAGCGAAGACCCACTGCTCATCATCTTGACTGCTTATCTGCATCGACTGAGGCCAAAACAAAACAAAGATAAATAGCAAAATTCATTAACCATCCATTTACTTCAACTGCAGCTTCCAATTGAATCGACATTATTCATGCCTACTGCCATCTCCTCAGGGAATATCACACAGCATTCCCCAGACAGAGTGCTGTGCCTCTTAACTTGAACTTTTAGAGTCATTTAGTCAACTCTTCTGCACCACGGAGTAACCTCACTGAAGCAAAAAGAAATCAGGTGGTTTTCTAATTCCATTTACACTTAAAATGTTTATTTGAAGAACAAGAACTAAACAGAGGTACCAGGCAGAAATTGTGTGCCTTTTTCAGCAACAGAAAAGAAAGGCAGTCCCCCAAATGCCCAACAGAAAAAGTCACAGGAGATATTTGCATCGCCCAAGATCACAGTCTAGTCAGCCTGGAAGAACATTTACAGAAGAAAGGTGACTATAATACTCTCCTGCAAGTGAAGAAGCTATTTTTTCACCGTGTAGATTTGAGGATGCAAAATCATGAAATACAGGCACTGTGCGAGCTCTTATTGTCTATAAAATGTCCTCTGAGGAAGTGTTCGCTAATGCCCAGGACCAGTATTAGTGTGTTTAATTAGCAGCCTCCTTCCAAGAAAGCCTTGTCGCTTGCTCGTGGGTCTTATTCCCAGTTTTGTTTTTTTTTAAGATTTTATTTATTCATTTGACAGATAGAGATCACAAGTAGGCAGAGAGGCAGGCACACAGAGAGAGAGGAGGAAGCAGGTTCCCCGACAAGCAGAGAGCCAGATGCAGGGCTCGATCCCAAGACCCCAGGATCATGTCCCGAGCTGAAGGCAGAGGCTTTAACCACTAAGCCACCCAGGCGTTCTTCTTATTCCCAGTTTTCAGCCCCCTCTCCATCCCAGGGCATCAGCACAGGTATTCTTATGTTTTGCAATGCACCAGTTTGTGAAGTTTTAACAAGCAGCATTTGCTGTCAATTAAGGCAGTGTTTTATTCACATGTGCCAACCTCTGAAGAACTGCTTTAAATTAGCTCACAAAGAAATGAATCCGTTTGAAAAAAAAAAATCTGTTTCTTCGTTGCCTGTGCCTTTCACATAATTCTAATTACCATGCCTATTAAATGTTTTTAAATCATATAAAATTTTGCGGAGAAAAGGATTTCATTACAGTGGCATGCGGGTTAGCCACTTTGAAATGATGCTTATACTATCTGAATTATACCTGGTCATCCAAGAAGAAACTAATAATGATTACATCATAAACAGACAGAAACCAGGTTGCTAAGGAAAGACAAAAGAAAATTAACTCCGTAATTAGGTAACCAAGGTTTTTGTCTACATAATGCCAAAATAGCTAATTTAATATGTTGAATGAGTGAGACTGGTTTTTATTATGTAAGCAAAACAAGGGACTGATTCCCTGATGCTTTTGTTCTTCAATTAGTCACGGTGGCAGTATATACACATAACTTAAATATGCTTCAAGCTGCTTTTACTTTGTATCTCAGGCAACATTTCTTAATGAGTCTGCCAAAAGAGAAAACAAATTTTCTCTTTAGCTAGGAAGCAATTTCTATATTCAGAAAGAAGTTTGATCATTCTGGTTGAGTTTACCAGTGATATTGGTCCACAAAGTAATTTGCATGGTGTGGGCCTAAACGTGCACGCACGTGCGTATATGTGTGTGTGTGTGTGTGTGTGTGTGTGTGTGTTACTTACCAACATTGAGATGGTTTGCCTAGAGCAAATCAGTTCTTTAAAAAGTCTAATTAAATATGTTTATATATTTTAGTCAAGAAATGCTGATAGGATAGATAAATAACCAGACCTGTGGATCCAGGGCTTACCCTAGAAAATTCATATCACTTTTGATTCCATTGCACCTTCACTCCTGGTTTATCTCTGAACTTTCTTTAGGATTTCTAAAGCCAAGCATGGGTCTTTCTTTAGTTCTAAAAAAACAAAACAAAACAAAACAAAAAAACCCTCAGTGATTATTGCTTCAAGTATTGCTTCTCCCTTATTATCTGTTTTTCTGGGACTCCAATTAGGCATATGCTTGGCCTTCATTCCTGCATGTTCTTCTTGTGTCTTAACCTGTCTCATATTTTCTATCCCTTTATCTCTCTTTGCTGCATTCTGAATATTTTTTCTAGTTAATTAGCTCCTTTTGCACCTGTATTGGTTGAAGCTGCTATTAAATCTATCCAATCAAGATTATTTTACATTTTCAGTTTTTAGTTTTGTCTATTAAATGTGCATTTAAAAATCAAATGATTCTACAAACTATGGAAAATAGCAGTGCCTAGGGCCTCTCCCTTCTCATTTCCCTATTCTCAAGAGCAATTATTTTTATTTTTATCTGATTATTCTGGCATTTCTCTGGGTAGTTCCAAGTAGTAGATGATAATGCATTCTTATCATTGGATAGCTTAGGGATTATTTGTTGGCTTATGATAAAGTTGAGAATTTAGCTGTTAAAGGCTCTTTATGATGTAGGAACTCAGATCCTTCAGTTGTGGGAAATATTCTAAAGTTAATTCTTTGACAATTACCTCCCCTCAGTTTTCTCCATTCTCTCTTTTTAGAACTCCCATGATATAGACATTACATCTCCTGGATTGGTTTTCTCAAATATATATATTTATATATTTTATGTGTTTCTAAAATATATGTATTTATATATTTTATGTGTTTCTAAAATATATATATTATATTTTATATGAATATATTATATATATTTTATATATATATATTTTTTCTTTTGGCTCAGACATTTCTTTGACTCCATCTTTTATCACTTCTATAAGGTTTCTTATTTCAGCTCTATTTTTAATCACTGAGAGCTTCCTTTTATTCTCCTAAGCATTTCTTTATATTGTATCATAGTCTTACTTTCAGTTTTATCATCTTTCCTGTTTACTTAAGGATATTAATTACTGTGTTAATGAGTTTTCTTTCCTTCATCCTCTCTGTTCCATCAGGGTAATCCTTCCTGTATGTTTGCTTTCATCTCTGCCTCTTTACATGAGGCTTTCCCGAGAGTGTGCTCATTTTTGGGTATCTGCACATGGTTAAGGATGATGAAAGCTTCTGAGAATTATTGTCTGTAAGCTTCATTGGAAGGTCATGTGGTTTTGTTTGTGGAACTTCTGATATCATAATCTTAGGTCTTTTATTTAAGGTTTTTAGATTTCCCAGATTTCTTTGGAGGGTAAAGACCAGCAAGCATTCTGGGAGCCATGTAAGGTAAGAGGTGTAGGGTTTAGGGTGTGAAATGGGGAAGGAGTTTGGGAAAGGGGTGTCTCTTAGCCAATGGCATGTTTAACTTTACTTAATTTCTTAAATTTTTGTTTTGATTTTATTTTTTCTAAATACTGCCCTATCTTCAACTCTGTCTGATATCCAAAATAAGAGACTCACCAGTCTTAGAAATGAAAGCACTTGTGTGGAACAAGGAAGGAAATCTGGAGAATCTAATTAACTTCTTAATATATCTCAACAAATCCTCTTTTTCCTATGTTTTCAGTAGCATCTATTTCCATGGGTAACTGGCATAGCCAGTTTGGGGAATTCTGAAGTATGAAATCAGTGGAGTTCTCCACTCTTCCCATTTCCAGTTTAGGAGTCCGCTTTCTTGGCTCACCTCCATCTTGTTACTACTTGTCTAGCGATTTTCCAGCTTTTCTCAGATTTTCTAAAATCTTGGTACCATTCCTTCTCCCGTTCTCACTGGGCTGACTGACCTTGTCAATAGGATTTCAGAAGGGAGAGATAAGCAGTTAGTCAACTGCCAACTTTATTTGAAATTCGCAAGTCAATTTATTTTATTATATCTTTAACTTCTAGAGGGCCTATTTGACTTTCCTTTGTGAATATGTCTGGTCATTTTCTAGAGTTCTAATCTTTTAACATATTTTAAGTGGTTTTACTTGTTGAACCATTTTCGTTCTTCTTATTTTATATTCTGTTGCTTGGCAGTCCAATATATGAAGGATTGTAGACCTGATTCTGCTCTTCTGTCTGCTGCCTGTCAAGTAAGTCTGTATTTTCCCTGTACATTTTGTGGTTTTTGTCAGTTTTATATTTCTTGGAACTTATCAGTAGGATTTATCTAAGGCCTAGATGAGTGGATTCCTCCAGAGAGGATTGTGCTGCTTTTCCTGATCCTCTGGGGTTGGGAGGCATTTGAAACTAAATTCTCTGCACAAGGGCTTCTGGAAAATGTATGTACTGTGCCTAAGGCCTAGCTTGTGCTTATGAATTTTAAGGGAGCTTTTTCTTTCTTCCCCTTTCCACTTAGCATCAAAGTTTAAGATAAAAAATTTCCTTCCTTTTTCGGGAGGGGATAAATTATTTTTGCTTACTCTTATTCTGAGGATAGGGCACTTTAGAGAGCTTAGCTGTATAGGAGTGGTTATTATGAATGCCCAGATTGCACTGGTTCTAGGTTTTTGTCTTTTGTCCCCTGCACCTTGAGAGGACGTAAAAACCAAGTGCCATATCACCTCACCTGTATTAAGCTAATACTCTTCGAGTGAAGATAGCTTCACATTGTCTTCTATGTACCATTTAGATACCCGTTTTCATTTTGTTTTTGTACTGATAATATTTACTCCCTTTCTGTCTTACTGAAGTTCTTAAAAAGATGCCTTTTATGATTTATCTAACACTGCAGTTTGCTTTCCATTGTAGTGTCAGTTGTGGTGTCTGACCTATTAACTTTACCTTGCATATTTGCTGCTTTCTCCCAAATGTATCTGGCTTAGAGATTGCATTCTCCCCTCCTCTTGTCATATCCTCTATGTCTGGCAATCTCATCCATATCCAGATTCCTCTAACATCCATGTTTTGAAGATTTCAAGATATGTGGCTCTAGTTCAGATCTTTATTTATTTACTTTTTTAAAAGATTTTATTTATTTATTTGACAGAGATCATAAGTAGGCAGAGAGGCAGGCGGGGGAGGGGGGAGCAGGCTCCCCGCTGAGGAGGGAGTCCAATGCGGGGATTGATCCCAGGATCCTGAGTGAGATCATGGCCTGAGCCCAAGGTGGAAGCTTAACCCACTGAGCCAACAAGGTGCCTCTAGTTCAGATCTTTAAATGGAGCTCTAGACTGTATCTCCTAGTGTGTCCAGCCCATCTCAATGAGTTCTCTTAAAAATTCTAATAGAAGATTTTGTGTAATTAATGTTTGCTGTTTTGTATTTATTTCTTATTTTTCTCCAGAAATGGCTTCTTTTTCTGCCTTCTTTATCTTGATAATCTAACCAGTCATAAAACCCAGTCATTGTAGTCCTGATAATTCTACATCTCTTTCTCAACTTATGGGCTTATGTCCCAAGAAACTCATCATAAGTTGAAAATATCATAAGTCAAAAGTGTATTTAATATATCTAATATACTAAACATCATAGCTTAGCTTAACCTATCTTAAATGTGTTCAGAACATACATTAGCTTATAGTTCAGCAAAATCATCTAATACAAAATCAATTTTATAGTGAAGTGTTGAGTATCTCAAATAATTTATTGACTACTGTACTGAGAGTGAAAAACAGAGTGGTTGTATGGGTACAGAATGGTTGTTAAGTGAATGGGTTGTTTACCCTCATGATCTTGTGACTCCCTGGGAATTACAGCTTATTGCCTATCATCACCAGAGAGGATCACATTGAGTATCACTGGCCCTAAAAAAGATCAAAATTCCAAATTTGAAATATGATTTCTACTGAATGTGTATCACTTTTGCACCATTGTAAAGTTGACAAATCCTAAGTTAGGGATCATCTGTACTTGTCTCAACAACACATTTAATTACTCACTAAGTCTTGTTGATTCTCTCTCCTAACTGGCGTTTCTTTCCTTTTCATCTATCTCCATTCCCTTGGCCACTCTTAAAAAGCCAGTTATATTATTGGCTTTGCTTTTCTTATCTAAGTTTCCACCATCTCTTCCTTCAATTTGATAACAGGTAATTATTTCCAAAGTGCAGCACTGATACCATTTCTTCGATTAACATCCTTTTTAGGCTTTCAATTGTCTCCAAAGAAAAGTCCCAATTTTTTAGAATGGTACTTAAAATCCTTTTCAATCTGACTTTGACTTGGTTAGATTCATCTTCTACTACTTGAATTCTCAGCTCTAGCAATATTAAACTATTTATACCTCTTCAAATCTACATTTTTTCCCATACATTTGCATGCTTCTACACACCTCTACCCATCGACCTTTCAGAAATTTTCAACAATTCTCTTCTCTGTAACACCATCAACAGTGTGTACCTCTATTGATTCACATGTTGAGCTTTATTATAGTAGTTTTTTCCTCATCAGAATACAAACGACTTGGGACTGTGCTTTTTTTTTTTTTCCCTTTATATTTCCCATGTAAGTTCTTGACACATAGCTGACACTCAATAAATTTTGAATTTATGAATGAATGAATTTATTGGAAACTTTGGAACAGAACCATGTCTCCAGACTTCTTTTCATTTTGCCTTTGCTATGTAATCTGAACCAAATTTAATTAAAAAAAAAGAATCATTTTTTTATAGAAATGCTTTTCATGTCCTAATAATTTTAAACTCTTTTGGAAACTTCTGATCTCAAAATACCATAACCTCAGTGCTGGAAGTGAGCCTAGAGGGTATTTAAACCCCCTTCCAAGCAGGCCCTGAGTTTCTGCACAAGTGCTCTGACATGTGTTTTTCCATACTGTATTTGAATAACTTCAGGGATTGTGAAAATCAGGAAGCCATGGGGCCGAAGCTTTCTGTCTTTGTAGAATTATGACAATAAAAAGGTCTCTTTTATACTAAATTTAATTTTTTCTGTCTACAAGTTTCATATACTGGCCTTAGTAAAACCCAAGGGCAAAACAGGACATATTTAATATCTCTTCCATAAAATAGCCCTTCACGAATTTGAAGACAGGATATGCTCCCCACCCAAATCTTCTCTATCTCAGTTTGAAATATATAAAATGCTTTCAGGTGAAATTTATAAGCTTCTCACTGTGATTTCACCATCACCTTTCTTTTTCTATCTATCTATCTATCTTTTTCTATCTAATAGGAATCTCTATTGAAAGGAACTTAAGTTTCTAAGATTATTTGATTTAAAAAGAATTGAGTTGGACCCTCACATCAAATTTAACATTTTGATGAAATGTTATTTTATGCATATTTATCCTTATTGCTATTTTCTTTGTATAAAGCTGATTTTCTTCTTGTAATAAAAAAAGTAAAACAACACAGAGTTGTCAGCATGATGTATATGTTCCATAACTCTACCTTTCAGGCATTATAATTTTTAATAGTTTGGTGTATAGGTTTTTCTTATTTTAATATTCATATAATATACATATTATAGGGGTGCCTGGGTGGCTCAGTGGGTTAAACCTCTTCTTTCGGATCAGATATTGATCTCAGGGTCCTGAGATCAAGCCCTGCATTGGGCTCTCTGCTCAGCAGGGAGCCTGCTTCCCCCTCTCTCTCTGCCTGCCTTTTTGCCTCCTTGTGATCTCTCTCTCTGTCAGATAAATAAATAAAATCTTAAGAAAATACATATCAGGGGCGCCTGGGTGGCTCAGTGGGTTAAGCCACTGCCTTCGGCTCAGGTCATGATCTCAGGGTCCTGGGATCGAGTCCCACATCAGGCTCTCTGCTTGGCGGGGGGCCTGCTTCCTCCTCTCTCTTTCTGCCTGCCTCTATGCCTACTTGTGATCTCTGTCAAATAAATAAATAAAATCTTTAAAAAAAAAAAAAAAAAAAGAAAATACATATCATATATGTGTATAATATATGTATTTACCAAAATATTACAAAAATTAGATTATGCTATGTGTACAGCATTTTATAACTTACTCCTCTCATTTAACATGATGTTTGCACATTTGTTATACATTTTGGTTTATTTTGCATAACTGTACTCATAACACTAGTTGATTCCATATAAAAGCTGCAAAATATTCTACTCTTTAAATCTATTGCCATTTATTTAACTAATGTATTGATGTTATTTCCAATTACTGGAATCATAAACAATTCAATAAAAATTATTAAGCATGTGCAATATGTGCAGTGTTATGCCAACCACTGGAGCTAAGAAGATGAATACAATAATCGCTGTCTCTAGGGAGTTCACGATCTAGTGTAATAGAGCAGTGAATCCATAACCATAATACAAGCACTATCTCAAGAATATACACAGACACACAGAGGAGGCAGACCCTTGGAGTATTCTGGTAGAAGTTGCATAAAGAATGCAATACTCATGTTGTACATTGAAATGTAAGACTTCATCATAGAGGAAAGGTATTTCTCGTTGCTGGGAGCAGCATATTTCACATTGCATTTCTATGCAAAATTATGGTATATTTGAGGAACTGCAGGTTAGTTCAATGTATTATACATGGCAGAATCATGTAAAAAATGATTGATGAAGCAGGTCAGCTATATCTAATGAGGGACCTGTTTTACCACTCCACCAGCTTTGGATCTTATCTGATTGGTAATACAGAGCCAGATTAGTTCAGTGGAGAGAGCTAGGGAAGGTATAATATGCAGCAGTTCCAGATGGGAATACGTCTTCTTCAAGCAAAATTCTGTAAGCAATGATGTTTTGCCTGATTTGTCCTACTCGGGCAGAGCAGATGACATTAGCTACCTGACACTATCCTCTTGGGCCTTATTACTGCAGAGCCTTCCAATCCTCTTTCCAACTGCGTGAGTTATCTTCTGAAGCCAGAGACCATTCTGCCCAAGGTCATAGTGAAGTGATATTAGAAAAATTAATGCTCCACACCCCCAAGCATTTCTCAACCAATTACCAATGGGAGTTGGTTTATAAATTCCCTCTTTCTCTTGCCCCTGGTGTGGACTAGTTCTGAGGCACATCTTCAGCAATAACATGGAGAGTTACCTAGTGGCATTAAGCCCCAGGGTCATAGAGGTAACTGGCCCAACAGCACATCCTTTATTGGCCACTTTCTCTTCCCTGTCTCACTTCTCTTCTCCCACACCTAGCGTCCCCTTTCTAAGATCACCTTTAAATAAATCACTTTCACTTGAATCCTATTCTCAGGGTCTCTTTCTTAGGGAATGCAAACAACACATTTTTCAATAAAATCTTGGCCCAAATAATCTAAACTATCTACCAGTTCAGTAACCTGCTTATTTATGTGGAATTGTACCAAAACAAAACAAAAACAAAAACAAAAACAAAAAACCTTTTATTTGTTATTGTGTACCAGGTGTGAAAATAATTGGCTTAGTAGAAAATGACTTGCTGGGCGCCTAGGTGGCTCAGTTGGTTAAGCATCTGCCTTCAGCTCAGGCCGTGATTCCAGGGTCCTAGGATCAAGTTCTGAGTCAGACTCCCTGCTCAGTGGGGAGCCTGCTTCTTCCTCCTTCCTCTGTTGCTCCCTCTGCTTGTGTTCTTTCCCTTTCTCTCTTAAATAAATAAATGAGTAAAATCTTCAAAGGAAAAAAATACCAATCTCTCTTCTCTGAACCTAAATAAATAAATAAAAATTAAAAAAAAAAAAGGAAAGAAAATGACTGTTCCAGTGTTGGATAGTCTGATTTCAAGGGATAGAATCCTCTCAAAGAAGCTCAAGTAAAATAAAAGAATCTCAAGAAACCAGGTTTAGCTGGGCTGTACTTAAGCTGAAATCATGCAACATCTTTTCTTGCATTCTGTTTTATTTTGTGTCTGAGTTGTCTTTAACTTATTTTAGCACATTTCTTCCCCTTTCTTTGCTGAAGCTTGACTTCCAAATAAGAATCTTAGAAGTGGCACCCTGTTAATGCTGGTTTGCACATAGTATTTGACTAAAATGGCACCTACTCTGGTCCCAAGCATCCAGGATATTGTATCTCTAGAGATTAAATCAATCTACTGGTTCTATTTTAAAAGTTAGTTTAATAGTTTAGTGAGGACTAGTTGACACAGATGAACTGCACATATTTAAAAAGTGCAATTTGATAAAATTTGATATATTTGTATGCCAATAAAACTACCACCATGATCAAGATGATGAACACAGGCGTTACTGTTAAAAGTTTCTTCATATCCCTTCCAAAGGGAGAACCTAGGAAGGAACCTTTGTGACCTTGGCCACAGCAACTTCTGGCTAGACGTGTCTTCAAAGGCAAGGGAAAATGAAAGCAAAAATGAACTATTGAGACTACATCAAGATAAAAAGCTTTTGCATAGCAAAGGAAATAGTCAACAAAGCCAAAAGGCAACCTATGGAATGGGAGAAGATACTTGCAAATGTCTTACCAGATAAAGGGCTAGTATCCAAAATTTATAAAGAACTTATCAAACTCAACACCCAAAAAACAACAACAAAAAAATCCATTCGAGAAATGGGAAGAAGGCATGAACAGATATTTCTCCAAAGATGATATGAGACTGTCCAACAGACATGAAAAAATCCTCCATATCTCTTACATCAGGGAAATACAAATTAAAACCACAACGAGATACCACGCCACACCAGTCACAATGGCTAAATGTAACAAGTCAGGAAACAATAGATGTTGTTAAGGATGCAGAGAAAGGGGAACACTCTTACACTGTTGGTGGGAATGCAAACTGGTTTGGCCACTCTGGAAAACAGTATAGGGGTTCCTCAAGATGTTAAAAATAGAACTACCCTATGACCCAGCAATTACACTAGTAGGTATTTATCCAAAGGCTACAAATAGAGATTTGAAGGGTACATGCACCAAATGTTTATAGCAGCAATGTCCACAATAGTACAGCTATGGAAAGAGTGGAGATGTCCATCAACAGATGAATGGATAAAGAAGATGTGGAAAATATATACAATGGAATATTACTCAGTCATTAAAAAGAATGAAACCTTGCATTTGTAATGATGTGGATGGAACTAGAGGGTATTATGCTAAGTGAAAAAAGTAAGCCAGAAAAAAACAAATACCATATGATTTCACTCAGATATGGAATTTAAGAAAAAAAATAGATGAAGATAGGGGAAGGGAAGGGAAAATAAAGTAAGATGAAAACAGAGAGGGAGGCAAACCATAAGAGTCTTATAGGAAACAAACAGGTTTTTCTGGAGGGGAGGTGGGTGGGGGGTAATGGAGTAACTGGGTAATGGGGGGGAATTAAGGAGGGCACCAGGTGTTAATATGCAACTGATGAATCACTAAATTCTATCTCTGAAACTAATAATAGTGTCTGTTAATTAAATGAATTTAAATAAAACAAATTTAAAAGAAGTTCCTCATATCTCTCTGTGATCTCTTGCATCCAAACTTTGCCTCTGCTAGTCTCTGTCCTCAGGCAACACTTGATCTCTTCTTAGTATAGATGAGTTTATATTTACTCTAATTTTATATAAGTGGAGTCATACAGTATATGCTCTTTTTTGCCTGGTTCTTTCATTTTGTGTAATTATTTTGCTATTTACCCATATTATGTGCATCTATAATTTATGTATTTTAATTGCTAAGTGATATTGTATTTTATAAATATGCCATGATTTTTATTCATTCACATTTTTCAGCAGTTGGACATTGGGGACATTTGAATTGTTTCCCGTTTGGGATAATTAAAAGTAATGTTACTCTGCACATTCATGTATAAGCCTTTTTATGGGCCTACATATATTTAATTTGAGTTGGGCAAATATCAGGAATGGAATGACTAGATTATGGTAGATGTACCTTTAAGGTTTTAAGAAACTACGAAACTTTTTTTCAAAGCAGTCGTAGCATTTAATATTGCCACATGTAGTATATAACTATTTCGGTTGTTTTATTTTGATAACACTTGGTAAGGTCAAGTGTTTTTAATTTTAGCTACTCAGGTGTGTGTAGTGCTGTCTCTTTGTGGTTTTAATTTGCATTTCCCTGATTACTAATTTGCTGAGCAACTGTTCCTAAGCTTATTGCTGTGAATATATCTTCTTTGTTCAAAGCTTTTGTCTATTTTTTTTTAGTGGGGTTACTTGTTTTATTATTATTGAGTTTATGATGTTTACAATTTTTAGTATTAATAATCCACATAACATAAAATCCACTACATAAAATGTGTATTTTAGTGGTTTTTAGTATATTCATCATGTTGTATGACTATTCTCACAATCTATTTCAGAACTTTCCTTTATCCCATAAAGGCTCTCCATATTAGTCACTCTCAGTTTTCCTCCTCACCCCATCTTCTGGCACTCACTCATTTGCTTTCTATTTCTGTATATTTACATACTCTAGACATTTTATATCTATGGTTTCATTTGATATGTGACTTTTTTTTTTCTGATTCCTTTCATTTAGCATAATTTTTAAAAGTTTATTCAAATCATTGCATGTATAGTCTGCAAGCTTTTTTATGGCTGAGAAATATTTGAGTTTTGAGAATTTTTTATGTAGTATAGATTCACATTCTTTTTTTAAAATTAAAAAAAAATTAAAGATCTTATTTATTTATTTGACAGAGAGAAACACAGTGAGAGAGGGAACACAAGCAGAGTGGGAGAGGGAGAAGCAGGCTTCCTGCCAAGCAGGGAGCCAGATGCGGGACTCAATCCCACGACTCAGGGACTATCACCTGCGCTGTTAGGCAGACGCTTAACAACTGAGCCACCCAGGTGCCCCTGTGAAGATTCACATTCTTTTTTTTTTTTTTAAAGATTTTATTTATTTATTTGACAGAGAGAAATTACAAGTACACTGAGAGGCAGGCAGAGAGAGAGAAGGAAGCAGGCTCCCTGCTGAGCAGAGAGCCCGATGCGGGACTCTATCCCAGGACCCTGAGATCATGACCTAAGCCGAAGGCAGCGGCTTAACCCACTGAGCCACCCAGGCACCCAAGATTCACATTCTTCATTAGATTCACTAGATTCACCTGTAAAGATCACATTCTTTATTAGATTCATGATTTGCACAGATTTTATCCCATTCTGTGGCTTGTCTTTTCTTTCTCTTAACAGTATGTTTCAAAGATTAGAAATTCCTAATTTTAATGAAGTACAGCTTATCATTTTTTCTTTTGTGGGTCATACTTCTGTTACATTTTCTAAGTACTCCTTGTTCCTAAGGAATACAGGATCAAAAACATTTTCTCCCGTGCTTTCTTCTAGAACATTTATAATTTTGAGTTTTGACTTTAGATACATGAATCATTTTACATTAGCATTTCCATATAGTGTGAGGATAGATCGAGGAATTTGTTTTATGTATATGGATATCTAATTGTTCCAGCCTAATATTTTGAAAGATTACTCTTTCTCCATTGTTATACTTTTGCTCCTTCCTTGAAAATCAATTGACTATATATAGTCAATTGACTATATATGACTCTCATTCTGGATTCTAAGTGTCCATTGATCTACTTGTCTATCTTGACACAAATATTGTGCTGTCGTGATTTTTATATAGTTTTATCATGTCTGTGAATTAAGTGAAATGATCCCTCGATTCTTTTTTCCAAAGGCATTTTGGATATATATTATGTCCTTTGCATTTCCATATGAATTTTAGAATTAGGTCATCAAATTTTAGAGAAAAGTCTGTTAGAATTTTAATTGACATTGCATTTATACAGTTTTGGGAGGACTGTCATCTTAAACAAATTGTATTCATGAACATGTATACGTTTCCATTTACTTAGGTCTTCTTTTATTTTGTCATCAAATATTGGGTCCATGTGAAATTCTTACACATTTAAGTTAGATATATCCAAAACTAATTCATATTTCCTGATGCTATTATAAATACTATTTTAAAATTTCAAATTCCAAATGGTCATTACTAGTATATGGAAATGTTTTTTATACATTGATCTTGTATTCTGAAAGCTTGCTGAATTCATTTACTCTTCTAGACACTTTTTTGAAGACTGCATCAAGTTTTCTGCATATATGATCATGTCATCTGTGAATAGTTTACTTTTGATAGGATTTTAAATAGCACATCCAATTCAGTTGGTTTAATAGATTTATTCAACTACTTCTTCATGAGTAAGCACTGTTATTTTGTCTCTCAAGGAATCTGTTCATTTCATATGTTGCCAAATATATTGGCATAAAGTAGCTCATCGTATTCCTTTATTACTTTTAAATATTTATAACATCTATAATGATTTGGTTTTATTACTTTCTCTATTGTTTTTCTATTTTCTATTTTCATTGATTTCTGCTCTGACCTTCATTATTTCCTCTCTTATGCTTGCTGTCTGTTTATGCTCTCTTCTTTTTCTAGAGGAAGGTATATAGTGAGGTCATTACTTTGAGACCTTTCTTTTCCTCTAATATAGGCATTTCATGCAATAAATTTTCCTCTAATCACTGCTTAAGATGAATCCTACAAATCTTGATATGTTGTCTTTTCATTTTCCTTTAGTTTAAAATACTTTCATATTTCCTTTTCGATTTATTCTTTGACCCATGCATTCTTTTGAAGTATGTTATTCAGTTTCCAAATATTTAGAGTTTCCAGATGAATTTGTTACTCTTTTCTTATTTTTCATTTTGGTCAGAAAATAGAATTATTAAATATTTATTGAGACTTCTTTTGTGGACCAGCATATGCTCTATCTTGGTTTATGTTCTGTTTCTCTTTAAAAAAAAAAAAAAAAAGTGCCATGCTATTGTTAGAGGGAGTGTTCTCTAAAGGTAAATGAGGTCAAGGTGGTTGATAGTTTCACGTGTTCTGTTGCTGCTTCTCTTACTCATGTGGCTCCTATGGGACTCCCAGGATCCCTTGAGCTCCAGCTCCCTGTGGGATGAGTGGTCAAGGCAGCGGCATCTGTGGCCTGACTGCGCCATTCTCCAGTTTCTTCTGAAGCTCAGCGCCCGGAAGCCACAAAGCTCATTCTGTGGGCTCCGTCAGAACCCTGATTGCCCTCGGGAAACCGCAGGTTTCAACAACCTAGACCAGGCTCTCTGCTGGTCTGAAGAGAACTTTTCCTGAGTGAAGGGAACAGCTCACCTCCAGGAGAGGCTGGCTGTTTGGGTCAGGAATAGCCAGCAATTGCCTGAGGCGAGTAATGAGGAAGGAGACTCTGGGAACTGGCAGCAGTGGCCTCCCTACTGCAAGAGGAACAACCTGAGGGCCCTGAGGATATGGGTGAGCACCTCTTATTTTATTAATTATTGATAGAGTGGTGTTGAAACCCTAGACTGTAAATGTGAATCTGTTTCTCTCCCTTTGCACTTCTATCAGTTTTTTCTTCATCTATATTGAAGCTCCATATTGGCCACATAAATATTTAGGATTATTGTGCCTCTTAAGTGGACCTCTTTATTATTGTGAAATGATCTTCTTTATTCTTGGTAATATCTTATGCTCTAAAATCCACTTTGTTGTTAATGTACTAAACCGCTTTTGAAAATTTTGAGTAGTGTTAACAGGATGTTGGGGGTCTGGGTTCCTCACAGGTTCTTGAGAGTTCTCCACAGAAATGAAGCAGTAAATAACAGAAGCTATATATGTATATAGGTAAGGGTGTGTATGTATAAACATATACATATAAATAAAACCTTATTGGTAGTAATAATAGTATATATATTTTTAGAAAAGGTATTATAAGAAATGGTCTCATACAAGTGACAGTACCTACAGGGTGAGTCAGCAAGCTTGGAGAGCAAGGAAAGCCCGCTGGCATTGTCCAGTTAGAGTCTGGAGGCCTGAGAGCCAGGGGCACTGATGGTGCAGTCCCTGTCCAAAGGCTGACAGACTCTGTACCCAAGAAGAGCCAGTGTTTCAGTTCGAGTCCCAAGACAGGACAAAGCTTATGCCTCAGTTCAAAAGGAGTCAGGCAGGAAGAATTCTCTCTTAGAAAGGGTCAGCTTTATTGTTCTCTTCAGGCTGATGGGATGAAAGCCACTCACATTACGAATAGGCTATTTATATTTAATGTATTTATTGATGTGGTTTGGTTTAAATCTATATTCCTGCTATTTGTTTTTGATTTGTCTCAGCTTTTGTTTTTTTTCCCTATTCCTGTTTTCTTTCGGATCAGTTAACTATATCTTATGATGCCATTCACCACCACCCCCTTTATTGGCTTATGTTAGGGTTTGTTTTAGTTTTATAGCACTCCTTTTTAACTTTGAAGTCTGCCTTCAAGTGGTAGGGTTTTTTTGTTGTTGCTTGTTTTATTTTATTATTATTATTATTTTTGCCTTCAAGTGAAAGTATACCACTCCATGAGTAGTATGAGATCCATACAATAGGATAATTGCATTTTCTCCTTCCAGGCTGTGCACTATTATTGTCATACATTTTGCTTCTACATTTATAATGAATTGCGCAGTGCATTTTTTTTATTTAAACAATTATATTTCAAGAGACCAAAATAAAAAAAAGACTTTTATGTTTATCCATGTAGTTACTAATTCACTTGTGTGTGTGTGTGTAGATACAGATTTTCATTTGGTATTTCCTTCTTACTGAAGGACATCCTTTAACATTTTTTATAGTGTGGATTTTCTGGTAATGAATTCTTTTAGTTTTAATATATCTGAAAAAGTCTTTATTTCACCTTTGTTTTTGAGAAAAGCATTTTACTGTTCCTGTAATCTAGGTTGGCAGTTTTCCTGCTCTTTCAGTACTTCCAAGAGGCGGCTTTACTGTCTTCTGGTTTGGATTATTTCCAATCAAAAGACTCCTGTCATTCTAATCCTTTTTCTTTATATATAGTGTGTTCTCCCCGCCCCCGGCTTCTTTTAAGGTTTCCTTTTTATCACTGACTTTAAGTAATTTGATTATAATTTACTGTGGTATAGGTTTCTTTTTGCTTCTTGTGCCTGAGGTTTGTTGAGCTTCTTGGGTTTGGGTTTGTGAGTTTATAATTTTGTTTTTGTTTTTGTTTTTGTTTTTAATTTAAATTCAGTTAGCCAACATTTAGTACATCATTAGTTTCTGGTGCAGTGTTCAGTGATTCATCAGTTGTGTATAACACCCTGTGGTCATGAAGTCATTTGCCCTCCTTAATGCCCATCACCCAATTACCCCATCTCTGCACCCACCTCCCCTTCTGCAACCCTCAGTTTGTTTTCCAGAGTCCAGACAGAATCTCTCATGGTTTGTCTCCCTCTACGATTTCTTCCCATTCCATTTTCCCTCCTCTCCCCTTTGATCCTCTGCACTATTCCTTATATTCTACATATGAGTGAAATTGTATGATAATTATCTTTCTTTGACTTATTCCACTTAACATAATCCCCTCAAGTTCCATCCACATAGATGTAAATGATAAGTATTCATCCTTTCTGGCATCTGAGTAATATTCCATTGTGTACATGTACATATACATATACACATCTTTATCCCTTTTTCTGTCAATGGACATCTCAGCTCTTTCCATAGTTTGTCTATTATGGACATTGCTGCTATGAACATTGGAGTACAGGTGACCCTTTAGATCATTACATCTGTATTTTGGGGGTAAGTACCTATGGTACAATTGCTGGGTGGTAGGGTAGCTTTATTTTCAACTTTTTGAGGAACCTGTTTTCCAAAGTGGCTGCACCAGCTTTCATTCCCACCAACAGTGTAAGAGGGTCCCCCTTTCTCCACATCCTTGACATTTGTTGGTTCCTGACTTGTTAATTTTAGCCATTCTGACTGATGTGAGGTGGTATCTCATTGTGGTTTTGATTTGTATTTCTCTGATGGCAAGTGATTTGGAGCAGTTTTTCATGTATCTGTTGGACATTTGTTTGTCATCTTTGGAGAAATGTCTGTTCATGACTTCTGCCCATTTCTTTACTAGATTTTTTTTTGTTTTTTTGAGTATTGAGTTTGATAAGTTCTTTATAGATCTTGGATGCCAGGCCTTTATCTGATATGTCATTTGCAAATATCTTCTCTCATTCTGTCAGTTTCCTTTAGTTTTGTTGACAGTTTCCTTTGCTGTGCAAAAGCTTTTTATCTTGATGAAGTCCCAGTAGTTCATTTTAGTTTTTGTTTCCCTTGTCTTTGGAGATGTGTCTTGCAAGAGGTTGCTGTGGCCAAAGTTGAGGAGGTTGCTGCCTGTGTTCTCCTCTAGAATTTTGATGGATTCCTGTCTTGTATTTAGGTCTTTCATCCATTTTGTGTTTATTTTGTGTATGGTGTAAAAAAATGGTTTAGTTTCACTCTTCTGCACATGGCTGTCCAATCTTCTCAATACCATTTGTTGAAGAGACTTTCTTTTTTCCCTTGGATATTCTTTACTACTTTCTTGAAAATTAGTTGACCATAGAGTTGAGGGTCCATTCTGGGCTCTCTGTTCTGTTCCATTGATCTTTGTGTCTGTTTTTGTGCCAGTACCATACCATCTTAATGATGACAGCTTTGTAATAGAGCTTAAAGTCTGGAATTGTGATGCCACCAGCTTTGGTTTTCTTTTTCAACACCCCACTACATATTTGGAGTCTTTTCTCATTCCATACAGATTTTAGGATTGTTTGTTCTGAGTTTATAGTTTTAATTAAGTTTGGAAAATTTGCCTACATTTTCTTCAAATATTTTTTTCTCTCCTCTTCCTTTTGAGTACTTCCAAATACACAAACCTTAGAACCGTGTAAGTTGTCTCCCAGTTCATGTAAACAGTTTTCTTTTTCCTTTGTGGTCTTCATACTTAATAGTTTCCACTGTTTATATTTTAAGTTTAGCTATCTTATTTTCTACTATGTCCTTAATGCTATCCTCGGTATTTTCATCTCTAATATTTTATTTTTTTTTCTAGAATTTATTTATTTATTATTATTTTTAAAAGATTTTATTTATTTATTTGACAGAGAGAGATCACAAGTAGGCAGAGAAAGAGAGAGAGAGAGAGAGAGAGAGAGAGGAGGAAACAGGCTCCCTGCTGAGCAGAGAGGCAGATGCGGGACTCGATCCTAGGACCCTGAGATCATGACCTGAGCCAAAGGCAGAGGCTTAACCCACTGAGCCACCCAGGCGCCCCTATTTCTAGAATTTAAATTGTGGGTGTATAAAATCTTCCATGCCTTTACTTAACATTTATTTTTTTTTAATTTTTTATTTTTTATAAACATATATTTTTATCCCCAGGGGTACAGGTCTGTGAATCACCAGGTTTACACACTTCACAGCACTCACCAAAGCACATACCCTCCCCAGTGTCCATAATCCCACCCCCTTCTCCCAAACCCCCTCCCCCCAGCAACCCTCAGTTTGTTTTGTGAGATTAAGAGTCACTTATGGTTTGTCTCCCTCCCAATCCCATCTTGTTTCATTGATTCTTCTCCTACACACTTAAGCCCCCATGTTGCATCACCACTTCCTCATATCAGGGAGATCATATGATAGTTGTCTTTCTCTGCTTGACTTATTTCACTAAGCATGATACGCTCTAGTTCCATCCATGTTGTCGCAAATGGCAAGATTTCATTTCTTTTGATGGCTGCATAGTATTCCATTGTGTATATATACCACATCTTCTTGATCCATTCATCTGTTGATGGACATCTAGGTTCTTTCCATAGTTTGGCTATTGTGGACATTGCTGCTATAAACATTCGGGTGCATGTGCCCCTTTGGTTCCGCTAAGGTCAGGAACACGGCAGGGATGTCCATTATCACCACTGCTATTCAACATGGTACTAGAGGTCCTAGCCTCAGCAATCAGACAACAAAAGGAAATTAAAGGCATCCAAATCAGCAAAGAAGAAGTCAAATTATCACTCTTTGCAGATGATATGATACTATATGTGGAAAACCCAAAAGACTCCACTCCAAAACTGCTAGAACTTATACAGGAATTCAGTAAAGTGTCAGGATATAAAATCAATGCACAGAAATCAGTTGCATTTCTCTACACCAATAGCAAGACAGAAGAAAGAGATATTAAGAAGTCAATCCCATTTACAATTGCATCGAAAACCATAAGATACCTAGGAATAAACCTAACCAAAGAGACACAGAATCTATACTCAGAAAACTATAAAGTACTCATGAAAGAAATTGAGGAAGACACAAAGAAATGGAAAAATGTTCCATGCTCCTGGATTGGAAGAATAAATATTGTGAAAATGTCTATGCTACCTAAAGCAATCTACACATTTAATGCAATTCCTATCAATGGACCATCCATCTTTTTCAAAGAAATGGAACAAATAATTCTAAAATTTATATGGAACCAGAAAAGACCTCGAATAGCCAAAGGGATATTGAAAAAGAAAGCCAACGTTGGTGACATCACAATTCCGGACTTCAAGCTCTATTACAAAGCTGTCATCATAAAGACAGCATGGTACTGGCACAAAAGCAGACACATAGATCAATGGAACAGAATAGAGAGCCCAGAAATAGACCCTCAAATCTATGGTCAACTAATCTTCGACAAAGCAGGAAAGAATGTCCAATGGAAAAAAGACAGCCTCTTCAATAAATGGTGCTGGGAAAATTGGACAGCCACATGCAGAAAAATGAAATTGGACCATTTACTTAACATTTAAATCCTTCCCCTAGCTACTTAAACACACGAAATCCATTTATAATTTTTATGTCCTTGTTGACTAATTCTATTATTTGTACTGTTTCTGAGTCCGTTTCAATTGATTAAATTTCTCCTCATTATGCATCGTATTTTTCTGCTTCTTTGGATGGAAAATTTTAATTACATGTCAGATATTCATTGTGAATTTTATCTTATTGGTTGGTGGATAATTTTGCACTCTTATGAATAATTCTCAGTTTTTAACTAGGCGATATTTTAGTTACTTGAAAACAGTTTTCGGACCTTGTTTTTAAGCTTTGCTAGGTAAGGGGAATTGTGTTGCCTTGGGTAAATTTTCCCCACTATTGATGCAAAACCTTTCTGAGTTCTCCATGAACTTTGATTCTTATGAATTATGAGGTCTTCGACTCTGATTGATGGGAACAGGAACTATTCAAGAACATGTGTGTACTGTGGGTCTTGTGCTTATTAATTCTTTCAGGTGTATCCTTCTTTAGCTTCAATAGTTTCCTCAAACACATGTGTTAATGGATATTAAGCTGCAGAGTTCTGCAGATCTATGAGAAAGCTTGTGTAGCTTTCTCCTTTTAAGTATTCTGCTTTTTAAAGGACCCTCAACCTTGGCTTTCTTAAGCTTTCTAAGCTCCTTGGGAAGTTTGAGGCTGCTCAGCCTAGGTTCCTCTCCCCTGTGTCTGAGTTTAGAAACCTAACAAGCATGAATAAGGGGTGACTGTAGGGCTTATCTCATTTGTTTCCCATCAGTTAGGGATCATTGTCCTTTGTTGCCTGATGTTCAGTATCTTAAACTTTTATAGAATATTTTTTACCATATTTTTAGTTGTTTTAGGTGTTTGGGTAAAGCTGGTCCCTGTTACCGCCTTTTATCCAGGTGTGGGATTAGTAGATTTTAACTACAGAACAGCACATTTGGATTCACTCAATGTAGACAGCCTGTCCACCTAGCATATAGAGTAGTTTGTTCGGGGTGACAGTGGCATTGGACAGAATAGGAATGTGTAGTATGTGTACTTACTTCTCTCTTCCAGGGTATTTAGCATGATAAATTGATCTGGAAGTAGAAATGACTAATAGGACTTCTAAACTGATTAAACAAATGTGATGAAACGAGATCCTTAGATTATTATGCTGTTAGGTGAAACATATTTAAAACAAGAATAACAATGTAAGCTTATCAGCTCTCTATATAGATAAAGACAGATTTAGGTATCAACAATGTCAGGGGTCTGAAAATATTTCCCAATATCACATTTCAGGAGTTGTGAAAATCCTTAGCTTGGAGAGCTTGAGAATTTCATCTGTTTTGATTTAGGGTGACTTTTTTTGCTTATTGAATTATTCAGTTTCTGCTGATCATTTCTGCATGACTATGACTCAGGATTCTCATCTTATGCTAAGCCTCACTGGAATTGTTGGCCCTTTGCATTAGGATACTTCTTAATAATTCATGGGAATTCCCATGATATATGTACATTCTGTGTGTGCTCTCAAAGCGCAGTATACAAATTCTGTCCTAAAGCTTAAAGAAGTTTGTTTTACTACAACATTCTAAAATCTTCCAGCAACCACCTGAAATCTGGAGAATCACTTTTTCTGTTTATACAGTCATGCAGTATTATATTCTGATGAATGAGTAGAGCCTGGAGATGCTCCCCAATACTGACAGACAAGGAGAACTCTTAGTCTGCATACCCTCATTATCAAGGTTGAACTCACTAATACTACCTTTACCTGATGGCAAGGAGTTTTGTGATGTAAATCTTTCTCTATTGTATTTCTTACCTTTCCCCTTTAATTTAATGATGTCTGGCCTGGCACTGAATACTCTTGGTAGCTAAATGAAATATTCCACCTCGTGAATGTCAGCTTTTACGAGGTTTCAGATATCTGATGTCTAATAAGCTCAGGAAGCTCTTACTTAATAATCTGGGTGCCTTTGAGGCAAATATGACAAATAAATGGTGGTATTTTCATATAGTCCAGTTTGAAAATCTTCAAACTTTGCCTTTGCTTTTACATCTATGCATATTTACATTTACATTTTTAAGATGAAAATTATACAAGAGAAAATATAACAAAGACTGGCATGTACTGATAATTTGCAGGCTAGTGGTTTAAAATACTTCTTTTTTTAAAATTCCTCATTTCCTGATATATTTTATGTCACTATGGTAAGAGAAGGCAAGTAAGTATAATCTGGTCATCTATTGATGAATGTGGTTTTATTTTGACAAAGGCTAATTGAAAATAATAAGACTGAAAACATTAGAAAAATATTCAGGTTAAATTCAGTTTTACTAAAGATGGTTACTGCTCTCAAGGTGTATGCTATGTGGGTGTTAAACGCATAGATGAATTGTAGAGTAAGAACTGTTATGTTCATGACCTGTATAAAATAGTATATGTGATTGCAAGATACTGAACTGTGAGGTGAGTCAACCATAGTTTCCTTGGAAACAATGATGAATAAAATAACTCCTTGCGCTGAATTAAACTGAGGTAATATAGCTAATGAATTATTTTCCACCCACATTTCCCTCTTTCTTCTAGGTCCTTCCAGTATGTTGTCTCCTGAGTTGTCAATCTTCTCTACAGATTCTTACAAATAGGTTTAATGACAGGATTTCAAATTGTAGAGTAGACATCTCTTAATTCTTTGTTATCAGCTTTGTTGATTTCATAACTGATTGCTCTCTCCAATTTGTTTGTTTTTTTGATATTGTAGATATGTAGGTTTTCTTTTCTATTAAAAATTTATCAGTATTATGGTGCATGGGTGGCTCAGTGGGTTAAAGCCTCTGCCTTTGCCTTGGGTCATAATCCCAGGGTCCTGGGATCAAGTCCCACATTGGGCTCTCTGCTTAGCAGGGAGCCTGCTTCTCTGCCCCTGCCCCCCCACCCGCCTGCCTCTCTACCTACTTGTGATCTCTGTCTGTCAAATAAATAAAATCTTAAAAAAAAAAAAAAAAAGCAGGGTAGGATCCCAAGACTGATTCATTAATCACCTACTCAGTCTACCTCAGCTAGACTGTTGGCTAAAATGAAGGCATACTTATGAAGTACCTTGAAAGCTATGACCAGACATGAAAATAATTGCATGGAAAAGGTAACACAGTAAAATAGTAAATCATTTCATAAGTTTGCTATATAAAAATGAACACAAATAAATGAATTAAAGGATATTTATTATGTGCTCACTTTGTACACATTTTAAATCTATATGAAGTACAGAGTATTATTATCCTCCTTTTGCAGGTAAAGACACTGAGGTACAGAAAATTTAAATAACTTACCTAAAGTGACATAGCTCTTAGTGGCAAAGCTGATAAAAACCCAGCTTTTCTAGCTTTAGAATTTACGTTCTTAACCATTATGCTGTTGTTATCAGATGACTGATAAGACTTGGCAACAAAGTGAGGCTCAGAAGTTAAAATACTAAGTTCTGTAGAAAAGAATGGTATACACTGGTTAATTTTAATTTTCTCAGAGTCTTAGCCATTCCCTACCTGTTGTGTGTGTTTTCATATATGACTGTGTCAAAATTCTTGCCTTCCCACATTCTGAATCATCAGGATCCAGAGGAAAAAATAATTCTGTATATTTAAAACATGAGAAATTTACAAATGTATTATTTCAACAAAAAGAGTTGACAAGCTAACAGAGAGTAGGGAGATAGCCCACTGGGAACAGTAGGAGGCTCCAGCAACCCCTAAGCTAGAGGGAAAAAGGGAAGAAAAGACAAGAGCAGAGCCCAGGGAGCTCTGCACAAGCATTAGGAACTGGAAGCCTGGAGGCCCATCTAGTGGAGGCTGGAGACACCGAGGGGACCAGCTGCTGTAGAAGAACCCATCCAGCCAGGGAAGGAGGCTTTACATACCTCTTCCCTGCCTGCTGCCCTCTGCTTTCTTTCCAAAAATTTCCATCGGCTAATGTCTGCAGCAAGCCAGCTGTTTTAGGAATCTGGGAAAGGTAGCTCGCAGGCATCAGCTTCCCCCAAATTAGAGTTCAGAGCAGGATGAGGAAAGAGATGGTCTGAGCACAGCAGTCTTAGGACATGCACATCTCCCTTCTGTTTTATGTTTTCTTTTGCCTTCATATTCCATTTTGACTGTGTTGGCTTCATCTGATAATAAATTATGATGACAGTTTTATACTGTTTAATGATAGCACTTTGCTTTTTTCTTCTACTGACAAGTTAAGGTAGACTTGGCTGCTGTCAACTTTGAAGAATTTGCCCTTTTCTCTAGAATCCTTCAATCCTAGGGATGAGTATGATCCCTGACACATAGGAATTATTCTTAAAAAAAAAAAAAAAATGATCCCAGAGAGGTTCTTTAAAGAGTTTATAGTCTATGTGTAATGAATATGGTGAACAACCCCGCTCTTTCGGGGTACAAACATGGATTAGTTTTATTTTTCCTATAACTGTCACTAACTGTGCCCAGTTAATAGAATTCTTTTCTCTTTGGAGGATCTGGCTCCGTTTATTTTATGTCTCATTCCAGAGTTCTTTCAGGTTATAAACATTAATCTATTCATTTTCCCCCAACTCTTTGTCTTGAAAATGTTCCAATCCATAGATCGTATATAGAATATAAAGTACATGATATATTTATTTGTCCTCTAAGTCAGGTATGAGTAAGACTCTGATTATGGTTTATTGCAATTGGTTGCATATTTGTGTCTACCCAAAATTCATGTTGAAATCCTAACTCCCAATGTAATAGTATTTGGAAGGAGGACCTTTGGGAAGTAATTAGATAATGACAGTGGAACCCTTATGAATGGGATTGTGCCCTTATAATAGGGTCCTCAGAGTGCTTCCTCATCCCTTATGCCATACGAGGATTAAAATGAGAAGTTGGCCATCTACCATCTGGAGGAGGGCTCTCACCAGACCCTGGATCTATTGGTGCTTTGACTCTGGACTTCCTAGTCTCCAGAACTGGTGAGGAATAAATGTATATTGTTTAAACCACTTAGTCTGTGGTATTCTATCATAGTAGCCCAAACTGACTAAGACCTCCATTATGGGACAAAATTCCTGCTTCATCTGTGGACCTATCCAACTAGAAAACAAGTTATCTGCTTCCAGAGTACAATGATGAGATAGGCTTAAGATAGACATTCCAATTTTGAAAGGGAAAAAAATGGAAAGAATAAAAAGGGTTGTTGGTCTAAAGCAAGTTAATAACCCGGAAGGATAAATTCCATTAGGTTTTAGGGTCTGAGAGTAATTCTATATTGCTGATGCTCTGTCCTCTAAATCCATAGGGTTGTATCTCTCTACCCCACTCCCATCTGTGATTTCAACTCCACTCTCTCTTGCCCCTGCATCTCTGACTCCACTCTTGGAGTCATTGTTCCTTCATTTTGTCCATCTCTCTCTTATTTGCTTTTATGGCTGAGCAGTATGTCATTGTGCAGATGGAGTATAGTTTATTTAATCAGTCTCATATGGATGGACATTTGGATTGCTTCCAACATTTTGCTATTACAAATAATGCTAGAGTGAATAAACTGGTATGTAAGGTATTTAATATTTATTGAGGTATATTTTTAGGGTAATTTCCTAGAAGTGTGGACTGAGTCTAGGGACAAATGCATAGATAGACATTTTAGATATTGCCAAATTTTCTTCTATGGAAAGTGATACCATTCTGCACTCCTACCAGCAATGTGTGAGAGTGCCCTTTTTTTTCTATGTCCTTCCTAATGACTATATTGTTTAGCTTTTATACTTTTGCCAATCTGATAGGTATAAATAAAATTATAATTTTATGACTTGAGGGCCCATTTTTTATTTTTTTTAAATCTTTTTTTATTATATTAGCTCTTTAGATATTAAATATTAGCATTTTCAAAAATACTGGTAATATTTAATATAATATTTCCATTTTAACTTCAATCCCAGTGCTTCTCCATACCCTCAACCACTCCAAGAGGATTATACCAGAGGTGTCAGTGGCTTATGGTAAGATGGAGGGTATGTTTTGCTCCCTCACATCCAACCTTCTTCACTTCCTCCCATGAAGGTAAGGTGGAAAACAGTGAGAGGAAAACAGTTGTTACATCCTCTGTAACAACTCCTGGTAAGATGGATTCTCCCTTCCATGTTACTTGTTACATATTCTCAATATGACAGTGACTGACAGCTCTTCGGTTCTGTGAGATCAATATCCAAATACTGGCTTTTATTGGGGTACACTGCATTTCTTCTAAAGACCCTATGAAGGTCTCTTCTAGGACATCCTCTACCTCCATAGTAGGATATGAGGGTCTGGCTCATCCCTTTTTCAGTTTCCTTTCCTTTCCACGTGTTGGGTGTGCACCTTTATAGGCTCTTCCTCACGGGATCCTTTTGTTTATTGGTCAGTCCTCTCGAGCTAGAACCTGGCAGGGTGATTTGCATTTGACCACTCTACACTGGGTTCATGGACATTCATATATTCTTAGCAAACAACATGGTTGAGATGCACGGTCTACCCCTTCCTTAACTCCTCAACACTTACTCTCTCAGCTATAGTATCTCCTTCCTGTTCCTGTCCCTAAGCACCAGCAATTTCAGGAACTCTGTTAGTTTAGATGCTATGTAACTTTTAAACCAAAGACAGTTGCTATTTTCTGAGATTCTGATGGGAGGCCATATGGTCTATCCTCCAATCTTGTAGGTCAAGTTGAAAGTCCTTCCTTCTCCATGTTAGTCATTGGGAAAACTTAGGAAGACAAAGTTGCTACTCTTCAAAGTTTACTTACTCTCTTGCTATGCAAAGGACCAGAAGGATGGCATTGTGGTGGCTGAAACAGCATTCTAATGTAAGCCCTGATCAGAAGTGGCTGACTATAGTAGGTAGAGGGTCTTTAAAGTTAGAATGTGTGTGCAGAGCACGTTTTTGTTTTTTCTCAGTAGTAGACTTTAATAGTCAATTCTAGAAAATCAAGAAAAACCTTACTTAATCTTTCAATGTGATTGAATTACATAGGTCTTTATAAACTAGAAAACAGACTCCCTAAAATGATGATATAAAAATCTTATCACTATTTAAAGATTTTCAAAACTCCATAATGTAGTAATTGTCCTTGAAGTAATCTCCTAAATTCTTTGGATACAAAGATTTGATGGAAATCAATCAACCAGACAGTAAATGAGTTTTTTAGGATTTTCATTTGAAGTCTATAAATTATAAGTTAGATTGGAATATAGAAAATATGCGATATACCTTATTTTTGTTTTTCTTCACTAGTATCCTACTGTTCAAATAACCATTCATTATCAGTACATATTTCTAATTAATATTCTTGATAAACCCATAGTTGATGTTACTGACTGCATTCTGTCCAACCTTACCTGTGTAGGTATCATATTTATGTTGTACTTGAAGATTCCCCTGCCAGAAGAAAATAAAATAGGGCTGCATTCAATTCTTCACTTTATTTTAAACATTGTTATTATGGAAAAAAGTGAAGAAAATAGCTGTTAAACAATCATGTCAAACATGGCTACATAGTGACAGCAATAAGATTTTATTTGTGATTCTTTTTTTCATGAATGAAACATAGACTCCACAACAAACAGTAGAGGGAAGTGGCCACACATGCCTTTAAAATATTTTTTCTAACTCACATGTAATATCTCATTCATATTTGGGTTGGAACAAACTTGTTCTTCCTTAGCCAATTAAAAGCAGCTTGTGTGTCAGCCCAGCCAAGAGCTGAAGCCAACTCTCAGTGCCACTGTGGGTAAGTCTTCTGGTACGAACACTGTGGTTGTATATAAATGGATCACCAAGAAACACTAGTTGCTTGGTTCTCTCTGGAATCTGTCTCTGTCTTCAATGCCAGGCCACCAAAGTGCTCCCTTAGAGAGCTTTGCCTTTTTCTTTTTCAACTCCCACCCAGGACACTTTGAAAGACCACCGAGTCCTAACTTTGATATTGAAGCATGACAGCAAAAGGAGATCCTTACAAGAACTGGGGTTAATGAACTCTGGAGAGATAGGTCCTTAAAGTTTGGAGAGCAGGATTAATACTTTTTAGGAAACCCACCAAAGAGATTGAACAATCGCTGACCCTAAGTTCAAAGGAGTCACAATATTTGCTCATTAAATATTTATTGTTTATTTGAGCCTTTAGGTTTATCTTGGGAAGCCTATTTAAATTTCAGGAATTCAGATTATTTGGAAGCATGAGGACTTAATATATTTTTTTTCTAAAATTTCAAAGTTGTTTTTATGGTTAATTCTTTAATTCTTCAGCTCAAAAAAGAATCATAATTTTCAGTAAAATTACCTTAAGATAAATCTAAGTATCCCCTAACATAATTATGGGGCTTTGTGGAGTTACTACCTCTTTCTTCTACTACTTTTGAGCTAATTCACAGTATATACATCTATTTTAGCTATCTCTATCTTCACTTTCCTCTCTACTGATCTACTTGTCAAATAGAAACTTAGAAAAATACTAGATGTATCATTGGTAAAGCCAAATGGTGGAATGAGCTTGAATTTGAGAACAAATGGGCTTCCTAGTCTACCTTCTCTTTGAATTGAACTTACTCAGTCCCAGGTAGAATAACTGGACAACCATAGGCTTCCTCTGCAAGGGAAGAGTCAATCCTGAGGGCTACCATAAGACAGAAGAGAAGCTGAAGTGAGCAGTTCCAGTAACAGAGCATCAGTGGGGAAGAGAACCATGGCTCCTGAAAACAGATACCTGTAACCCAATAATCTGTTCTTCTCAGTGTAAGAAAGCATCCTACACAATCTCAATGTGACACAGGGCATGCCACCCACCGGGGCGGGGGGTGAATTTTGTTTTCCTTCTTTATTGTGGAGTTTTCACTGGCAGTGTTCCCAACCAAAGGCAATGTGTGCCAGCCTATCCCTCGCCCCCAGGCATGGCTAATACAATATTAGCAGAAAGGATATATGCCAATTCTGGACCATGTTGTGCCTTCTTCACCATCTCCTTCATTTTCAAGACTCTAACAAATGGTGGAACCACACTTGGAAGGAGTCTAGGTCCTTAAATCAATAGATGTAGAACAGTGGCCTTCCAGCTAGGACCAATGGCATTTAACTGTATATGAGTGCAGTAGAAAAATCTATTGTGCTTTGTCACTGAAAGTTGAAGGTTTGTTACAATATCTAGCATTATCTTCCATTTATACAATCACTACTCTGTTCTAGGATAGTAAGAACAGGTACGAAATGCTAAGGGTTCCTTCCTAATACCTCTAACAAGCTAAAAGTTCTTAAAGAGGCTTAAGCAGATATTAGAGGAAAGATTATAGCTCCCCTTATAATAAGTCCCCAAATGCCAAAGGGACTAAGTTACTTTAGCTATTAAAGTTTAGCCCCTTGGATGCCCGGAGGACAAATAAGCAGGTTGCCATATAAGTCATCTCGGTAGTTGTCTCTGAGGAGTAGTTTAAAGGACTCCTAGCAGTTCTAAGAGCACTATGAAGGCTTCTCAGGATAATGCACTAGGATGAGTTGAAAAGTAAGACATCTTTCCAAGGAATGATTAAGATACTTGAGTCCTAGGCTGTAGCTTTTATCATTTGTTTTTATAAGCTGGTAAAGCATATATTACATACAGACCTATTGAAGGGATGGCTTTGAAGTAGTAAACACTAGAATTGGAGGAGTTTTTGATTTTGTTTTTCCTTGATATGATCTAGATACTGGTAATCCTTTTAGATTCCTTGCTTCACTGATTTCATTATGAATGAAATACTTGAAACAGTGTCATAATTGTCCTAGATATTATAAAAATATAAAGTTTTTAGATAAGCAGGTGAGATGATTGGTTCAGAGGACCTTGGCTTCTGAGTTGTATAAGAGTTTCAAGAAACACCAAAAAGAAGGAGAGCATTTATTTTTAACCTACTTTTAGTCATATTAATTCATTCATTTATTAACTAACAAGTGAATACTCCTATGCCAAGGGCTGAGCACTGAGATTATTGGAGAAAAAAAATAAAAATCTCTACTCTAACAGAGGTGTGTTCTAATGGGGGAAAAAGGAAATATATACATTTCAGCGTAAATCAGAAAATTATTAACCATGTGGTTAATTTATAGAATATCTTGATTTATGTCACAGAGACAACTGTTCTATTTAAAAATGCAAACTCATGGAGATTGCACAATGCTGGGCAGCCTGTTTTTAATGCCAGAACTTTAAGTGTCTTTTTGTGGCTGTCTAATATGGAGAGGAAATTAGAGCTGGTACACTTTCTTTTTTTTCCCCCTCTTTTTTGTAATGGGCTCTGAAATTCTTGCTTGAAGAAGTAGTTATCTAGCAATAGCAAATGATTTCTTTATCATGTAGTCTTTTGAAATGTAAATGAAAAAAATGAAGGTCTCTCTGCTAAGAAGTCCAGGGATGACTCATTATATTCTCTTGAATCGCTTTTATACCTAAGAAGTTTTCAGGATACTTATCTGACATCCATCACTAATGAAGAGGAGTGACAATTTTCAGTCTCTTTTTGCTGCTCTCTAGCTGTGTGACCTTGGAAAAGTTACTGAAACTCTCTGAGTCATTTCCTTATCTGAAATATAGAATGAATAATACCCAGCTCCCTGGGTTATTGTGAGGATTAAATGAAATCATATAAGTAAATTTCCTGACTTAACACTCCCTCAGGAAATGGTAGCTTCTATCATTATTACTACTAATTTTATTATTATACTTACTTCACATTTTAAAAGTAAGGTGAGTCATGCATGAAGTCCTCTTGATTCTTTGTTTTTTAAAATAATGAATTAATGTCCCTGTTACCAATTCACGGTCTAATGCTGAATGAAGAACAACAAATTTTCACCAAATGACAAATCAACTCACTGGTTGGTTTGAAACAGAGTTTCTGAATGTCTCACTAAACCTCCACTTGGAGGAAAAAAGAATACTCTTTACTAAGTCCTGTTGCACTTGAGACTTCAAATGGAGATGATCTTCATATAAGACCACCAAACCAGCAACATTACAATCACTTGGTACCATTTACAATTCATTAGAACGTGTAATTGGACCAACTGTCTCTCAGTCTGGTTATCTGTGGTATAGACACTTCCAAGAAATTATGCCATGCTCACCCAAATTTTTAAACAAATAAACAAAAAATAATAAAAACAAGTCCTATCAGATGTGATTGTATTTCTGTTGCTCTAAATCTTTGTGGATATTCTGATTTGATAGAAGTATGCTCCTTTAAAAAATACAATAGGAAATATGAACAGAAAATGATAGCATTGACTTTTGTAACTTTCTGCTTCTAAGGATCAGGGATTTTTTTTTTTTTTTCAACTTTTTTCTCCCTCTTTCTTTTCTGGTGTCTTCCAGAAGACTTGAGATCTTATCAACTGTAGACTCATAGCATGTGGAAGCTAGAAAGGGTTTTAGGAGTCCTATGTTCTAATTTTCTTGTTTCAAAAATAAGAAATCTGAGGTTCAGGACAGTAAAGAGACTTTTTGTAAGTTCATAAGGTATGTGACAAAGGGCCATGTAGTACAAATGGATGGCAAAATCTTCAAGAGTACATTTTGCAGCATCATATTCTTTGTATCATCATAGGTCATAACAGTTTTTTTTTTACGATTTTATTTATTTATTTGACACAGAGAGATCACAGGTAGGCAGAAAGGCAGGCAGAAAAAGAGAGAGGAGGAAGCAGGCTCCCAGCGCAGAGAGCCCTATGTGGGGCTTGATCTCAGGACCCTGGGATCATGACCTGAGCCGAAGGCAGAGGCTTAAACCACTGAGCCACACAGGCACCCCAGGTCATAACAGTTTTAATAGTTAACATTTATTATTGATTATTCATTATTTTCTAGGCATTTTGCCAGGTGAATTATAGGCATTGTCCTATTTATACTTTCTGAACATCCTTGTCTCTTTTATTCACCATGGTATCTCTAGCACTTAGGAGAGTTCCTACAACAGTAAGTGCTAAATAAATATTTGCTGAAAATAGGAAAAAAGTGAAGGAACAACCTTAAGAATGGGGGACTATCATATTCCCATTTTCCAGATGACACAGAAGCTTAAAAAATGATTTACATGTGTTCATACGGGTAATGTTGGGCACTGTGGAATCCGTTCAGGTGTGACTCCAAAATCCTAGTTTGTATCACTTTGAAGGGCTGCCCCTGGGTGTGTGGCCTACGGGCTAGGACCTGCGAATAATATGCATTATGGACATTGCCATGTACGTTCTTGGATTTAATTTCTTAGGACACTTAGGATTCAGTGAGTTCTTCTAGCTTTCTCAAGTGAAATATGATGTGAGAAATGGAATGACCTCACAAACAGGTGGCAAAACAGTTGATTTGAAATATTGTGTTCTGCATAAAAACATTCCAGGGGAGCATTTGACCCATTAATCTATTTGATTTGAAAAGAATGGTAAAAGCAAGGATTTGTTTTATACCTCCCGGAGAATTAGGCAGTTGGGAAAAATATATTTTATAAAGTTCAAGTCCCTGACATAATCAGACTCCAGAAAGCTCAGCCAGTTTTACAAATATTCCAAGCTGACCTTTTTCTTGTCTTATGAGCATGCAGTGTTCATTTCTACCTGTCCCTAGGTTCTATTTTTTTTTTTTTAAACAGGGATTTTCTCCTGACTCCTTACCACTTTTTCCATTTCCATGTTTTATAAGGGCCTGTTCAGTTACCCCTTCCTTCACAAAGCCCTTTCTGAAATGCCTTCAACCACAGACTCTCTCCCTGGAGCAATGGTAGCACTAACTATTGCCCATTTTTCACATTTGATTATAAGCCTTTGCAGGCTTGGGGGTCATTCTGTACAAATGGATGGCAAAGTCTTCAAGGTTATGGCATTGTATACTTTGTATCATCATAGCTTAGTCCCTATGTATGGTAATGGCTCTTCTGATGCCTGTTTAAAAAAAATCCAGGAACAATAGATAAAAAAAGATTCTACCACTGTTACAAGAAATATTTTTTTCTGCCTGATTTTCTTTTATAAATTATAAATCTTTAGCATGACAAGTTTTGAAATGTAGTCTTGAACCTTATAAAAAGAACACACAAATGAATTGAATTGTTTTCCCCCTCTTTATCTTTACTATTGGGTGAGATATTTATGTGGTTTGGTGCTTAAAACTTAAAACTGAGCTCTAGCTTTCATGCTCCCGATTGACCTACCTAATTTTTTTTTCTCACTCTTGATTTATGTCTCAATTTCCCAATCTGTTTTCATAAACAATAACAAACGTGGCCTTGGAGGAGATCCGTGAAATTTAATTTATGTTTTTGGAGGCCTTTGGGACATTTGTGTGAAAGTGTATAAAATGCAAATTATCACTGTGGGTTCATACCTTCAATTTGCATATGTTGTTTCTAGTGCAGTTTTGGAGGCTAGGAATGTTTTCATCACTTTGTCCAAAAAGATTCAACCAATTTTTTTTTTTTTCCTTGTGAGCAGATTGGTCCACTGGTATCATGCTAATCAGTTTTTCATTTTCTGGTCAAATTTCTTTTTTTAATTAACCATAGCTGAAATGTTAATTATCAACACTAGTAAACTGTAGGCAGTTCAGACCACTATCCCTTGCACAGGCGACAAAGTGGAAAATTTCCAGTGTCCTGAACCTTTTTACATTCCCTGTGAGTGACAGTCTCTGGCATTTTGGTGAAATCCCAGGCATGCTGTAAGCAATCACAGCAGGAGCTTGCTTTTAAGAAGTTCCTAGGCTCAGCTCAAAGAGTCAGGTAAAATCCTTCGCCCACCAGATTCAGGCTTGTAAATTAGGAGCTGGCATGGGTCGAGGTAGGTGCCAAGGAAAAGCTCACACTCTGTGTGCTGATTATTGTCCTTCTCAGAGCAAAAACCACCAAAAGAATGTTTAGTAATTAGCTCAAGCCAAACAGGCTCAAGACCTGTCTTTATTATTATTAAAGATCAGGTTGATAATGAAGCTTTAATAATTAGCATAGAAACAAGCAAGATGTTTCTCTTCAAGGCCTTATTTATATGAAAAATGCATGATCAAATGAAAACTCATCATGTTAAAGAGTAATATGAAAAGTTAAGAGAAGTGTACCTTAATAGTCTGAGGGGAGCATCTTTTAGAACAATACTATGAACTCTTCTCCCAGATTTCTTGAGATTTAGTGATACAGTACTAATCCCATATTTTAGAACTGGATTTCTGCCTATTTAAAGAATACTAAACAAAAAGACCCAACATCAGTTGAGTGTTATTCAACGTCCTATGTTCTTTTTCAGACATATTTAGTCTTCAGAACTGCCCACTGTCCTATCCAGTGCCATTTTACAGGTTGGAATATGGGTAAAGAATTTCATAGTTTGTGGGTTTTTGTAACATTTATTTTTATCTCAAGTAGACATCTAAAGAACTATTAAAATAATGACAGAACCATGAAAATGAAGTGTATGTATTATGTAATACATATAATGTTACTTTCCTTTATGTATAAAGGAAATCTTGGAAGAGGGAGCACATAAATGACATGAGACAGATAGACAGATGTTAAACCCTTTATCAAAGAGATGAAGACAGGCAGAGGATGGTGAGGATGAAGGATTAAGAATGAAAAGGGCAAAGTTCCCTTGGACTTAGAAAGTCACAGGAAGCTATTTTCAACAAAGAAGTGTCTAAGATAGTACATTTTTCAAATGTAGGAAATATGTTGCAGAAAAGTATTAAATATATGTATATATACTTAAAACTCATATTGAGAAAGATTGAATATTTTGCCAATAAATTTTAACATGTAATGCTAATATGGCATACATTACTCAGTTACAATGAGTAAAATCATAAGGAGTCTTATATTCCACATATGCCAGTCCCCTTGTCCATTAATGAATGAATTAAGGAACATGGATGCTATAAAATGTCTAAGACACACAGGTAGTTATCAACACACGGGAACTAAAATGCAGAGCTTTCAGCTTTCAGCCTGAATGTTCTTTTTCTTTTTTTAAGATTGATTATTTATTTATTTATTTGACAGACAGAGATCACAAATAGGCAGAGACACAGGCAGGGGGGGGGGGGAAGCAGGCTCCCTGCCGAACAGAGAGCCCAATGCAAGGCTAGATCCCCAGGACCCTGAGACCATGACTTGAGTTAAAGGCAGAAGCTTAACCCACTGAGCCACCCAGGTGACCCCAGCCTGAATTTTCTATAGTTCAGTCCTGTTTCCCATGATTTTTACAGCCCACCCCACTTGTTAAAAAGGTCTTAAAGTTTTCTTCTTTGAAGTTAACTGTGGAATAAAATTCCAGTATAGGCTTCTTTTGGTGGTATTAGAACATATACTCATGACCTATCTATTCCTAGGGTTTTGCTATAGGGCAATAGGGAATAAGAAAAATAACAAAATTTGGAAAAATTATAAAGGTTTAGAAAAACTCAGTATGTATGGTAGTTACTCACATATTTTAATTATACATAAAATGGTGCTAGACCAGTCTAATACTTTAACTCTTTTTTTGATTTGTCTTCCTTTATTTAAATTTCTTGAGATAGAGCTTATCGAATTTCCCCACCCGTCAATCCTCCATGTTTTCTCTGTCAGTTTCCGTTTAAAACCATTTCTTTCATGATCCACACCATTTTCCTCATCTTCACCTAACCATGATTCCTCATTTGTCTGCTTTTGATCCTTGGCTTATTGGACCTTTCTTGGTTTGTAGAATTGGGCATCTTTATTTATTCGTTTATTCCAAAATTTTATTTATTTGTGAGAGATAGAGCATAAGCAGGAGGAGCAACAGGCAGAGGGAGAAGCAGGCTCCCTGCTGAGAAGGGGGCCCAATGCAAGACTTGATCCCAGGACCCTGGGATCATGACCTGAGCTGAAGGGAGACACAACTCACTGAGCCACCCAGGCCTCTGAGAATTGGGCATCTTTAATTACTGCTAAAGCCTTCTAGCCTCCATCTAGTTAATGTTGCAAAATTGTACTTTATCTTCTGAGTAATTTCCTAAGTGAACATTGGTATATGTCTGTTTAAATTTTTTTTTTTTTTTAAGATTTTATTTATCTGACAGACAGAGATCACAAGCAGGCAGAGAGAGAGAGAGAGGAGGAAGCAGGCTCCCCGCTGAGCAGAGAGCCCGATGCGGGGCTCCATCCCAGGATCCTGGGATCATGACCTGAGCCGAAGGCAGAGTCTTAAACCCACTGAGTCACCCAGGTGCCCCTGTCTGTTTTAAATATTAATCAGGAGACACTATAGTATGAAAACTGGGCTATAGTCGACCTGGCTGTGTTTTCCCTGGTCTGCTAACTATGATCTGACCTTCCTTATGCCAATATCTTATTTGACACTAATATTCTTTAGGCAACTTTCAGATGCTACAGTACCTTAAGTCAGTGGTAAATGACTATAAGTTAATAATGTGCAAAATAAACCTATCGATTAATATACAAGTCCTGTATCCTTTTTCTTTGACCAGTTTGTGGGAAAATTTGATTCAAATTAGGTCAGGCTTATGGATTTTATCTCCAAATAGACAAAATGAACTCTGCTTTGAGGCATGGCTTTAAATAATACTTCAGATGCCTGAACAGTGTCACAAAGTAGTGTCAACTACAGATGGCCAACTCACAAAACTAACACTGTGAATGTTAATTAGTATTTAAAAATTGGCTTTTAGAAAACAACTCAAATTATACTAGTGATAGGCTAATGGCCAAATCTTTTTGTAGAAATGCAACAGTTGTTGAGGTCTGTTATCAAAGGAATGAGACTGAGACAGTGAAAGTTATGCAAAGCTTTATCCTATGCCAAGCATTAGAAGTCAGACTGACCGGCCAGGGCTGCCTCCGAAGAGAGTGACCCTGTCCCAATCTCACAGGCTGGTTTTACAGAGCATAACTCTAGACCTCAAGGTACAGGGCTTCTATTGTTAGGGCGTTTACTCCTGGAATTGATACCCAGAACCAATTCCAGGAACTACTGGGAGGTTTGGAACTGCTGGGGCATTTAGAACTGCTGGGGCATTTATTCCCGGAATGAAGTCCGTGGATGTAAACAACAATATGGCTACCTAGGCAATATAGAGTTGCTCTGGCTAATCAGGCCCTACTAGTTAAACAGGTTTTAACACTAAATCAACCCTAACACAATGTTTAATTTTATATGAAGCCTGTAATTTTATATGAAGCTTCTGGTCTAGGCATGTGCTGGGCACTGAGAGAAGGTAGGGTGGTCGGTCATATCAGCAGGGCACAGTTGCTATTTTAGCAGAAGGTAAAAGGAGTACTCTCTCACATTTAAAATGCCAATTTGTTGGAAGAAGGGATCTACTGTTTCCTATAAGCCAGATATGGACAAAATGGAAAAATGAGCAAAAAGAGCTGATGTAGGGTTTCCTTGAGTCCTGCCCAGTAGAGCTACCTGGTGAGGAGAGAACTTAGCAGAAAGGAGCAAAAGAATTATTGCAAAAAACTCAGGGGCAAGTTGCCACCAGGAAAGGAAATGCATTTATCTAGAACAATGAAGTCCCGGGAGAGAAGAATTTAGCAAGAATCTCTTGAGATGTCCTCAAACGTGGCCTAAAGAGAGAAAACAAATCAGCTATAACCTCTTAGGGCAGAGCAGAATCTAACTTGCTTCAGTACAATAAATATTAGTCAGAACCCCCTAGCCCCTTAGCTCTCCCTTCTCTTTTCCTGCGTTGACTCTGATAGTGTTAACACAGCACTGGCAAGGAAGGCTGGGGAGGAGGAGAAGTCTCCACACAGGATCCACATACTTCTTATCACCTTAATTGCTACTTTCCAACTCCAAACCTTTTCTCCTGCATGGACTATTGTAATAGTCTTTCCCCTAGTTTCCTTACTTGTGCCATTTCTCCCTACATTCTGTCCTTAACAAGCCACCACAGTGACTCTGTTAAATTGTAAATCAGATCATGTCACTTCTGTGGTTATAATCTTGCAATGATTCCTGCCCCTGAAGAAAAGCAGCAGTGTCTGCAGTGACCTAGAAGGCCATCGTGATCCGGTATTTCTCATGTGTTTCTTGGACCGTCTCTTCTAACTCCATCTTTTTTCTTCTGCTCTAGCTGTGTGACCTCCTCACTTGGTGTTGAGAAAGCCTGGCATGCTTTCGCTTTGAGGCTGTCCCACTTGCTGTTGTCCCCGCCCATATACTCTTCTCTTAAATATTCTCACCCCAATGAATATTGGGTTCTTACACAGATATTACCTCCTCCGTGAGAGCTTCCTTGGCCATTCAACTTACAATTTCAATTTATCTATGATGCTTCCTATCCTCCCCCATTTTTTACTTATTTTTATTCACTTATCTTGTTTTTTGTTTATTCCCACTACCAGGGCTTAATCACCATCAAGGTAGGGATTTTCTTTTGCTTTGGTCACTTTTGAATCTCTAGCATTTAGAATACTTGGGACATGGCAGTGCTTAATAAACATCTCTAGAAGAAGGAAAGGAAAAACGTAGGAAAACAAGGTGAGAAGAGAGAAAGGAAGGAGTAAAAAGTAAGAACTCTATATTGGATTTCCTTCTAACTTGAGTATAAAAGGAGAACATTTAATCTGTTCATTAAAAGTGAATGTGAGTTTTCTTCCAGAAAGAATACCTTTTTTAGGGGAAAAAAATCACATACAAGTTTCTCAATATATTTATTTTGGGCTGGACACAGTGACTATAGCACACTTTGCTGTTGCATGGGGGTACAATCTAAATATCTTGTTTACTTGCCTGTACAAGATTGAATATTGACAAACTTATAAAAGGGATTTACCACACACCAGGCTGTTCAGCATAAATTATAAAAGGAACTTATATTTTGGGGGGGAAATGATGAACAGATTTTAAACGTCCTATAGAGTTTTTTCAGGACCAGTTGGAGGGGGTTGTGTTTTTATTTTGGATGGGGCCATCTTTTGATACTGGTGTATATATTCCCCCAAACTGCCTGTGTAGCAGTCATGTTTTCCCTACCTCGAGCTCTGTGTTAATTACTTCCAGTGCACAGTTTATTTTTGTCTGTGGGCTTGGATATCATTGTTGAAAATAAGGAAATCACAGAAATCTTATTTAGACTGTTACTCACACATTTTACAACCTCAGGTAAATGACCAAACCGGGAGCCCTGTGGAGTTAGGATACTCAAAAAGCTTTTGCCAACCAGATTTGTTGAGCTTCTTGTTATTTAATAAGACAGTACTATTTTAGGGAGCCTGGGGACTACCTGCCCAGTTGCTGCTTTGAACAAAACAGCACCATCAGATGCCACATATATAATTTCACTTTAAGATTTTTTAAAAAGATTTTATTTATTTATTTGAGACAGAATGGGAGAGCACAAGCAGGGAGGAGCGGGAGAAGCAGACTCCCTGCAGAGCAGGGAGCCCAACATGGGGCTTGATCCCAGGGCATTGGGATCATGACCTGAGCTGAAGGCAGACAGACACCTAACCAACTGAGCCATCCAGGCACCCCTATAATTTCTTTTTATTTATTTTTATTTTTTAAATTAACATATAATGTACTATTTGCCCCAGGGGTACAGGTCTGTGAATCGTCAGACCTACACACTTCACAGCTCTCACCATAGCACATACTCTCCCCAATGTCCATAATCCATAATTTCATTTTAAATGATGGATTTTCTGCCTGAAACTTTGTGAAATTTAAAATAATAAAAATAACTACCAGGATCAGGTGCATCTGTTTTCTAAAATGAAAAAAAAAAAAAAAAAAGAAAAGAAAGAAAGAAAAAAAGAAACAGCCACCTTATTTTTCTATCTGGTATACGTATCAGTGTATCATTAAAATTGAGTTATACACCGTCGCCTGAGTGGCTCAGTGGGTTAAAGCTTCTGCGTTTGGCTCAGGTCATGATCCCAGGGTCCTGGGATAGAGCCAGGCATCAGGCTGTCTGCTCAGGGGGGAGCCTGCTTCCTCCTCTCTCTCTGCCTGCTTCTCTGCCTACTTGTGATTTTTGTCTGTCAAATAAATAAATAAATAAATAAATAAAATCTTAAAAAATAAATTGAGTTACACATCTTTTGTCTTCTCATATACAGGGAAAAAAAAAATAGGTTTTATTTCTTCCAAGCCCTCCATTTGAGTCAAAGTCATGTCTGGCATTCCTTTTCCTGGACGCACTCTCCCCTCCCTCATGGGCATTTGATTGCAAGAATGCTCAAACTGACATAAACATACAAATTTTAGGGAGAAAAGCCTGAGCCCTGAGAACAGAAAATGATTAGTGCTCTCTTTTAACCTTGACAGGGCTACTTTTGATGAAGGATTAACAATTTTTGGCTAACCCCTCTTTTTGATTCATTTTGATTAAACCAGAACATTTCTATAGTGAAATATTTATACATCACCTAGAGATAGAAAGTGCTTTTTAAACTGGAAACCTTAGTAGAAAAAAGATAGCAACAAGAATGTTGACTTGCAAGTGTAGGAGATAAAGGTAGATATTTGAGAGCAGGATTTTCTTGCTCTCATAGTTGCTTAAAAATAAACTTAAAACTCTTATTGAAATAATGGTGAGATCTCATGAAGATTTTTAATGGTCCTAGAAAACTGACATTATAGGCAAATGTAGTTTGTTCTCAGAAATTTGGAATCCAGAAATGCTAGTGTATTTAATTAGGATAGCTCTACTGGTTTGAGCCAGAGTAATGATGAGTTCTTTTAAGTTACTCAGCAAGACCACTGTATCATAGCAATGATGTCAAGGGCTTGTGTTCCAGTCATAAAAATTGGCTAAGATCCTTAAATTGGCAAATAACTCAGCCTCAGACGGACCGTATTCCTTTGAAAGAGAATGATACGGGAGTTCTGAAGGGTCAGAAATGAATGGAAGTAACTTAACGAAGATGGCTGGTTTGGTCTATGTACCATTTCCCCTCCCTCTCTCTCTAGTTACTAGACAGTTGATTGACATTTCTGAAGTGCGAAAAAGCTTTCAGTAATGAGATTTTAAAATTAACTGCTGAGTGTGTTTACAGCTTTTTTATAGTGTCAACATAAGACAAAGGTGAGTTCTGAGATGAGCCAAGTTTTGAAGCCCAGGGGACTTGGGACCTGGACTATTACCATTTGGCTTTCCCATTTAGTTTTCTGCACGCGAGTCCCCTATTGACCTTGAACGAGACATATCTGAAATATATTGGGGAGAAATAGATGAGAACTGGGCAGCTGAATACTAATTTGGTCTCTGCCACTTATTACCTCCTGCTTTTTGGCTATTACCTCTAGCACTGAATTGCAGTGCTCTCTTCCTTGAATCGGTGTTCTCTGTGCAGAGTCCCTAAGAATGAATTCCTTAATTTTGCAGCATCATTGCAACAGAGGTGAATAGATTCAGATAATTATTTGAAGCTTCTACAGTGCAATGCGCTACTCAGCATGTCATTAACTGGAGATTGCAATCGGAAGAGTAAATGATACCCACATTTATCTACATATTTATCATCAGCTGTGACTCTAGAGTTGGGCTGCTACCGCAGTGTGATGGATTCAGAACCATTTATTAAATTGGCTTCATGTATTTTCATGGTCGTGAGTTTAAAGAATTCTACTTTTTAAAGGATTTGAACAAACTGAAAATGATTTGCAATCACATTAATGGGAAGAAGTAAATTGAAGACACTCGGGAGAAGAGTTTAACACACCGACAAGTTTGTTATCCTTCGGAAGTTTAGAGTACATTTAAAGTTAAGGTTTCTGTGTGTGCTTTTTGTCAGGTTTTGCTTCTGTAATTAGCCTAATTTTCGAACATCTCTAGAGACTCTCATTAATGTTCTTGTATCTTTTACTGATTGTTGCTAAAGTGCACAGTCATGCCTCCTAGTTAGCACTGAGAGCAATGCAAATATTGGTTTCATGTTGCTACTGCTTTTAAATATTGCTGTACTTTGCTGCAAGAGTATTGTTTAATTACCTCATGATACCAATTACCACCTTTGGACCTATTGCTCAAGTAACTATACCACTAATGTGGCCACACTCTTAAATAACCCTAACACTGTCAAATAGGCTGTCTTAAGTCAATGTTAAATAATAAAGAGCACATGACTGTATAAATCTTAGGTGGTGTGTGTGTATGTATATCAGGTAGCTTGGGTGTATTTAAGTAATAGACAGGGTTACAGGTTTTGGGATATGTGTGAGAAATCTATTCTATCAATTCACTTTCATTATCCCATGATTTCAGAGTAGAAGCCAAGAAGTCTTACTTGTAAGAGAAGAAATAATGATGTATTTATAGTTAGTGGGCCCTCACATTCTGGGATTTTTAAAAACAAGCAGTGATTGGAAAAAAAGGTATTATATTGGAAGCTCAGTTTGTGCCAAGAAGTCATGAAGCTCATTTGGGGGAAGAGAGGATAAAATGCTAAGGTTCTGCCTGAGGGGCTGGGTTGTGCTTGGTGAAGAGGAATCCAATCTCCAAGGCACCCTATTCAGAGATCCTTTATACTCCTGCCCAAAGGAATGGGACCCTAATATTTTTTTTTAAGTTGGATTTTTTAAATTAACGTATGATCTATTATTTGCCCCATGAGTACAGGTCTGTGAATCATCTGGCTTACACAATTCACCACACTCACCATTGCACATACCCATCCAATGTCCATAGCCCAGCCACCCTAACCCTACCCTCCCACCCCCACAGCAACCCTCAGTTTGTTTCATGAGATTAAGAGTCTCTTATGGGACCGGGAAGAAACTCTACCATTTTTAACAAAGAAGTCTATACATTCTGAAAGAGCTAGGCTTTCTCCATGTGGGTAAGGGCAGCAGAAAAAGCAGCAACAAGAATAGGAGAGGTGTTGGCAGCATGAATGACTCAAATTAATGGGACTGGAAGAATAACAGGCATGGAGTAGAACACATGGGGTGGACCAGGGCTCTTTCAGAGGGAAGGAGGGCTTTGAAGTCCTGGTGTTCTCAGTGGATAATAATTTGAATTCCAAGTGTGCTGAAATTAATATCTCTATTTTAAATTCTCTTTTTTTCCCTCATGCTTTTGTGTTTCTCATCTCCTTAACCAAACAAATACTTTTGATTGTTGTAACTTGGGGAATCGGAGGTTAAAATATTACTGTTGCCAATATCTCAATTTTACCTTAATATTTCAAAGTTTCCAACTGAAAATTTTGTCAATTTCAATAGTAAGGCAATTTTTCCTGCTTCTTAAATTCAGAGCAGTTTTTATGTAATTTAAAATTTTTCTTGCCTTTATTGTACTGACTTAGACATTCACTAACATTTTGACTTGAAATGATTGTGGGCAACTGTGCCTCATTCTTAAATTTAAAGGGAATTCTTTTAAAATTTATTATGTATATATTTTTAAATATGTCCTTTATAAAGTCAAGTAAGCTCCTTTCTATTCTTTTTTTACCTTTAATGTATGATGAATTTTTTGCATCTAATTTTTCTGTATCTAATGACATAATATGTTTTTTCCTCAAATGTGGTGACATAGATAAATTCATTCATTGATATATTTTTCTAACATTAAATGGTTTTCAATAGTAGATAATCTCTACTTGTCAGAAATATAAATTGCTGAGTGCTTGGGTGGCTCAGTTGGTTAAGCGACTGCCTTTAGCTCAGGTCATGATCCCGGAGTCACAGAATCGAGTCCCGCATTGGGCTCTCAACTCCATGGGGAGTCTGCTTCTCCTTCTGACTTTCTCCCTTCTCATGCTCTCTCTCACTCTCTTTCTCTCAAATAAATAAATAAAATCTTAAAAAAAAAATAAATATACTGCTGTTTATTTTAGATAATATCTTATAGTTTTTATATTTATATTAATAACTTGGATTGGCTTATAATTTTGCTTTCATAAACTGTTTTCATACAGTTTTGACTCAGTTCTATACTAACTACTTCAACAGAATTGGTAGAATTGTTATATTTTCCATCTTTGGAAAATATTGTATGGAAGGACTATTTATTGAAAACACATAGCTGGATTTTTTTCCCATTTTGAAAATATATATCTTTTCACTGAAAAGTATAAATATAAGTGATTACTAGAATTTGAATTGTGTATTAGGATTCACTTCTGTAATTTTGTGGAACTTTTTAAAATCAGGATTCTTCTTGGCTTTATTTTTCTTTCTGGGCTTCTATTGGAAAAATGGAATGTCCTTTGCTCTCTTTTAAATCTTTTATTTGCTAGATTGGAAATTAGGTGTTTTTATCAGTGTATCTAATTTAAAGTTTTGATTAAAACAGAAAAATAAAATATATATGTAATTGCAAAAGGAGGTGCTGGCCCCATATGCAAATTTTTAGAGGAAATCTTTTAAATTTTGTTTGAAAAATTAAAAAAAAAAGTGCCAAGACCAAGGATGTTAAAAATGAGAAGAAAATTTACAATGAATATTTCTTTGGAAAGAGTTTTTAGTGTGCTGTGACTCCTGTGCCCACCCCCAAGAAAGAACGGAGTGGAGAATTTAGGTCTTACCTCAATGTAGTGAGAGAGCCCTCATCAGGTTGCTTCAAGGAGAGATGGGAGGAAGACATCTGCCTCCAGTTGGGGAAGAGTAGAGGATGAGAGAGGTTGGACAGTTGGTGATCTGGGGGCAAAGGGATGTCAATTCCTGCAACAGTGAGTGTGTTGGAGGAAGAGATAGGGGTTTTCTTTGAATCTCATGCAGGTCATGTGGGCACAGGAGCTCGTGTGAGTGTTGTCTTGGATGCTCTCAGATAGGTCTGATTGGAAGGATTAAATTTCTCAAAAAAGTGGTTGAAATCAAATCCCTGAGTTCTAGGGGACTTCAAGGGAACTAGAAGTTAGGAGGCCATAAGGACTGGATTTTCTAAAGAAGCCACATAAGTGCTTTGTGACATTCACTTCAGAGACAGTGGTGTTCAAATAAGAAAAGTCTTGATTTCCTTGTCTGACCCCAAAACCCTCTTGGCAAGTGTGGTGGAATCGGACACAGTTGACTACCGGGTTAAGGAGATAAATCGGCAAGAACAAAGGAGATGCCAACTGCACTCCCTCCCTGAAGACCAGCCGTCCCAGTGCAACATAGTCCAGCTGGAGAATGAAGGAGGAGGATTACCTTTGAAAAGAGTTGGAGGATTTCATTATTAAATGGGATCAGACATCCTACATAGTAAATGAGACATGGACGTTTCTGTCACTTCTGTGAGATCAGAAAAGTCATGAAACCAGTTGCCTCACAGGATACATCTGTTTATGTCCCATGAATTCTCTCTCTTTTTTTTTTTTTCCCCATGAATTCTCTTTGATTGTGTGTAGCATGCAAAGCTGAGCATGCATATCTCTTCTTACCTCCTGAATAATACTATATTAAAACTAATCATTTCTAATAAATTCTTTCTCTCCTCTCTTCCTGAATAATACTATATTAAAATTAATAATCTCTAGTAAAATCTTTTAACCTTGCTGTGTATAATTTTAGCATGATCCGATAGTCTTTCTTCTTCATAGCTTCTCAGTTTCCCCTTAAGACTACTTAATTCTCACCAATGCTGTGCTAATAGTCTAGGTCTGCTTCTAACGCTTTTATACTTCAGTTTCTAATCTTTAGATTGTTGACTCTCCGGGAATTTTTTTTCTGCATATAGTATGTAGCAGAAAATTTAATGATTTATTTATTTTTCTTTTAAGTAGATTTCCAGTGGACTCCATCCCATTTATTTCAGAATTTATTATTTACTGAAAGATGTGTACTGCCACATTTATCATGTATTTCAGTGTATGATTGGTCTGTTTCTAGATTCTTTATTTTCTCTTCTATTGCTACTTTGATGCCATATCATTTTTACATGTCATTAAGATTTTTCCATGTTTCTTTGGGAAACCTGGCAGATTCCTTCTACCACATGAAATTTTAAATAAAGTTTTACAAAGATCTCATTGAGATTCTGACTGAAGATTTTATTAGAAGTATGTATTAGCTTTTGATATATTTATATTTTTATTTCGGGGAACAGGCCTTCTTTCCTTTAGGTCTTGCGTTATGTACTTCATAGATTTTTTTTCATGGCTGCCTCACTTTTGTCGTTGTTGTTTTATTCATTCCCGGATTCATTCCCAGATTCTAGCTGTTGCTCCTGCTCTAAGAGTGTCCATATGCAGTGATTTTGTAATACACAAAATCTTCAGAATGCTTTTAGGGAGACCTAGGTCAAAAAGTACTTGAGACACCGGCAAGGACAGGTATAAGCCTCTTTTGAGAAACGTGGCAAGTGCTGAACCATTATGAGTCTACAGGGCATCTGTCTCATTTATTCCTTCCATAAAGATTTACTGAGTGCTTATTAAGTGCCAGGCACTGGTCTTGGATACTGTAATGGACAAAACAGACAACAACAACTGTAAAAAATCCCTTGGCTTTATTTTGTTTACATTTTAGTAAAAGAGATAGATAATAGTCAAGTAAATTTTAACTGTGCTCTGCAGGGCTAACAACTAAGGAGAAAACTAAAGCAGGGAAGGGAGAGGAAGTTCTGGGATGGACTGAAGCTTCAAATAGGGTGCACCATTTGTAAAAAGGAGAAGATCATTAAGAGAAGAGGCAAGACAGGTCATAGACAGAGAGTCGGGTCACATAGTGAGTTATAGGTCCTAGGAACAATGTTCGTCTTTATTCCAAGTGAGATGGAGAGTCACAGGAGAATTTTTAGCAGAGTAATAAAATGACAGAACTTGGTTAACTGTACTGTCTTGTTTCTGGGTTGAGAATAGACAGAAGAGTGAGAGCTCTGACACAGGAAAGACATGGCAATGAGGGTAGTAGGAACTATCTTGAATATGGAATGGAAAAATTTTGCTGATTCAATGAGCATGAGGTATGATAGAAAACATAGGAGTCAGAAATGACAGCACTCCTTTTGGTTTGAACATACAGAAAGAGCTGCCATTGAGTTAGATGGGGAATACAGTGAAAGTGGATTTTGGCAGGGACAGGGGTTAGGAACTCAGTTTTGGACATGCTATTTAAGAGACAGCTACCTAGAAGTCAAGTAGATACTGAGCTAGTGGTTATTGAGTTTGGATGTTAGGGACCAGGAAAGGTGGTATAGATGTGGGAACCATTAGAATATAGATGGTATTCAAAACTAAGAAACTGGAGATCAAGCTACCAAGTGAGTATAAATAGAATAGAGAAGAGAATCGGGGACTGAGACTTGGAATATTTTAACATTTAGGAGTCAGGAGGAAGAGAGTAATCTAGCAAAAAGACTGAGGGGAAAGGACCAGAAAGGGAAAAACAAAAACAAAAACAAAAACAGCCAAATGTGTGTGCTAGGTGAAACAATGTAGCAAAGCAGAGAGGTTGACTATGGCAAATGCTGTTGAAAAGTCAACTAGGATGAGAAATGAGAACTGATCATCATCTTTGGCAATGTGGAGATTATTGATGACTTTTATAAGAGCAGTCCTAGTGAAATGGTGTAGGAATATGAGAGACATGGAGCACTACCTGGAAGAGGGAGAAGATAGGTGGGGTTGGTTCGAGTTAGGAGAAAATATCCTCGATTTGTATGTTTAGGAGAATGTACCACGAGAGAGAGAAAAACATAAACAAAACGAAAACTCCACAAATTGATGTTGTAGGAAACAGAGGAAGAGAATAGGTGCATGTCTTTACAGAAAATAGGGTATCTTTATATGAGAATGAATTGCATTTAATTTACAAGTAAAACCTTAGCCTTGGTGAGGAGCGAGTAGAGAATATGGACATCATTGCAGGCAGGTGAGTATATGTGGCAGTAGAAACTTGTGGAATTTTTCTTCTGATTGCTTTGTTTTTTCATTGAAAAAGAAGCTGGGGGTTGGGGGAACCTGGGTGATTTAGTTGGTTAAGCTCTACCTTTGGCTCAGGTCATGATCCTGGGGTCCTGGGATCTAGCTGGCATTTGGCTCCCTGCTCAATGGGGAACCTGCTTCTCCCTTTCCCTCTACCCTGCTTCCTGCTTGTGCTCCCTTGTTCTCTCTCTCTTTCTGAATAAGAAAGAAAGAAAGAAACAAACAAACAAACTATGGCCATTAACTGAAAATAAGTGTGGTGAAAGTATGTTGGAAGTTTGTAGACAAGAAAATGAATGAGTTACAGGAGTAGCATTGTATCCAGTCCCAAGCTCCGATTGGCATATAAAACATCTCTGATTGTCCAACCCCCCAAACATTCCTCTTTTTCCTCATATGTTTGTACAGTTCTCCAGGTTTTCACTGGACCTGTTATCTTAGGGAACACTGTGGCCTTCTTTGTAGCTAGGTATGGCTTTATCTAAATTTAGCCAATGACATTAGATAAAAATGCTACTTGTAATTTCTGGGAAATTCTCTGCAGAAGGAAGGGCTGAATTTCTTTCTCTCTTTCTGGTTTATGTTGCTTGGATTGCAGAAGTGATGCCTACTGCTTGAGTAGCCTAACTGGGCCATGAACTGAGAGGCCCAGGTTTCTTAGCAGTCAGAACCCAAGGCAAACTTAGGTACTAATTTATATTTGGGACCCAACAGTAAAAGAGAAGGTGAGGCTAGGAAGGCACTAAAGCAAATAGCATGTTTCTGAAGCAGCCACATCCTCACAAGAAAACACAGCCGATTCCGTGATCATGGGAACATCCATAACAAACAGGATGGGAGGGATCACTGCCAGCATCTTGCTATCCACTCTCCCTTATCGCTCTGCCTTCTCACTTTGGGATGCCAACTCCTCTCTGCTGCTGTGTTGTCTTGCCTGGTTCTCCTAGGTGGGTGCTGGGGAAGCCAGAGTCTAAGCGTTTCAGGTCAAGACAAATGTGGGCCGTGGAGCTGCAAGGGTATAGACAGTCTTTGGAGGCTGAGAGTCCCTGATGGGAGAAAATGAGTAGATCAGTAATGGTGACTAGGACTCTGCTGTCATGAGGATTTTGTAACTTGTTGCTGGCACAGTTCTGGTCAGTAACCAGGACACAGAGATATGGGGCCTTATTCTTATTTTGCTGTTATCAGCCTAGGACACCATGGGGAATTAACTTGAGTTTCTCTTTCTTCATCTGTTTCAAGAGAACATTTTTGGGGGTAAATAGAAATAATTTGAAATAATGTTCAGTGTCATTCTTATTGCCTTCTAAACTTTATATTCTTCTGGGTTATAGATTTATCTTACAGAATATTATAAATATATACTATGGAAAATAGCCATAAAGTAGATATGATACTAGATTCTAGGTTCTAAATGTGGAATATTCTTACTGCAATGGCAGTGAGTCGGATGATAATCAGATGATACATGTTCATAAAACAAAATGCTGTAACACTGTTACAGAGGCCGCAGTATCCTGTTGATTAAATCAGCTTCAACTCTGTCATCAGATGGGGGAAAGGGCTTTTAAAATATTCTGCTTTATAATTAGAAAAGTCCTCATTTCCATCCTTTTTACTTTCTAATCTATTCCGAAGACTATAAATACATAGCTAAACTATCTGGTTCTGAAATGGTTGAAGGTAGAAAGGAAAAGGAGGCAGTCCCACTGTCTCTATAAACCATGTCATGTGCTAGATGAGTGGTGGAGAATGAGGGATGGCTGGGTCACCTAGGGCTGGGCTAAGGAGAAAGGGGACTAGAGTAGAATGGAGCCTTGAAGGAAGGACACTTGTCAGATAAGGTAGCAGGTCGATAATGGTGTGACAGAACTATTTAAATCAGTTCAGTAAAGGGAAGGAGAAATCTGGCTTGTGTGGTTTGGGTGCCAAAGTATGATAACCCTATCCCTATCAGTGTTGCTGTTGGTTCTGTTGGGGGAGATATTTTAGCTCTGGGTAAAGTACTATTGTTGAATTACAGCTTGTAATGTTCAAAATTGAAAGAAAACTGATGGATAAAAACAGAAAGTTGTACCAAGGTATATGTAGGCTGGCATATGAGGAATTTCTGTTTATCCTTGTTAGTGGAATATAATTATGTTGTTTGGCTGAAAATGACAAGAAAGCTAAAATAAAAGTGGTTTAAGCAGAGAAGTTTATTTTATTCTCACAAAGTCCTGAGGTTCAGGGCTGATATAGATATTATGGTCCATGATACTAGGGAACTGGGCTCCTTCCTTCTTGCTGTTTTGCCTTGCGTAGCTAGAGACCGCATGGTCCAACATGCCTGCTCTGACTCTCTCCATAAAGATTATTCCAGACAATGGGAAAGAGAATAGAAAAGGGATGGACCCACTCCATACCCTTTAAAGACATTTCCAAGAAAATATGCACAATATATGTGTACACATCATTTTCTAGACGTAGTCATCTGGGTGCACCCGGTTGAATGGTCATCCAGAAAGTATAATTTTTATTTGCCATTTCCACGTACCCAGGTAGAATTTGGAACTCCTACTAAGGAATAAAGGAGCACAGACTTTGGGGGAACAACTTGCAGCCTCTGTCACAATCATCTGAGCCACTGGCATCTGGTTTTCTAAGTCCTTGGACCATTTTAAACAGTAATTTTTTTTTCTGCCTCATTTGTTTAATTGAAGTATAGTTGACGTACTATCATATATTATTTTCAGATGGACAACATAGTGACTCAACAATTATATACATTATGAAATGCTTACCACAATAAGTATGGTTACCCTCTGTCACCATACAAAGCTATTATAATATTGACTATTTCCTATGCCATGCTTTTCATCTCTGTGATTTATGTATTTTTTAACTGGAATTTTGTACCTCTTAGAATCTGTCACGTCTCTTACCTCCTCATCCCTCCCCTCTCACACCACCAGTTTTCTGTACTTATGAGTCTGTTTTTGTTCATTTTTTTATGTTTTTCAGATTTCACCAATAACGGAATTTATATGGTATTTGTCTTTTTCTGTCTGACTTATTTCACTTAACGTATATGCGTTAGTTCTGTGTTGTTGTGGATGGCAATATTTCATTCTTTTTTTATGTCTGAGTAATATTCCATTGTTTGTATATACTGCATCTTTATGCATCCATCAGTCAATGGAGACATGGGCTGCTTCCATATCATGGCTATTGTAAATAATGCTCAGTAAACATAAGGCTGCATATATCTTGTCAAATTAGTGGTTTTCATTTTCTTTGGGTGAATACCCAGTAGCAGAATTACTGGATCATATGGAGTTCTATTTTTAATTTGTTGATGAGCCTCCATAATATTTTCCACCATGGTTGCACCAATTTACATTCTGTGTCACAATTTTTTAAATTTAAATGCATGTTAGAACTTGTTTTTATTTCTTTTATTCCCTTAACATACTTTATTTGAGCAGTGCAGAATTAAGATTACAATTTCATATAGATTTTTTATATTCAGTTTCCTCTGGAAATCTAAGTCATAGAATTCTCTCTCAGCAGTAGTCTCTCACTGTGATGATACCCAAGTTATGTTTTCCAATGAACATATGAAATGAAATTCAGTTATCAAAGTGCCAGGATTTTCTAAATTACTGTCTTTTATTTATTTTTTTAAGCTAGGAGAGAAAAGAGTAGGACATATTCTCTGCCCCAAGATTTCCATTGAGTTCATCAGGCACAGGATACCCACAGAGTATGTGACACCCTGCTAGGCCCTGTGTTCAGACCTGACTAAGACAACATCCCTCCCTGTGGGGAGATGTCTAATAATGAGGGAGGCAGCAGCAAGCAAATCCATAGAATTCCATGTGAAATCTTGGGTGCAGGGGGATATGAACAGGGAGTCAAGAGAAGAATGCTGGAAACTGTTAAACAGATAGGCACAATCTATTCAATACTTGAATAAGGTTAAATGCCAAATGAGGGAGTATCCAATATTTTAAGCACATGAGCTTTCTTCTTGGAGAGGTAGAGTTAGTTTTTACTTCTTCCTCAGCTAGTATTACAATTCAGAAGCGTAGCCGTCTTCATCCTTGCCAGTCCTTTATCTTCCCTTGCACTGGTACTAGTGCCTCATGCATTTTCCTCTCCCACCCTCAGAACATGGTGAAGGATTGAGATTGATTTTTCTCTTGCGTCAGTTCTGGGTTGGGTACATCGTGACTCAGACTCTGGTCAGGGAAGCCCCTCCCTCTGGCCACTGAGACTGGTATGGGGATGAGCATCTCACCCAAGCAAAGTGAAAGAGACTTGAAGGAACTTCCATTCAGTGATACACAGGGGAGGTAGTTTTCTGCTAACCAAAGAAGCTCAGGGTAGGTAAGTCTAAATTTGCTGAGTGGTCACATTTTTGAAGAAAATCTGCCTAAGAGGGAAGTAAACCAGGATAATGGTCAAGGGAGGAGAGAGCCAGAGACTGGGTCTGGAGGCATGAGCAAAACCCCGGACCCAATTGGCCATAACCCAAAGCCAATTTTAGCTTTGTATTTGCACTTCCATTCGAGGGAAACCTTTTTAAAGACACTCAAACCAGTGTAAATTGAGGTTCTGCGATGCATACAAAAGCATTCTGACAAATAAATAGAGGTGATAAGAATATAGTGAGTGAAATGACTAACACCTGGTGTAGTGTTTAAGCATCCATAACTCTCCCTCCTTTATATTTTATAGAAACATCCCAAGCAGTGTTCCTTATAAATAGGTCTTTCTAAAAGCTAATGAGTCTACGAAAAATAGCTTATTGAAGATTGCTAATTATATCAATATCTCTGGGCTACATTTTGTTATAATCTCGAGAAATCTTACAGAGGAACCTGGCTACAGTGTTTAAAACCACTGTCCCTAATTTTATTTGTCCATAGACATGTCTTTTCCTCATAAACTTCTATTTCGAGAAATATAGTTGTAAAAATTCTGCTCTACAGTTTCACATGGAGGGAGATTCTTGGTCACAGGTCAGCGATAATATTTAGACAATATTTAAGCATTTTGTGGCTTCAGAGTTTGATTTCTAGATTGCTAAAAATGAAAAGGAAATCTCTCATAATCACTTAAAAAACCTTTCCTCATAAAGCCTAAGCCTTGTTAATCTGTTTTGCTGAACTTTGGGAATGAATGACATAGCTGTTCAGATCTGTGACATATTAAAGATGACTACTATTCTGGATAATGAACATGGTGCTATGTAAAGTGAGCTGGAAAGGTGAAGTTCATCACAAAATTGTCTGAAAGATTCTAGTCAGACTTTGGCTTCACTCTGACACCAGAGTACTGAGCCACATTTTGAAAATAGCATAATTTCTTTTACTATCATTGGAAAAATCACTGTATTTTAAAACAATTTAATTATATTTTCAATTTACTTCACAATAAGCCAGATACAAAGCAGATAGGAACTAACTTTGGAATTAGAGCATTCATTCTCATTTATATTCTTTTTCAATTATTTCCTACATATAAATAATGCTGAAAAAAAAGCTAATAATTATAATCAACTATAATAGGAACTGTGCCACATTAATTCTTTGATTTGATAGTGAATTATATAAAAAGATTTTAAATATGGCACAGGCAGGAGATTTGCAAGAAAAAAATGATTTAAAGACAATAAGCAATAGTATCACGTTATAGTTGAATCATTAACGAACTCTTACTCAGACTCCTTCAGAATAGAGGTGTATTAAATGATTAATTTTAAAGTTAAAATTATTCAGGAAGCTGTAGGAGTTTCGTTAGCAGTTTCAAGAGTCTGAGTGTGGTACCCACTGCCTTTGATTCTTTCTTATCATCAATGGAGCTGACCCTGACTACCGGAAAGAAAACTGAAACATCTCTCACTCTGATTCCTCTTACCCCACTCTACTTTTATTCAGATGGCATTTGTCATTATATGACATACCAAATAGCTTATGTATTATGTTTTTCTTGTCTAGAGTATAGACACTGCAAAGGCTCGGACATTTGTGTGTGTGTGTGTGTTTTTTTTTTTTTTTTTGTTCACTGCTGTGTCTCAATAACCTAGAACAGTACCTGGTTCATTGTAAGTGTTAAGAAATACTACATGCTCGAGTGACTGAATGAACAGAGGGTACCATATAAATCCCTGTTCAATACTGCTTGTCCTCACAATTTCTGGAATCATCTGGCACAAATGTCGCCTTGCGCTTAAATCAGATTATGCTGGCAGAATAATGTGAGAAGCCCATGGAGAGCTCCCCTGGCACAGCTTCTTCAGCAATGCCTAAAATTAAACTATTAATGGATGTCTTCTTCTCTTCTTCCTTCTCCTCTTTTTTTTTTTTTTTTTAAACTAAATACTTTTTTTTTGATAGCAAGTTTAGGTATTGTAAAATACCTTTGTATTGTATTGTAGGTATTGTAAAATACGTTCCTTTGGGAAGAATAATATATTCTATGCCCAATGTCTTAATGAGATCACTAGGCACATTTCTGCTGTTGCCCCCTTGATCCAAGGCCCCAGTATCTCTTCCCTGAATTACTGGAGTAGGATTCTAACTGGGCCCTCTGCGTCCACTGTTATCCCGGTAAAGTCTCTTCTTAGCACAAAACCAGAACAATTCGTTTAAAATTGTAACAGATTATGGGTCTCCTATGCTCCAAACCTCCAGCATCTCCTCATTTCTACTTTTAAAGGCCTGAGCCCGTGCCATGGCCTGCACCAGGCTGTGTGGCCTACGACTGTACCTCCTCCATTGAATCTCCACACTCCCCTCCAACGTCATCCCCTGCACTTCCTCTTGTTCCCTCCTCTCTGTACTTCAGACTCACCTTAAGTTGCCAGCATCGTCTGTTCTCCGCTTGGTGTTTATCTGGAGAGCCTCATGGCTAAGTCCTTGCCTCTCTGAAGATTTTATTTACATGTTGCTTTCTTACTGAGACCAACCACACTACCCATTAAAACTGTCACCTCCATTGCTTATCTGAAAGCCCCTTTTCTTTGCTCTACTTCTTAAATCTTTTCCATGGAAATTATCAACCTCAGGGGTGCCTGGGTGGCTTAGTCTGTGAAGTGTCTGCTATCGTGATCCCAGGTCCTGGGATCAAGCACTCCATCAGGCTGGGATCAAGCCCTCCATCAGACTCCTCCATCAGCTGGGAGTCTGCTTCTCCTCTCTGTCCCTCTATCCCACTCTGTCTGTCTCCCAAATACAATCTTTAAAAAGAGAAAGAACTATCAACTTCTAACACAATTTAGAAGTTTCTTATTTACTATGTTTAATGTAAATTGTCTGTCTCCTCCTACCAGGATGGGGATGCTACGAGGGCAGAGATCTTCATTAATTGGGATATGGGTATACCCCAAGCTCCTAGAATAGCACCCGGCACATAGTAGATACTCAAATCCCATTTTTAGAATGAGTGGATGTATAAGATTTCATTTGTGAAGGACAGGAAACTGTTAATGAAGTATAGAAACCTTGGAAACCTGGAAAAAATAGTCACTAACTGAGAAAGAAATCGCAGAGGGTTAAGTGTTATTAATGTACCTAGCCGGTCAACGGACTCTTGGGCCAGTCTGGCTGGAAACTAATTCGGATCGCAGGCTTGTAATATGATTATCTGATCATTTACTCACTTTACTTTACCAGCTCCCCCATTATCTAGAAAGAAAATGGACTATACTAGGCATATTTTCATGCAAGCTTCCATACAAAGGCATGTTTAGGATCCAGTCCGTGTTAATAGGTTTGTTCCCTAATGGGAACTCTTTTAGTTCCACTGTTTTGGAAACATTCAAATGTCCTTCAGCTACTACTGTGTGCTGCTGACCTTTTCTCAAAGGACACCCGTAAGACAACTGTGGAGAGATACTCAGAAGCTTTGCTGTATCAGCACAATACTATTGGCTGCTGACAAGCCTGACTGTAATTTGGGTCATGGACAGGCCTGCACCAGAGATGTAGAGAGAAATGCCAAACCTTAATTGACATAACTAAGCCCCATATTCTTACAGAAAACTCTACAATAGGCACTATTTTGTCCAGGGTTGTACTGATTAAGGGATAAGAAGAAAACAATGGAAAAGCTTGTATTTTCTGGAACTACTTGGGAACTACTGGTGGCAACTGTATTTGGGCTTTTCTAAAAGACCCTTCTAAAACTACGAGAGAAATTTGTCCTGCAAATTATTATAGGAATTCCACTAGTAAAGAAACTATCAGCAGTGGTTACTTGTGGAAATAGGCAGTTTGGGAGGAGAAAGACTTTGCATTTTATGCATACTTACACTATATGAATTTTTGTGGGGCAACTGGATTACTTAAAAAAGTTGTCAACATAGTTTATGGTGAATTCAATAGCTGCTATATGCATCTTGAATCCCATGGGAAAAAAAATAACAAATTCAATGACAAAAACCAAAAACTTCAATCACTAAAAAACCCAATAACATGAAACCAAAAGCTTTTGTTTTATGCAGTCTTACGTCCTGGATCCTAAGGAAAGGGACATGATAGGATCTATATTTGTATATAGAGACGGTTCTCATCCGGAAAATGGGCTTTATCCTAAAATGTGTTTACACTTGAGTGGTTTGGAACATGAGAGGCATTTTTTTTTCCCTTTAGGAATAAGAGGTAATCCAATTTCATTGAAATTCTGTATGTAACTTAACAAATCTAGTTACATATCTATAAAGAAAAGTGCAGATAATCTTAAGTTCTAAGCACGTATCAACCGTATTTCAGTGATAGGAAGCATAGTGCAGTGCCACTGGGGGAAGCTGGGGCTCCACCTGCTTCCCTTCATTCCTATATAAGCAGAATGGTGGGATCCTTTTTTCTCTGCCCCTCGCTGCTAGACATAGGAAGGCTTCCAAGATTTCAGTCTTCCCTGAGATGATGTTTTCTAAACCAGAGCAAAGAGCTCTGGAGTGCGCAGAGGATCTCAGGTGGTATGAGAATGCCAGACAGAACTCAGTCCTGGGAATCTGAGAGGAATGAAAAGCAGAGGGATGGGGCTTGAGGGACCCAGCACAGTCCAGTAGCTGGCTGGAATTCACCTTTCTTGACCCTTCATTTCCTGTTTTCACCACTGTTCACCTAGCATTGTCGGGGCAGAGAAGGAGCAACAGCAGTCCTAACAGCAGGACACGTTTCTCTTGCTCTTTCCTTCCTCGTTTTCTTGCTAAGATGAAGAAACCAATACCAGGATATCAGGAACACAGTGGGGTAAGAGTAGGGATCATGTGTGAGGAAACAGCTGAACAGGTTTTCTTCTCCCTTTTCTCATTGACTTCTGCCAGTTGCAGTTGCCAGCTCAAAATCTGTATTCAGTATACTTACGGGAGTCAGGGGAAAATCAAAGACTCCTCATGTTATGTATCTACGGGTGTGAATAGCTTTGTCAGAGGCCTAAGACATGAACCGAGCAGTTCTCTTGTAGAAATTCTATTTTCCGTGCAAATAGAATCCTATCAGAACAAAAACACATAATTGTAAGTTGAGATAATATAACTTCTCATAGATTTTTTTATAAGAAGAAAGCATCAGGCAAAAAAGAAAATCAAATTGTTCAAGAAATTATAAATGTGAATAAATAAATGAGCCTGGGAAAAAGGATTTTGGCAAATGTTCCAACAGGATTTCATCCTTAGCATAAAGCAGTAGGCATGGAGAAATTCGTGGAAGTCCATCGCCCAAAGGATGTAAAACTGAGATGATCAAGATGAGATGTTTTTTTCCTATTTCATGTTCTTTGAATTTCAACAGATTCCTTATGAGTTGGGTAGTTTTGAAACAAATTTTCCTCTTTTTATTTTGCATAGCATTACTTTTAAATTATTAAGAGAGTATCAAGTACTATTTTAATATTTTATAATGTATTTCTTATATGGTTAAAGACTTAAATCACTTTTGAAAGTCAGCATTAAAAATTAGAAGAACAGTTTTAATATTTAGATTATCTCTGCTATTCACAATTACAGATTAAGATTGACATACACTAGAATAATAGAATAATAATTTCTAATAACAGTAATATTAGAAAACTAATGGGAATGTAACAGTGAATTTATGTAACTTGCATGTGAATGTAATTTATATTTAAAAAGGAACTTCACCATCTTCTTGCCTGTTGAGACATCAAATAATTGGATATTTATTAAGCAAGCCACCATACCAGGAATGAGATGCTTGTTCACAATGGTACATCTTTCAGCTATTTGTGGAGCATCTGTTTTCCTTGGGAAACATTAATATTATTAATAATGATTCTAAGGATACCATTTATTGAGCATTTATTTATACCATTTATTGAGCTTCCCATGGCAACACTGTATTGAAATACTGCTATTGATTCCCACCTTCCTGCTTTGTTTCAAAGATGAAAGCTGTAGATAGAACCGTCTACTTTCTTCCTACTTGCCTAAATAACTGTTAACTTGACATGCTAAGATACCATTTGTTAATATTAGAGAACCACTATAGGGAAAGTTAGTATTAATTTTTACTGTTGAATGCTTTTGTTCTATGCTAATTATATTTACAGTATCCACAAAAAGATGAAAATACATGAACTCTGTAAATTTCTGACTACAACCGGAATCTGAAGTGCCTAAACTGTCAAAGTTTTGCAGAAGTTTACCTATGAACTTAAATCTGTGTTGAAATATGTATAACTGATATCAGACACAATTAACAGGTTCATTTGGAGAAGAAAGGAGCCAAGTAGTTTTGCTGGTAGGAGGAGAAAACACTGGTTAATTAATGAATGTGTCATAGAGAAAGAGACAGGAATTGGAGGAATTGGAGGAATTGGAGGGGGAAGGGGAGAGGGAGGAAGAGGGGGAGGAGGAGGAGGAGGAGGAGATTTTTTTTAAAGGCTACTTTGTTATTTGCCATCAGCATGGTCTTATCTATGCTATATGAATACATTTTTCCCTGCTCCAGGAAAATTATGGCCTACAAAGAATGAGTTGTAGAGACCTGCTTTAGTTTGAAATAGCCATGATTTCATACTCTGCACATTGGCCTTGGGATATTGAGAATACCAAATATGAGGTACCACTGAACCACATCTACTTTCTCTGAGTTATCAGACACCCTGTACCTTAGCTAGGCTTCTGATGTGTGACTGAGGTGCAAAGTTTGGGTTATAGATTATGGGCAAGTAGAGGTGTTTCAGGATTCCATTACTTCCAAAGAGTGAGAAGATTTTTGAGAAAGTACCCTTTGTGAAGACTTTTCAAATAAGAGGCATTCCTTAAGATTAGTTTGAAGTGAGAAGTACATAACCCAAAGATAAGCATGAAGTTATCACACTTCTCCGCATTTGTGATTGGCAAAACCTTCTGGAGACTGGCAGTATTTAACAACTCTATTTTTATTAATTCTTATAGCTCCAGACAAATCTTCACTCCAAACTCTCTCCAAATGATATGGAACATGTACGTTGATTGCATATTTGAAGATTTAAAGAATTGGGGAGTATTTTATTTTGGAACTTCAAGAATTTTCATGTAATTTTTTATAAGGACATACCATTTAAATATAGAAAACATGACATTGATTCCTTTGATTGAACAAAAACATTCACAAGACCATTTTTCAGGCTGAAAAAGGAAATGCAAATTTGCGAAACCAGTGTTCCTGCCTGTAGAGATAAAACTTCAAAATAATCATGGGGTGATAATTTTCTTAATGTTTGATAAGTTCAGCTGGAGTCAGAAGCAGAATGTTTATACCTTAGGAATTTACAAAGAATCTGTAAGTGCAAACTCATGTTCACATGACACTCTACTTAACAAATTCTTATGTGATAAACCCAGTAGGGGCAAAAAAGGAAAAAAAAATGTGAGGAGAATACAAAATATCTTTATTTCACACTTAGCAAATTTAACTGTCCTCTCCAGATTAGCAACAGATTCTTCTTTTGAGACATCAAAGAAGGTATTTTGCCCTATGTTTTTAGCACATCCAGTAGAAAGGAAAAAAAAAACAAAAAGACAAATACTTTGAAAAAGCTAACAAGATTCAATTATGGTATTTAACTTTATTTGGAAAAGGAAAGGAAATTAAAAAATTATTTCTCCTAAATCTAATTTTTTTCTGACAGAGGAAAAAATAATGGACTTTTTCCAAGTTGCTAAAGAGTAGTATCAGATTATTGTTTGTAGTTGGTACTGAATAATTTACAAAGGACATTTTCCATGTTGATGATTCCTCTCCTTGTTGTTTGGAATAATGTTAAGTGTCTTGATTTATTGTTAGTCCAAACACAAGCAATTTAAACCTACCATAGTACATGTAGACATGAGCTAATTTAGACTGATTTGAATTTGTGAAAGGTGAAAATTCTTTAAACGATGGCTGAAATTTCATTTTAATTTTCCTTTGATCTAGGAACCTCTTTTGTCAAAAGAGTAGGTGATGACCTTCTGGGCTTCAGCCTTTTCCACCCAGAACTTGTAGGTTGGGACAACTTCTCAGAGAACCAGTGTATTAAACCCTGACCATATAATCCTAGTGAACCCGTGACTGATTGCTTCCAGAACATTCTTCCAACCACAAGAAGCTGCTGCTGTTTTGTATGAAAACAGGAAAATCCTTTGCTCAATTAGGTTAGGACATACAAACATAGTCCAAGTAGTCACAGCTCATTGCTTCTGAGAGACAGACCCTCCTTGATCTGTCAGGGCACTGCTGCACCCGCAGCTAAACCAAACCAGGCTCACATCTTTAGTCCCTTGACCCTTGGTCAGTTGACTGCATCTACCTTTGCTTCTACACTCATTCTTAAATTCCTGGGCATGCTTTTCTGCATTTCAATTCTCACAATGATTCTGGGTGGTTCTGGGTGGCATTTTAATCTACGAAATGGACCATCTAAATCTGGGATTCTCAGTTCTTCTCCGTCAGCCTCATTGATCTGCACTTCTGTGTCATTTTGTGAAGCCACTCTCATGGTTAGGTTCTTGCTCCTTGCTGTCACCTACATGGGCTCATGGATGATGTAATAAATCATTCAACACTGTCACTACAACCTCATGCTTCATGACTTTCTCTGTTTTTCCAGTTCTCTTATTCTTAAAAATTGGGGGGAACTTCTGGTTCCTATCCCTTGTGTATTTTCTTCCTCTCCTTTTAACTCACCCAGGATTTATTTCTCTCCTAGATTTCCATTTTTTGCCAACATCAACTAACATCTGATGGGATTCCATCAGCCTCTTGCTGTTAAAGCCATAGGCTCACTCATACCTGAGCTCATTCTTTCCACCTTCTGTCTTGTAATAGCTGAAGAGTTACTCCGCCCTCTGTTTCAGGCCAGTTCCTCCACCTGATCTATGGATCCCATTTCATTCTGCTTTCTCAGAAACACTCATCTATTGATTATGTTCCTTCTCTCTGTAGCTTCAAATTTCCCCTTGCTCCTGCCTGTTCTCTATCACACATAAACATCCTCAGGTCTCTTCTATCTTAAAAAATGATGGTCTTTCTGTCCCATAGTCTCTTTCATCTAAACTTGATCTTTATCTCTTTTTCACAGGGGGTTTCCTAAAAGATATCAAACCTACTGACTCTATTTGCTCCTCTTCCATTATTTCTCTGAAATTTTTCTTGTCACAGTCTCCTATGGCATCTTTTTGACAAATGTTCTGGTTTTCATAACTTGGGCCCATTGACAGCATTTAACACGGCTCATCCCTTACTCTTTCTTAAAGCACTTCCTTTTCAGGATTGCTAGGGCAAATGTTTGCCTAGATTTTAGCCTGTTGGTCTAGCTGCTCCTTCCCCGTCTCCTTGCAAGTGCCAGCGATGTTATTTGTCTCTTCAGTGCTGGGCCCTTTTCTGATCTTTCTTTTCCTTAATGAGCTTAATGACTCCCATGGCTTCAAAGGCAAAATGAATGTTGACATCTCCAAATCTATATCTCTGATTGCAGTCTCTTTTCTGAGCTCCAGACCTGAGTATCCATCCACTTATTGGATATTTCTAATTGCATTTTGTATTGGTACTTTCAAATCAATTTATACCAAACTGAACATATCATCTACTACAGAAAACTTGTTTCTCCAGGTGTATGTATTTAAACAGGGTAACTACCTGTCCAGTTGCCCATGCCTGAAATAGAATCCTACAAGACACTTTATACTTCAACCCTCCCTTTCTGACCAAATGAGTTATAAGATCTGTTGATTCTATTGCTCACATATCTTTTGAGCTTGTCTCCTAGCCCTAGTTCAGTGTGAAATTGTCCTCTCAATAAAAATTAACCATGGGGGGCGACTAGGTGGCTCAGTGGGTTAAAGCTTCTGCCTTTGGCTCAGGTCATGATCCCGGGGTCCTGGGATCGAGCCCCACTTCAGGCTCTCTGCTCAGCAGGGAGCTAGCTTTCTCCTCTCTCTCTGCCTACTTGTGATCTCTGTTTGTCAAATAAATAAATAAATAAATAAACTATGGGTTTTGCTGCCTTAAGTCAGTTTTCCATACTCCAGCTTAAAATCTTTCCAAATGCTAAATATCTGATTTTGTTACCACCTTGCTTAAAATCCTCAGGGAGATTGATACTCTGATAGTTCAAATTCTCATACATGGCTTAAAAAGCTTTCTTTTGCTCATATTGCACACTTTCACTGGCCCTATTCAGTATCCTTCAACCACACCGAATTATTTTCCTTTACCTAAAGGTGTTTGGTCTCTTTAAAGCCAATTCTTTGCCTGTTTTTCCCATTTTCTCTTCCTATGTCTTCTTCGACATTTTTACTTAGCTACTCTGTTTCATGACAGATTTTCTCTGTGAAGGCTTTCCTGATGCCTCCTCACCCTTTGCTGACCCCCTCCAACTCTATATGAATTCTCCTTCCTCTTGTTTTTGAGATAAACTGATAGATGCTACATTGGAATTTCATCTACTGGAACTTCTTTGTATTGCAACCTTTACTAGGGCCGTGATTTTATCTGAGTTGGTCACCATTATTTCCCTAGTCACTAGGACAGGACCTATGTAATGAATTTTCTTTGCATAAACACATAATTGGTTATGTAAAAATTACTGAATGTCTGTTATATTTTAGGTTATAAGAGGAAATCTATAAAGCTACATGCATGCTTCTGCTTTCTAGGAGCTTATCATTCAAATAGGAAAAAAAAAATATACTCTCCATCCTTCCCAACAGGAATTTAAAAAAGCCTCGTTGTGCTTTTTGACCTTTAAATTCAATGACAGTTCAAGAATGAGGAGATAAATTAAGGCGGGAAGTGAACTGGAGATCAGATTATCCATGGCCTTGAGGCCAAGTCACTGAGGTTGGTTTTGAAGCAACACAGGATTCTTCAAGTAATGTTAGAAATATAACCTATCTAAAAAACAATCTGAGGGGTTTGAAGTGGCGGGGGGTGGGTGGTTGGGGTACCAGGTGGTGGATATTAGAGAGGGCACGGATTGCATGGAGCACTGGGTGTGGTGAAAAAATAATGAATACTGTTATGCTGAAAATAAATAAAAAATAAATTTAAAAAAGAAATAAAAAAGAAATATAACCTATCAACTTGGAAAAAAATAATTTAAATATATCTACTTGTTTTGGAAAAATAATAGGTCAGCATCACTTCCCTATTTTTCAAAATTGCTTATTTATATTTCATCTACAGTGTCGATTGTTGACAGTCAACTGTAGGTCTTGGAATAAATAATTACATTCCTTTGGAGGAATCACCATGTTGGCTAGGTTATGGTTGATCATATTTCAATAAAGTGGAGGATTTAAGGAGATATTAAAGAAGTCATCAAATCTTGCTTCTTGGGAAGGGCACTCATGTAACTTTCATATTACACAGCTTTAACAGACATTGGTGTGAGCCTAACTTGTTCTGTTCTCTTTGAGCTTTAAAAAAAACTTGATGTTGGCATAGGTATCTATTATTATTTTTAAGATTTTATTTATTTATTTGACAGAGATCACAAGTAGGCAGAGAGGCAGGCAGAGAGAGAGGAACGGAAGCAAGCTCCCTGCTTAGCAGAGAGCCTGATGTGGGGCTCGATCCCAGGACCCTGGGATCATGACCTGAGCGGAAGGCAGAGACTTTAACCCACTGAGCCACCCAGGTGTCCTGGTATAGGTATCTATTATTTAGGAAAGTACACAACAAGACCTTTTTTTTTTTTTTTCCTTTTTAAAAAATATTTTCATGGAGCACCTGGGTGACTTAGTTGGTTAAGCATCTACCTTCAGGTCTGGTCATGATCCCAGGGTCCTGGGATCGAACCCCATGTCAGGCTCCCTATTCGGTGAGGAGCCTATTTCTCTCTCTCCCTCTGCCCCCCACCCCAGCTTACGCTCTCTCTCTCTCTCTCCCCCTTCTTCCCTTAAATAAATAAATAAAATCTTTAAAAAAATAAAAATAAAAGATATTTTCACAAAATGATCTTTTCAAATTTTATCATTCCCTTAACCCTGTATATTCTTGAATCTTAAGACAGACGTCTGTACTTATATACTTAGTATGTACTTAGTAAAGTTGTTATGAGAATTAAAAGAATTAACCAGTGCTTTTGATTCTTACTTTAGTTCCTTTTATTGTATAAGGAAAATATTTCACTCATTCTAGAGGATATGAAGTGAAATGATTAGAGAGTTCATGCTAGGTCCAGCCTGGGTGGTCCAGCCTGTGGTTTCTGACTCTCCCAGGAGCTGCCTAACCACCCTGAGGGCTGCTCAGAAATTATAATATTTGGAAGGATCCAAAACTCACTGGAGGTACACATTTGGGAAGCCCTGAGTTTTTAAACCTATTAAAATTAGAATTATTAAACGTAAAGAGGGCATCAGCTATTACTGGGGCTTTACAGTAACTTTCTAAACATGAGGCAGAGTAGATACTATTGCGATTTTGTAAATGAGCATTCTGGAGCTTAGAGAGAAGTGTGATGCAAGCAAAAGGTTCTTTTAGGACATAAATGATTTTAAGCAGAAATGAGATTCCTAGAACATCCTCTCCCCAGCCCTTATCCCAACCAAGCAAAAAAGACATATGGGGATTACATAGAAGGGGTAAATTAAAGTTATACATGAAATTGTTAATACATATTCCCAGTTGAGAGTTACTCCTGTCATTTGGACTATCTAGCATCCTTCTGGTGGCCGTATGCTCTGTGTTACAAAACGTGGAGATACAGATGAAACTTGATTCTATGGGGATGCTTATCAATTACATTTAATCTTTGTACAGTGATGTATTACACACTGTAAGGTTAAATGTGTTAAGCACACAGATAAAAACTGCCAGTGATAGAATATACTCATCATTTTAAGAAGCATTTATCTATAATTTGGTCATGTTATTTTATTCTTCTTCTCTAGAGAAAAGTTATTTAAAACTGACCCACTTATTTCTTAATTCAGAGTGGTGGTATTAATTTTATCACATCAGGGTTTGAGGTTTCTTGAAATGGAGCTAAGAGACATAATGAAAATACACACACACACACACACACACACACACACACACACAAATCTAAGGTAACTTATTCCAATGACAAGGTTTAAAACACTTGTGTTCATACACACTTCAAAAGAAAACAAAAGGGTACCTGGGTGGCTCAGTGGGTTAAAGCCTTTGCCTTCTGCTCAGGTCATGATCCCAGGTTCCTGGGATCCAGCCCTGGGACCCTGCTTCCTCCTCTCTCTCTGCCTGCCTCTCTGCCTACTTGTGATCTCTGTCTGTCAAATAAATACATAAAATCTTAAAAAAAAAAAAAGAAAATAGCAATGCCAATACTCATTAAACTATATATAAACTGCTAAGACATTTAGCAAAAATATGACAAAGCTATATAAATGAGTTAAAATATGACCCCAGCTTTAAAACTTTTAGAATTTCTTAAAAATATTCCCAATACCATTTTACAAAGTTGGTAGTTGAATAGTTCTTTTTGTTAACTCCATGTAGTCTATTTTTCATATTTTCATTAAAATCATTTGAAATTACACCAATAGCAAATTGTCATTTTGCTTAATGAAATTAGATATTGCCAAATAGTCATGAAAGACTGAAAAGACCCAGAAACTTAATGGATAAGTGGATTAATAAGATATATTAGATTAATAGACATTTGTAGGGACTTGATGCTAAAACATTTTCTGTAAGGGCAATTTGCTAAAGTAGTCTTCCTTCTTATATAAAAACTGTAATCTTAGAAGAAAACTGTAATATATTTTGCTTTTAATCGGAGACTTTAACATGGCCCAAATGGTCAAATATACCATCCTAAACTATTACTATGAACTGATCATGTTTTCCAAAATTTGTAATTTGAAGCTGTATGGAGATGGTCTTTGTGAGGCCATTCAGTTATGGAGGTAGAGTCTTTATGATTAATTTGTGTTCTTATTAAGACACTAAAAAGCAAGAGAGCCAGCTCTCTCTGGGCTCTCCCACATGAGGATACAAGAAGGTGACCCTCTGCAAATCAGGAAGCAAGCCCTCACATTACACCAGATCCACCAGAACCTTGATCTCGGATTTTTATGACTCCAGACCATGAGAAATAGAGATTTGTTGTTTAAACCACTCAGTCTATGGCATTCTTAATATAGCTATTTGACCTGAGACCTCTATAGGAAATAGAAGGAATGTGAGCTTTGGAAGCTTGTCCTATTTCTGGTTTTCTCTAATGCCTGGAAATTTAAATAAGCAGTTATTTAATGATAAAGAACAATTCTTACTAGTGAATATGAATACTCACCAAATGAACTGCAGAGACATTACAATAAAACTAGACTCCTCAAAGAGATAATGACATAATTCTCCGATATAGAAAACCTTTAATTCTGTTCATGGTAGAAGCATCTGGCATTACCCAGATGTTCTACAACTTCCCTCTGGAAGGGAAACCAGCCATAATTCAGTGAAACATTATTAGAAGACATGATTTGGGTGGTTTCTTTTCCCCTTGAATGACTATTGATTGGAATAATGCAGAAATATATTCTACATAGTTTAAGTCAATTTAAAAGGTATTTTGTGTATAAAATATGTGCAAAATTTTTCTAGGTATTAGAGAAATATAAAAATGAGTAAGAAATTACCTTAAAATAATTTTTGTTGAATTTGTACAGTGTCTAAGTAGAGTATGAATAACTAATAGAGAAAGAAGAAGGACTATTTCCTGCTGTTGAGTTTAAATAAAACCATGTGCCCTAATTATTATATCTTATCATTAGCAAGTGCTGATTTGAGGTTCCTGATATAAAATAAGGAAGTATCAAACATTCCAGGAAAAATTAATATTTCATTTACTTGTAAGTACTAATTGTTTTATTAACAGTTTGGTCCTTTAAATAAACCACCTCCATACATGTATTACCCTAAACAGTGCTACATTAATAAGAAATATTAATAATAGTTTAAAAAAGCCTTGCTTGGTTGATTTCTAATGATTTAAAAAATAACTTACAGTGCAATTGAATTAATTTATTACTTTTCCAAGTGTTCTATTCAAGAACATTTCCAAAGTTTTTATTTTTATCTGCTAATCATACATAGTACTAAGAGTGTACGTGTTAGGTAAACTGACACTTTAATAGGCCTGAAAAGTCAAATAGATGGGAAATTCTCAGTAGGGCTCTTCTAGTTTCCAGTAGAAATTTCTTATCAAAATATCTGTCAGTACTGGCCATGACAAAGAGGCTTTTTTTTTTTTTTCTATGATAATACTTATGATTAGGACCTCCTTTCTCATCTATTTTCTATAACAAAATTCTATAATTACTCATTCTGTCGAGTATGAATTGTATAATGTGATAGTCAAAACTTATTTTGGTCAGTATGCTTTTGAGTCTGTGTCTTGCTATACCTGTGATTCTAAATCTCTAATCCTTTTTCTAGCTTTCTAAGATAATATTCAAAGATAAGGATAACCAAAAATGTTATATGTAAGTTGTGGCTGAGAGAATGACCAAAGGTAAATTACCTATAATACTGTACAAACTCATTTGCAAGGCAGTCGACCCAGAATACTGAAAAGCTGAAAGCCGTCTGTACGGGGAAATGAGAATATAAATTCTCCCTGGGGTGAAGCATTTCACAGCTGGTTTCAAGGGCTCCAGTGACGAATTTGGCCAGGCCCCTCCAAGGCGAAGCAGCTCCATGAATGAAAAGTCCAAGACATATACCTACAACCTGTCCATCTGTTTATCTGCCCATGAATCAACTTCCAGACCTGTCTTCATCATCTGTAGAAATCTTACACCATCTTTAAGCAAATCCAGGGCACGTTGTCAGTTTCCTGTTGTAAAATGGCAAGTAATAAACACTCTGGAAAGGATGCTGGAACTTCTCTGAGTTTTCCAGCTAATTCTTCACTAGTTCGGGTAAAACAACATATAATCAGAAAGTGAAAGAGCCTAAATCTGGGTTTCAAAAGTTTAATTCAAGAAACTGGTTAAAGCCAGAAAAGGTTGCCCCTTCTTTCTGACTCCGCTGCTTTAGAGAGTCTCTCATTTATTTCTTGTATGTGATTGGGAACTCCCAACCATCAGGGGGGCAAAAAGGAGATGGCGCTTGGCCAACGTACTGCAGGGTTTCCCATTCTAGCTTGGAATTGAGGTCTGGAAGTGGCAGTTTTACTTCTGGAGGTAGCAGTTTTACAAGATTTACAGCCCTTGTTTATATTTGCAGATGGACAATAACATGTATTATGAAAACATGTCTCTGTCTTTACACACATGTGCAGAAATATACATCTTTTTACTCATGAATATCTTCATGCAAACACGTTTTCTTTAAACACATGAGTCCTTGTACTCACATTTAATTTTCTCATAATCTAATTTCTGATTAGTATTTATAGTACACAGAGACTCCAAGTATATATTTTTACACTCCTAACTGCATCTTCTTGCTTCCAGAAACTTAAAAGCAGCAGTGTTCAGAGAACTGGTATCATTGCAGGATCAATCTATGAAAACATACTTTCTTTTTTAAGAGATGAAAGTATCTGATATCTACACATGAGCTGAGAAAAGCATTTTTACCAGCTGAATTGCTTTTTCTCTATATGTTGCCTTGAATTTGTTCTAGTGAATCAAGTCCATTGCTTCAAAGACTTGCAGTAATGTGAGACATTGTTTCTTTAATAAATGATTAACTAGCCCAGCTCCTTGCAGTCTAAAAGGTAAGCTAATTACTATTTTGTATCTTAAAAGTATGGCTTCATGAACCCAAAACTTAGCAAAGGAGAGGTCACACAAAATTGCAAAGGTAGTGAGACAGGCAAATCTAGTGCCTGGCTGCCCCTGATTTAATTTTGTTTGTTTGTTTGTCCCTGATTTACTTTCAAAGCCTTAAATATTCAACGTACTTGTAGACTCATATGGCGAATTTGCAAAGGTACATTGGGAAGCCTGTAGGGAAAGTCATTTAGGGCAGGAAATATCACTCTCAGGTAAATTCTAATTACTATTCTGACTTCTGGGCAGTAAAGTCCTTCCTCAGACAGATTCATCAGCGCGGGCTCATTGTCCTTGTGGGCTGGCGAGGAGGAGCAGTGTTGTTTGGGTGAGTTATTGAGGGGACATCTGTGAAGTGACAGATGTCTGGCGCCTGGGCAGTGCTGGGTAAGCCCATGTTTTGTTTATGAAGCAGCCTCTCTGGAAAAAAAAAAATCCTTTTTATACTTGTCTTTGCAGAGCCTAAAATCATGCTTCTCTTGACGTGGCACGTGATTTAGCTATTAACTGACATTATTTTCCTCTTTTCTCTTTATCGGGAAAGCAATTCCAATAGACACACACTCCATGGACGAACTCCCCCTTTTGAGGTTTTGTTTACTTACTTCAAACAGTGTGTAGCCCTGTGGGTTTTTTAAAGGTCAGTTCTCAGGAAGATGAGGAGAGTTTAGATTCTAAATACATTTTCAGTACCTGAAACATCTGTTCTTCCCTTTCATTCCTGAAGCCCAAACTAGACCGGAGGCCCTGTTTCTCTGGCTTACAGCAGTTGTCAGAGTTATTTCGACTACAAACAGACTTTTCAATTCTCGTGCTTTTGTGCTAGCTTCATAGTTTTAAGCCTTATCTTGGGCTTTTCTTCTTCCTCTCTTTGATCCTGTGCCAGAAAAAATCTTAAAAGGCAAAGTGAATGTGTGGTGTTTGCTCATTTTTAACTTTGCAGTTCTAAGACAAAAATATCAGAAGCATCAGAAACCTTTACCCTGGTACAAGTGACAGTCAATGGCTGCAGAAAACCACCAGACACATTTATTTTTAGGGATACACACACACACACACACACACACACACACAAACATATATATGTATCAATATAACTGTGTATGTGTTTGTGTTTCTGATGTCAGCCACATTTCTACTAGTGAGAACTTGACAACGGAAAGGTAATGGAAAGGTGGGGTGAGAAATATGACAGAGATTAGAAGAGACTTAAAAGAACAGAGTTGGGATTTCTAGCTTGTGCCAATGTTTGGAGGAGGCAAATGTTGATAATACCTTTTTTTTTTTTTTTTTTTTTTTTTGGTCCAAGTGTAAAGTTCCTACAGAAACAGACAAACCATGTTTTATATAAAGATGCTTTTTTTATATAAAGAAAACTCGTACGCAATTTCTTTTTGGCAATGTTTTAAAATTATCACTGAGGGTGTCAGGAATAACAAAGGAGAGTACTAGTTGGGTATATAATACCCAATTTAACATGGGAAATGGAGCCAAATTGAGGCAAACTGGAGGTATCACTGATCTTTCTTTTTCATATCATTTAGAATTTCTTTTTCTCTTCTGCCTTTCAGAGGAAGTAGGGGAGCCAAGGAGTGTATTTCTTCACAAATTATTTATTATTATTATTATTGTAAATTAGAGCTTAAATGAATTTACTGTTTTTGGTCTTTTTGAGTAGTAGGTTGGAGTCTGAGTTTCTGAGTTGGGCAGAAAAACCAGTGGGTGCTGTTAGGCACAGTTTCAGATCACCCACTCATAGTATGTGATTTACGCAGCCTGGGAGCGGGCTGCTACCTGCTGTTATGAAACAGAGAAGCACGTGGTCTGCAGGATCCTGAGTGTCTTCTCTCCTTGGCTTCCTACCCATCAAATCCTCACTGGGAGATTTATCTGCTTCTGAACTTCATTTTTGAGAGACTGATCTCTTCAGAGTGTAGGAAAATTAAAAAAAAAAAACAAAACAAAAAAAAACCTTGAAGGATTATATAAAATGTTAGCTTTTAAGGAAGAAAGAAAGAAAAAAGATGCTTTAGTTTCAAGAAGACTCATTTGAATAAAGACCCGGCAGGCTAATTTCTAGAGTCTGGTGAGCAGATACTCTCAGGAGCAGAGAAGGAATTGGTATTAAACTGCAGCTTAGGGTGTCTGGGTGGCTCGTGGGTTAAATCCTCTGCCTTTGGCTCTGGTCATGATACCGGGGTCCTGGGATCGAGCCCCACATCAGGCTCTCTGCTCAGCAGGGAGCCTGCTCCCCCCCCCCCCGCCCCGCCCCGACCCACCTGCCTCTGCCTACTTGTGATCTCTGTCAAATAAATAAAATCTTTAAAAAAATAAATAAATAAACTGCAGTTTAGGAGCTATGTGGAGAAGGATTTGACAGTGAGAATAAACACAACCACAAACAAAGCTTTGGCTAACTGCTCCGGCCCAGGAGATAATGTGTATCCATTTGTATGAAAGGAGTCTCCAACGCAGACTCTCAGGGAGCCTTTTGCACCTTTCTCCAGATGACTGTTTGGGACCAATCTTTGGATGTTTTTTGTTTGTTGCTTTTGTTTTTAAAGATGGGCTAGCTACTTGTACTGTGATCCACATTTTGATTTTAATGACCAAAGAGACTAAATTAACCATATTTCTGTGGTAGAAAGGTAAAATAATGAATTATTTTCTCTCTTGTTCATATATGGAATTAATGTGACTGTGAGACCCATTTTTGGTTGTGAGTTTAATTTTAGTGTGTTAAAGGCGCTCAGGAAAAGCAGCATCCAGACTACAGACATTTAGGCAAATACAGGGGAGAGTGGGGACTGGCAATTAGTTTACAGGATCGAACATGGTGCTAGAAGTTCTCAAGTCTGACTGCCTAAGGAAGATAATAGGGTTCAGAATATTGAAGTGAATAGCCTGTTGTCATAGATCTACACAGAGCACAATGGTGTACAGGTGTTCTGTCCCCTAAAATTCAGAACCTTATTCTTTGTACTGTCCCATGGTTCTCCTGCAAGTATGAAGCATGATGATCAAGGCTTGTTCCTTATGAATAACTGGAGCTTCTAATGATTAAAGGGACCAAGGTTTATCCTTAAGCAATGGTTTTCAGTGGGAGAGATCAGGTGAATCTTTAGATTTGGAGAAGAAAAATTTTATCTTTCTTAAAAAAAAAGAAGTTTTTCCTGTAAACTTGCACTTCGAGGAACACAGAGGAATGACAATGGTAGGCATGTTGACAAGACCTGAGGCAAATCTTTAGGATACTTCTGTATAGGGTCAGCCTTGAAACACCTCATGATTTCGTTCATTCTCTTCACTGATATAAGGTAATGTTCATTTATTCTTTGAGAATATCCAATTCTGCTATTAAAAAAAAAAAGATAAGCTGTATGAAACTCATAAAATGTGTTATGTATAAATAATAAGTAGAACATGTATTAAAAAGGTTAGATGGACTAAGAGATAATAAATATGAGTTACTGAAATCTACAGGAGTCACCTAACACTATTTGTGATACACAAAATATATAAGAGATACTAAATACTTGGGGCACATTAAATATGTGTGAACACTCAATATGCATGGCCACTCATTGGTAACACCATTTTGGCTTTATGTGGCTTCTACACAAGAAACATAAATGGTGGTTTGGCAGGTGAATTGTTCACCAGCTATGGGCAAGTATAATTGTCCCTGCCTTGCCAGTGTGTGTCACTGGACAGAGTGATTCAATCCAGGACACTGTGTTCATATTTCAGCTTTAAATCTCTTAATATGCCATTGGAGTGGCTTGGACACTGATGTGGCAGGAAGAAGGACAAGATATATGAACATTGTTATAGTATTGGTAGGAAACTAATATACTATTCCAGGTGTAAAAGAATAGAATAGCTCATAGACCAAATTAAAATGCTCAAATCACATGGTTTTTTTTTTTTTTTTTTTAAAAGATTTTATTTATTTATTTGACAGGCAGAAATCACAAGTAGACGGAGAGGCAGGCAGAGAGAGAGGAGGAAGCAGGCTCCCTGCTAAGCAGAGAGCCCGATGCGGGCCTCGATCCCAGGACCCTGAGATCATGACCTGAGCTGAAGGCAGCGGCTTAACCCACTGAGCCACCCAGGCGCCCAATCACATGGTTTATTAAGGGTATTTAAAACACAGTAGGAAGACAGGAAGAAGAGGTGAAATGAGTTAATACAGTTAAGATAGGGTATAGCATACTACTTGAATCCTGGGTATACAAATTACCACAAACTGAGTGGCTTAGAATAACACCAATTTATTATCTTACAGATCTAAAGGTCGTAAGTACAAAATGGGTCTCACTGGGCTAAAATCAAGCTTGTGGTCCTTTCTGGAGGCTCTGGAAGAAAACCCTTGTTGCCTTTTCTAGCTTCTACAGCTAACTTTTGTTCCTTAGCTCATGTCCCCCTTCCATCTCCCAAACCATATTCATGGCCAATGAATTTCTCGCAATGCCATGTATCCAGTTCTGACCCTCCCTCTGCCTCCTCCTTTCTCATTTAAGGACCATTGTGATTATATTGGACCCACCTGGATAATCATGTATAACCACTTTATCTTAAAGTTGGGTGATTAGCAACCTTAATTTTATGTACAACCTTAATTTCAACTTGCCGTGTGTATGTGTTTGTGTGTGTGTGTGTGTGTGTGTGTGTGTGTGTGTGTATAAACATACGGATATGGGTTAGGACATCAACGTTTTGAGAGGTTATTTTTCTGCTTATGACTTTCCTGATATTGGACCTATAAGCTACCATTGTGTCAAGGTAATTTTTCACATGACTGTTGGACTTATTTAACAATCTTTCATTCATCTGATATTGGTTTACTACCATGTTCATTGAGTTAAGGAATCCTCTTCTCAAAGCCTTCTGTTCTTAAGCTCCACCAGAAAGCTGATAGCTTTATTTTATACCTTTCATTGATGCAATAGAGGATCAAGGAGCTACAGGCAAAATCCTGAACTCCCATATTTGTTGGGGTTATTAACTCAAAATTAAAGTGACGAACCATCTTGGTTTGCCGGGGACTGAGGGGTTTCCTGGAACCCAGACTTTGGGCGCTAGAACTGAGAACAGTGCTAAGCAAATCAGTACACCAAATCTCTCTTGGACTCTCTTGCCTGTCCATTCAGTAGCTTCCATTAGCCATTGGAGTTAGTTAGGGACTTGTGTTTGTGTGTGTATGTGTGTGTCAATGTTAGTCTTAGGCAAGGAATCCAAAAGTTATGGCTCTGTGGTTTAAATATGTATCGGAGCTGTGAGCGTCAGCTATCCTTTCTCTTTCTAAATGCACTCAATGGCAGAATAAAGTGGAGAGATTATCAGAAAGTTTTCTTTCAATTCCAAAATGCTATGAAACGCTATGATATTTTTGTCTATTTTTGGTGAAATTATTACTAAACAGCTTTGGAATAGCTTACTGGAAAGTTCAGGGCTAGGATTCTGTTCTTTTGTTACCACATTCCTGAGAAGCCATGCACACAGTATTGTTTGAGGCTCTTGCTGGTTTTTGGCTATTTACATAGAAAGTACATTGGCTTTTTTCTGGAGTCTTCCAAGATCCATGCAAATATTTGAAGTTTGGGGCATTTAAAGCTTTTAAATAGTCAGCTAGCATATAATTAGGCTTGGTTTCTCTCATGGCCCAAGGCATGGCTTTTCTAAGATGTTCCAAACAGCTAAGATGTTCCAAAATTCTGTAAGTAATTATGACATGCTTGTATATGCATTTGTGGCAACATGGTTGTTTCATAGTACTTTTCTTCTTTCTTACCACAAATGGAAATATGAATTGCTGATTCAAGAAAATAGTCTAGAAAGCAGCTATCTTAAGATATGGCAAACAGATGATGGAACAATTTGATATGTAGAGAAAGTGGGGTTTATACAAAATAATTGATCATTAATATCTTCACAGTATGATGTTATGATATGTAAGATTTGAGTTGGAGGTGAGAAAGGGGAACTATCTAAATCCTGTTGAAGGAAGTTCTTTTATATCATTTAGGAATGCACATCCACCAGGGAAGGGAGTTAGATGAAATGAAACAATGGATTCTTGTGTTTGTTAGGAAGAATAACCTTTGCTCTGTTACTGGTGTAGCTCCTGCCTGTGGTACACACTGACTCCTGTGACCACTGCATGCAGCCCACACCAGGCATCCCAGATAGCCCCCAGAAGTTATCTCTTAAGATCTCCATTATCCCCTAATTTGAATGTGTATGGCAAGAAATTCAACAGGACAGTCACCAACACTGTATTTGCCCTCCCTAAACTTCTCCACCCTATTATATATATATGAAAGAGTACTTGACGTTTCTCTATGGACAGTGGCTTTGAGCTTGAACCAAGATCCCAAGGTTGTAAATAATTTATACTTTGTTACTCCTTTTCTCCAAAGAATGCAACTTAGAGAGTAAAGGAAAGTGGGAAAGTGAAGATGGACAGATTCAAGAAGCACTTGTGAGTCTGGCCTTTAAGAAGGAACTCAGTAGTCTCTCCTTATTGACCGATCTCTCTGGCCTATCATGCAGGGAATTGGAAAACACAATTTTCTTCCATTTTTTCCTTTGATGCTTATTTGTCTTCTGTGGGCTTGAGTAATTATGAGCTGGCCATCATAGCGATGTGCATTTTTTTTTAAACCTTGTACATTTGTTTTCCAGTATCTCCTGCCTAGGGTATGATGACAGATGGGAAAATGGGCATTTAGAATTTAAGAGAACATTGAAAATTGCCATATCGAAAAAGCAGATGGATAAATGTGGTCAGGTAAGACTGAGACCACCACAATTTACTGCTTAATCAGAGTGATGCAGGGCCAAGTACATTTGATCTGTAGATGAAAGTTGCTAATAAGCCAGAGGTTTTGTGTGTCTGTCTTGGACATGTGAGATGAGTTTTACCAGTGAGTGGCTGATTTAAGACCTCATGAAGATCAAGAGACCCGTATGCTGTTTGCATATTTAGTACTCACTTGGGCCTTCAATCTTTTAACACCTCTAGCTAGCACTCTGATCTCCTTTATCTGTATCTACGATGTCTTATGAGTTGCTTTTTCTTTAACACATGCATAAGTTATATTCTAAGTTATATTATTATATTATATTATACATATTACATATATATATTATAAGTTATATTATTATATTATAAGTTATATATAAGTTCATTCTGTTTGTTTTATGTTGTATAGAAGATTTGAATATTCCCAAACAATAAGGCAAGTGCTTATTTACACTTCATTAGAACATGTGTAGGAAGTGTAGAGACATTTTACTATGATGTCAATGTATGGAGCATACTTTTGTGTATTTATTAGTGCTTTCCAGGTTTTTCCTGTGATTATGTTAAAATAGAAGTTGGATTATATGAATGTTGATGTCATTGTTAACAAAAGGGTTGAAGATTAACAAATGAGTATGTCTTTTACTATCTTATTATTATACTTAAATGAATAATTGTAGTCTGTAATTATTCAACGTATATTTCTGAGAGCCTAAAATTGTAATCTGAGGATGGTGACAGTAAATGGCAGGCAAATGTGTATTTATAAACTGCTATGTGCTCCAAGGGGAGAGAAAAATTGTAATTACATAAAAATGTCAGCTGGGAGATGAGAGAGTGAAGAGGTCTATCGGAGTAGGCCTTCAAGAAGCAGCCTTTGGCCTGAAAAGGGAGTAAGCCACACAGAGAAAAAGAGAACATTTGAATTTTAAATTCAAACAGCTAGAAACAATTATTGAAGTCTGTGAGGTCTAGTACCTGCTGTGTCTAAACAAGATGCAGAACATTTGCATCAAATGTTCCCTGTATCCTCCACCAACCCAAACATCATTTGGACTTTGTCTGCATAGACTTCAGAGTTAGTCGTGGTGTCAGAGGAGGTTTGAGCAAGTTGCCTTCTCCATCAGATGACTACCTTCAAATCTGAAACCTGCCTCTCAGCTGTCTCTTCAATGTGTAAATCATGGGAGAACTTGCTGCTGATGTTGCCAGGGAGACAAGCCTGCCTTCTCTTTCATAAACCGTGTTTTTAATGGGTAGAATTACCCAATCCATGACTGCAGTGCTTGGTTACTATGGCAGGTGGGGGACAGCGGAGGAGAAAAAACAATCCTCTTTTCACACAGAATATGAGATCTATTATATTTTATTTAGAGTTTCAAAAATGAAAGGCATAACAAAAGCCTGGTGCCAAAATATGCCTGATTTTGTGGCTATCCCCAGGCAAAATTCAAAAGAGAAATGAAGGAGTTTAGTTCAGGAGACTTTAAATTAATTTACTAATTAATTTTCAATTTACAGCAGATTTCCCATTGTGAGCCAATAGCAGTGGTGTTGTTATTTTATTCATATGCAATTGACAGATGAAGGTAAAATGTGCTTATTTCAGTAAAATTCGTTTTTTTTAAAGATTTTATTTATTTATTTGACAGAGAGGAAGGCAGAGGTAGGCAGAGAGGCAGGCAGAGAGAGGGAGGAGGAAGCAGGCTCCCCACTGAGCAGAGAGCCTGATATGGGGCTCGATCACAGGACCCTGAGATCATGACCTGAGCTGAAGGCAGAGGCTTAATCCACTGAGCCACCCAGGCACCCCTCAGTAAAATTCTTACTATACTATGCTTTATACCCTTAAGATCTTGAAACTTAAAGATTATAATTTTTGCCTTTATTCCAAGGCATTTAATTTTTCATTTAATTTTTTATCAAAGGGAGCATGTTCAGAACACTTACATTAGCCTACAGTTGGAAAAAAATCTTCTAACACAAAGCCTATCTTATAATTAAGTATTGAATATCTCATGTAATTTGCTGAGTACTGTATTGAAAACAAACAAAACCCAGAATGGTTGTATGGGTGCAGAATTTTTGTAAGCATATCAGTTGTTGTTTACCCTCATGTTTGTGTGGCTGACTGGGAACTGCAGCTTGCTGCTGGGAAAAGATCAAAATTCAAAACTTGAAGTATGGCTTCTATTGAATGCAAATCACCTTTGTACCATCAGGGAGCTAAAAAATTGTAAGTCAAACCATCATGAGTTGGGAGCCATCTGTGTGAGTCTGAAGCCCCAAAGATCTCAAAATCTGACATTTCTAGCCTCAAAGACACAAATGCTCATTTACTTTTTTTCCTTATAAAATCCAGTTTCTCCACTGATTTAGGTAAAGAGATAATAAGTGATAACAATTTTAAGGCTACCAGATGAGGAAAAGGGAAGGTTGTGTTGAGGGCCATGTGCTTTAGTGCATCTAGCTTTATAGGTGACCACTGATTTTAAACTTTTTTTTTTTTAAGATTTTATTTATTTATTTGACAGACAGATCACAAGTAGGCAGAGAGGCAGGCAGAGAGGGAGAGGGAGAGGTAGGCTCCCTGTTGAACAGAGAGCCCAATTCAGGCTCAATCCCAGGACCCTGGGATCATGACCCAAGCTGAAGGCAGAGGCTTTAACCCACTGAGCCACCCAGGCACCCCTGATTTTGAACTTCTGACATCACATAAAAGGGAATTCACATAGAAGCTATTTTATGAAAGGTTGTATGAACTGAAGGTATTTTGGGATGGCTGAATCAATTCCATGTTATGAGCTATTCATGGTGCTACGACACAACTACCACTGAGTGGGGTGCCTAGTGGCTCAGTCGGTTAAGTGTCTGCCTTCAGCTCAGGTCCTGATCCAGCATCCTGGGATCTGCTCTGCCTGGAACTCCCTGCTCAGCAGGAAGTCTGCTTCTCTCTCTCCCTCTGCCTGCTGCTCTGTCTGTTTATGCTCTCTTTCCCTATCAAATAAATAAATAATATCTTGAAAAACAAACAAGCAAACAAAAAAGCTACCACTGATGTGAAATATAGAGGAAATATTGCCATCCCCCCAAGTAAGAATTAGGGTGACTCATTTATACCATTGTTACCTGAAGAGTAAGTCCTTTTCAATGTCTGACTATGGGAAGTCATTTAAATGTGGGACAGCAGCAAAGTCCAGTGGTATAATTTTGCAGTAGTGTGAGCTAATGGACTTACAATTTGGGCTGGGAAGGGGTAGGCGAAGAAACCACTTGAAACTACTACAGGATAATATGAAACTATATGATAAATTTTCACCTTTAACTATATGATAAAATTTCACCTTTAATGTAACTGTGCCAAAATATGTTCTCTGGAGTAAAAATTTTAGGAGGATATTTCAAGTACCTTGCTTTCCAAATTAATATTGAGTTGCACTGACTATTTGTTGAAATATGTGTATACTTCTTATAAACTTTTTAATTAAAAATTTTCATTTACACAGCTCATTTTTATGTTAATTAGCCTCTCTGCCACCAAATGATGGGATCTAGATTTCCCTACCCACTCCACACCTACCCCTTCCTAAGACAAGGACAGCCTTCAGATAGAACATTTGGACAATAGAGAGTCTATCTTCCTCCTGATATAGAGTGGGATGTGCTGTCATCTGCCCTTCTAACACCAGGTTCCGTAAGAGCACTCTCCTGCCCACCTTGTTCTCTTTGCTTGTAGATTCTACCTATAACTACAGAATCAGCTTTGCTCCTTCAAAAGTATTTTTGCTACTGCACTAACTTCTAACAGTGGTTTTATTTTTATTTATTTATTTAAAAATTTATTTATTTGACAGAGAGAGAGAAATAGACTCTCCCCTGAGCAGGGAGCCCAATGTGGAACACCATCACAGAACCCTGAGATCATAACCTGAGCTTGAAGGCAGATACTTAAGCAACTGAGCCACCCAGGCACCCCTTAACAATGGGTTTTATTATGTAATGTAATTAAAGGAAATCTGGGGGATAACTAGATAATATGGGGGGGATCGATCTGGAAATTAGATGATCAGATGACTTTTCTGTAGAATAAGGGCTGAAGATAAAAGAAGCATAAGCTTCTTAGAAGCATAAGCTTCATAGAGTTTCCCTCTGGAGAGCACTTTAATGTATGACTGTTTCCTCTCTTTGTGGTTACGCTAAGAGAGAGAGGGTAAGTCTGCTCTTTTATGGGTGCAAAAGTGTATCTCATTAGAAAAATCCTACTTGGTGACTATCCCCTTCTACAGGACACTCAGCCATTCCCTTTTCTACCAGGATCATTCTCCCTGGAAGTTTGTTTCCAAAATCAGTTATGCAATCTGGAATAACAATCTGTGGGGTTTTGTAGGAGCTTGAGCGAAAGAGAAGGAATGGGACAAAATGTTTCATGGAAATCCTCAATTTAGAATGGATTTTACAGCTCTTCTCCCTGCCCCCATCCAGATTTGATATTTTGAGATTCTCTCCTATTGTTGGGAGAGCTTTTGGACAAAACACATTCAAACATTCAGATAGACGCACTCCCTAGGAAAAGCTGTGTATCTCAAAGATAAAATAGTACAGATCAGTTTTAGATAAATTATTATCTTCATTTCGGGGAGTAGAACCTTTTGGAAATTATATTGCAGTTAGGAAGATGGCCCTTTACATTATTGTGCAAAGTTGTTTTTTCCTCTTTTTTGTCTCATTTCTAGCTTCTGTGCTCTGCTCAACAGGCTTGATTTCTCCTGAGGCACAGACAAATTGATAACTTAAATAAAATAGCAATTTTCCTTCCTTTGTTCCAACTTTAATGTGGAGACATCACAGTTATGTTTTGAATGCTGATTGGAAGCAAAAATTGTTCATTCTGGCGGGTGCAGGTTGGACTCCAAAGTCTGGATTTATATAATGGGAAAATTTGGGTTAACTGTTGTTGACTTTGCTCCCTTTCTGAGACTATCCCAGGAATTTATGAAAGAAAGTATGGGCTCATTATACAACCTCAGTTTGGTGTCCTGAACCAGGCTCTTCTGGCTGGCTTGGACTCTCATATCTCCCTTATGTTATTTAAGACTTCCAAATCAACTTCAGATTGATCTAGATCACCATAAAACTTCCCAAATGGAAACTCTTCATAGTCATAAAACAATTCACTTAATAGTCGAGGCACCTCTGGCTTCCTTTTGGTATATTTCTACATGTAACCCTAAGGTCATCTAACTAACCTGTGTATGTGGCTACAAATAGGACTTCAGTTAATCCATGTACACTCACGTTACAATGCTTTTAGGTTGCAATGGCCAGAGCTCTTTGGGCAACACATTTTACCTTTCAGGATAAATCCCAAATATATAAGGAAATTCCCCCCAAAATATATATGCCACTTGCCATTGAGTCAGATGTAGTTATCACACAGAAATATCTGCCAAGTCTATCTTTCCTCAAAGGGCTGCTCCTTCTAGGTGAGCTTAGTTACCGCAAAACCATTACAGGGAAACCTACTGTATTATCTGCTCAAGGTGACCCCTGAAAGCATCTTGCTGTGGCCATGGGTTGTTAAATCCTGCCAACGTAGGCTTCTCCAAGTCAAAGGGCGAGGTTAGGATTAGCACAGTGGAAGGAGAATGTCCTGTTTTGTCCCATGGTTTGCAGTGTGTCACAAAGACCTGATGGAGACTGTTTCCTCAGATTATAGCACTCTTCTAGAGTCTCCTACTCTTTTATAAATATATTTTAGTTCCTAGAATTAACCTTTCTGATTCACAGGAATAGGCAGCATGTCCTCAGCCCCATTACTATTCTTCTCTGCCTTCTGTTTTTAGCAGCTATTTTCATTTTTCATGAAGTTGAAAAAGAAAAGTGTAAACATACTTTACAAAGGAATGATGTTGGGTGCTGTGTGTGTGTAGAAATATGTGCACTTCCAAGCCAGAATGACTACACCAGCAGAACCTAAACACCTCAGCTCAACAGGTTGAACCTTTTATGCACAGATTAACCATTGCCCTGGGGATTTGTAACGGGACTGTATCTAATTTATTACTTACTAGTTGTAAGATTTAAGGTAAAATTCATGGCTCAAATCTATCTGATGGCTTGCCTTTTCTTAACGATGTTTATTATCATTATTATTTTATAGACTTATTTATTTTAGAGACAGAGAGAGAGTGAGCAGGGAGAGAGACAGAGGGAGAGGGAGAGAAAGAATCTCATGCAGACAGACTCCAAGCTCAGCACAGACCTGGAGGCAGGGCTCGATCTCAGAACTTTGAGATCATGACCTGAACTGAAATCAAGAGTCAGATGCTTAACTGAGAGAGCCACTCAGGTGCCCATTATTATTAATTTTTCAATCTTTCCAATTTCTCTCTTTATTCTTTACCTCTAATCACACCTTCTAGGAATTGGTAAACTCAGTCTTTTCCTCGTCCCGTAAATACCCTTATTTACATTTGCTGGAGACTCTCACTGTTACTCTCTGTCCTCCCCAGGGTTTTCTAGATGGCTCTACTTGATCCTTGGGTATTTGCATTTTTTTTCTCTTTAGTTTCTCTGGAATTTCTGGACTGGTTGATTATTTTGTTTCCAGGAATATGGTTCAGAATGTAATATCTCTATTGGCGGTCTACTTTTTTATGCTTTCAAGCTCTGGCTAAGTAAGGTCTATGTTGCTAACTCAAACTCTGTGTTCATTATTTGGGCATAGGCAGGACATAGGTCCTGAATATTGAATCCTACCCTAGCATAAAAATTCTCTACTGCCTGTATTAGATAAGAAGATTATTGCTTCTGTCTTTTCACAACTACAAGATTTTATCAGCAGGAAAGATAAAGGTAATTCTTTTTATATAGAATTGATTAAAAATTAAATGAAGCTAAAATGCACTTGAGAGATCACAGAATCCACTGAGTAGCAGGAATGCTTATTTATACATTCCTTACTCAGACATCTCAAAAACTACAAAAGTGCATGCCTCTTTGCCTAAACCTAGTAGTCAACATCATATGAAAGGATTTTCTTGATCGTATTTGTGTCCCTGCATTGTGAAATTAATCCTTTGAGTGCACATAGACTAACTCTGAAATAAAGGGATTAAAGCATTGACTTACAATAGTTTTATATTACATTTTTAGTATAAAACTATAAATAAAAAGTACAACATTCAAGTATTAACAGCATAAACCGGATGTATATGACACCCAAGAATATGGAAGAAATAAAACTTATATAGCTCATATGATGATACATAAGCTTTGTCCTAAATATTTTGTCAGGAATAAGAAAGGAAAATATATAGCCAAAGGGGTAGAAGATTTTGCTAGCATGACGTGAATAAATATAAAGGAAAAAGAGAGAGATTAGAAGCCGAGGCAGATGACCATGCTACTGGGGCTACTTCGAGGTAGTTGAACCCATGCCGGAGCCCTTGAGGCAGGGGTGTGCCTGCGGTAGGTAGTGGAGGCTATAGGTCTAAGGTAACTTGGGAGCAGGAATTAAGAGCTGAATCATAGGGTCAGAAAAGTATTATATAGGACCAGGTACAGATCAAAATACTTCAGTAAATCTACTCTCTACAACAACAACAAAAATAAAATCTACAAATATTAAGTATATAGAATACAAGGAAATAACCAGACAAGTATTTAAAGAGAAAGGATGTTTATTTCAAAGTTTCTTATAATAGCAAACATTAGAAGCAGCTAAATTGTCCAACAATATATTACTTGGTTAAATAAATTGTGGCATGTTCAAACACTGAATAGCTTGTAGCAATTAAAATAATGACATAGATTTTATCTTCATTAACATGGAAATGTTCATAATATTTATATATAATGAAGGTAGGCTACAAAACAGTATCGAAATCACAATTCATCTAATAATATAAAATTCTATTATGCACACATGCAGGTGGGCCCAGAGGAATAATTTTGATAATGGATCTCTGGGATAGTGAGATTAAAGGTAATTACTTTTTTCTTTCTTATGCTCTTCAATGTGTGTTTTGTAAGCTATTACTTATAATGACAATGTATTGATTTTATCATCAGAAAACAATTGAAAGGATAAAGAAAAGGAAGAATGTGTCAATGTAAAGCCACAGACTAAAATAGGAGCTCAGTATTTAAGCATGTTGTCAGAGCCTTTGACATTTTCAAAAGATGTATTATGAGGAGCAAATAATCTGTTCATTTGTTATTGTTTTTCCCCTCTTGGGAGCACCAGGGCTATTGAAAAATGATTCAGAAGGATGTAGGCCTGAATTGTTCATTAAACAAGGGCATTTCACAAAACACCATAAAATGGAAGTACTTAGAAGTTTCATAGAATTTGTGCTGAAAAGAACCTTTGAGGTTTAGTCCAGCTTCCTCATTTTACACATTGGCATGCTGAGACCCAAAGAGCGTACTGGATTTACTAAAACTCATGCAAGTAATAGAAACACAGATCAGACCCAAACTCAGGATTTATTTATTAATTTTATTTCCACTTTGGACTGTTCCACCATGTAACAATAATTAAAGGTGGCAAGATGCAGAAATGAAAGATGAGAAGAACCAAACTCATTTCTACTTTAAAATGTTGGGGAAGTAGAGAAAAATATGTCTTACAAAACAGTGGCAAATTTATGTAGATTTTGTGATTCAAAAAAAACCTAATTATCCCAGTTAGCAGAAGCATAAGGAAAAAAATCACATCTGATTTTGTAATCGACTTAAAAATCAATGTATGAAATGCATTCATACACATAATTATGAGTTAATACATCAAATGGGTATAGGTAGTTAAGATAGAAATGCCCTTGTGACCCATAGTCTGTGTTTCGTTGTATGGTTGTAAAAGAAGAGGAGGACCAAGGCCCTGACTTTTGCAAATGTAATGACCAATAATGGACCATAAAGGACCTTGGCTCTTTTAAAACTACACTAGAGACTTAATGTCAACCCCAAGCTTCTGGAGGAATGTGGCTCAATCAGTGCCTTTTGTTCCCCAGAGTGCCTCTTGTTACAGACCTGTCCACTTCCCTGTGTGCAAGGGGGAAGAGATACAATAACTTGTATCTAGACTTGGCTATTTTTGGGTGTGATATAAAAATGTGAGATCGGTATTAAGTTAATAGTTCCAAAGGGAGTAGCTCTCTTTCACCAAAGATCAGTGTCTAGCTTAGTTTTTTCCTCATCGATGGAGAATTAAGATCCATATAAGCCTCATCCTAAAAACCACCCCCACGCCCTTGGCCCCAAGACATACATCTGTGCATAGATTTCCTTACATGCAATTAATTTGCTTCACATACCCATTTTCTAAATTCCTTGCTTAAAGCTGTGACATATTAAATTATCTTATTCTTATTCAGCTTCAAAATTATGTTTATAGCATCACTGCATGAATGCCATCTCAGTTTCTGTAATATACTTTTTAGCTTTTCTAGAAAATAATCCAAAGAAGCAGTAAATCAAACTAAAGAAAAAACAATCAGGATCGAATGTCTTGTTTTAAGTTTGGAGGTAGTACAGAAATGAGGTTGGCCATGGTTTGTCTGTCTTTTAATTGTCATCACATTGATCAAATTAAACTCCTTCTGTTTTATGGAGTGGTTATTAGGTATAATTCCCCACAGGAATTCTAGTGCAATTTTGCACTGATGAGAGCTCAGCTTGTTCCAGGAGCAGTGGAGACAGCCGCTGTGTAACTCTCCAGACACCGCCATGCCACTCACTTTCCAACAACTTGAGTTCTCAGCAGAGACCACTGGTACATTAGGCTGTCAGCCGTACTCCCTCCGGAAGGAAGGGCAGCTTTCTTTGGAGCTGAGTCTCCACTTAGAGTCAAACGTCAGCCTGGTCCCTGCACAAGTCACTTTGGACTTTTTAGATATCACTTCAAGAAACCCCCAAGTCTGCTGCTGATTCCATGGATAGCACTCCATGGATATAATGAAAGTCTTGTTTTGATGTTCCATGTCACTGAGAGCCAGAGCGAATTTGATTTTACCCCAAATAAAAATTTAGGGGAGCAGTTGAAGCAAATCCAACAGATTTGGCTTTTTAGATATCATTTGGGATCCCTGGTGACACCAGACTTAGATTTGTTTAAAACACCATTAATATGCATCTTTTTCTCAATTGATTTATGTTGAATTTAAGTTAGAATCCCACCTGAATTTATAGCCTATAGTTTTCAGTTTAAGAGAAATACATAATAATTAAGTGTTTATGTCTCTGAAGAAAGTCAAAATGTGAGGAAAGTCCCCTGATTATTATGTTGCTTTTGTCACCACATTTTATGTAATTTCTGAAAATGGGTTAAACCAAGACTATATTTTGTAGGTTATTTTTAAGGGTAGAGTTAGGTTATTTTCAAGGCTGTGGTTTGAGATAAGATACGAGTTTATTAAAATGTATTATTTCCTATATTAAAGCCTAATTATGCAAATATATGTGCATATTCTCAACAGTTGTGTCACATTGGGTAAGACACTCAAGTTACTTATATTACTTAAGTCTTCCCTATTAGAAAAATAGATGATATAGACCCTACTTCAAAGATGCAGATTTGGAATACCAGAGTAAAACATTGTCTGCATACAGTATGCATTCAATCAATGCTAGTTGCTGTTATTTCCACATATATGCAACTTAGTTTTGATCTTTTGGGAAAATAATATTTTAAAGAGCAAAATATATGTACTGTTAAACTTAGAATTGCAGTTAAATATACATATTTGAAGTTAAAGAAAAATAGTATTGCATTTTTAAGATGTGAAGAAAGGGCATACTTAGAAATTCATTGGTGTGGAAACTCATTTAGTGGAATAGTCAAACACAGAGAACCATTATTATTGAATACTAAATTATAACTGTATGGGCAAAATGTCCATTTATTCAATTGTAATGTATTCTTAAAGTTTTCATAAATCAGCAAGATCTTGATGATGGCCAAAAAGATGAACTTCACATGAACTCTGTTAAATGGTTGTTTTCAAGGAAAAGGTCCACAATGAAGCATTTCTGACTCCAGATGTATTTGGAATTGTATACTGAATTTACAGAAAAGATCATTTGGAACAAATATACTTCTTAAATGATGATCTTGTGATGATGGGAGAGAAACATTTCCCATAGAGCAAAGGGGAAAGTATGTCTAGATCATTATGTGTTACTTGACCTGTATTATGAAATCCATTTTAAAATACCCTTTGTTGAGATACTAGCATAATTTTACCTAGCAAAGATGGGCACATTGTGTGTGTGTGAGTGAGTGTGTGTGTGTTTGTGTGTGTGTGTGTGTAAGAGAAGAAAAAGCTGGTTTTATATTAAACTTTACTTTGAAAAACTAGCTATATATTCTTCTTGAATTAGGCTGACAAAGGACTGATAAAGGACTCTAGTTTTATGGGCTGCGAGAGCCAGAGGAAGTTTTTTCCTTCCAATATGGCAGCCTTTACACAGAGAGCAGAAACTCACAAGGTAAAGGTGAAATATCAGTAAATGTTATTGCTGCCTCCTGCCCTCTGCAGATAGGTTGGGAAGAAATAGGAGGATCTTGAGCCACAGCCAGAAGTAGTTAGTTCTTGCAGATCTAAGCAGGATCTCATACACTCCAATGGCAGAAATTGGGAGGAGCCATTTGGCCCCTAAGTGAACTGCATACTTTCTTGGGCAGACCAAGGAGAAGTGGAATAGGGACTCTCAAACAAGAGAGGGTCATATCCCAGGACACCAGGCTGGTCCAGAGAGTTGAATAAAAGACCTTTGGTTTTAGGATATCAGTTAGATCTTGTCGGAAGTTCTAGGTGACTGGTCAGGAGTCCTGCGGCTATACTTGCCAAACCAAGTAGCTAATCGAATCTTCTAAAATATACTGCTGAAAGCCAATTCTCTCTTGCATTTCAAACATAACATGGGCTCCTAACTAAATCTGCTGTACTGTAATCAAGTTGCCACTATCGTTTTTTTTTTTTATTAATGTGTATGAGCTTCAGTTAATTTCCAGAACAGCTGGTGACCAAAGACAGCAAGTTTTATTGCAAAATGGCTTTTGCTCCAACAGCCCTGGGAATCGACTGCCCAGGGGAACCCTTGATAAGATACAACCTTTTAGGACTGTTGTACAGATTGAATGAGATAAATAAATAAATAAATAAGATAAATTATGCAAGGATATAAAATAATAATCTTATCACTAATAGAGTTAACAGAATTTTCTCATCTATTTAAGGCTTTACATATTAAATGCATCCCTATTTAAGAGCTCACAAACAAGTTTCCACATCTAGCAGTTGAGCAGTGCTTTATTTCAGGTTTTATAATGATATAAACTGTAAAAGTTCAGGTAATTAAAACCATTTCCACATTGATTTCTTATTAAAGTCTACTAAAATCTTATCAAAAATTTATTTTTTCTTTAAAAAATTTTTTACCTTATGGTGTGGATCTGTTTAAATAAACAATCGATATGCCTAGCTATCCTGGTAGGTAGGTTCTGTGGTTATTGCACATTAGGATGATGTGATCCCACAGATACTCAACAAAAGAACACCAGATAACTCTCCAATAAAATTTCAGATCACAAGATATACAGCAAAAATTCTCAAAATTTTTAGATAGGATTAAAAAGTCAATTTATGGAAGAATTCTAGTTAGACTAGCTTTAGTTCTCATCAGCAAGACTGTAAGAAGACTTTATCAGTATATTCAAAATTTTGTTATTGTTATTTTGAAATGACTTTTAGACTAGTCATTTTTTTTTTTAAGATTTTATTTATTTGACAGTCAGAGATCTCAAGTAGGCAGAGAGGCAGGCAGAGGAGGGGGGGAAGCAGGCTCCCCACTGAGCAGACAGCCCGATGTGGGGCTGGATCCCAGGACCCCGAGATCACTACCCGAACAGAAGGCAGAGGTCCAACCCACTGAGCCACCCAGGCACCCCTAGACTAGTCCATATTAATATTAAAAATATTTAAGGAAAATTGATTTTTATTTAAGAAATCAGAATCCTATATCAAATATAACACTTTCATATTATTTCTCAAATAATTATTTTTTTGGTAAACTAATACTTCCAGAAAGTTACTATAAACCAAGTTTTATGTGAGGAACTTTATACATATTACCTCAAAAATTGAATTAAAAGAAGAAAAAACTCAGAAATATGTACTATTATGATCCATCCTTTAAGGTTGAGCTAACAGTGACAAAAGTTCCATAAAGTGATCAGAGTCATAAAGGTAGATAGTGGTGGAAACTGGATTTAAATAAGTTACTTGAGGCCCAAACATATACTCTTAAACACTATGTCAACTCTTAATAAGTTAAAAGTGAATCCCAGTGATACTGGAATAACTGGATATCCATATGGATAAAAACGAACTTTGCCTTTTGAACTTTCTAACTCACATTACACATAAAAAATTAACGGGATTACAGACTAAAACAATAAAGGTTCTAGAAGAAAATATAAAATATACTTGTGACTTTGGGTATGCAAGTTTTCTTCATGAGGGCATGGTAAGTACTATGCTTGAAAGAAAAAAATGGTAGAGAAAAAATATGAAATGGTTTTTTAATTTGTATTTTTTTCAAATAATATACAAATTTATAATAATGAGTATTACTCTGAGTACAGTTTTGCCATATATCTCATTGTTAGCATTTTATAAATAGCATGTAATTGAGGTTTTGACTACATACTTTATCCAGTAATTAGTAGGCTAGCTTAAAATAACAATTAGTGGTAGCTTTATTTATTTTTTTTAAAGATTTTATTTATTTACTTGACAGAGAGATCACAAGTAGGCAGAAAGGCAGGCAGAGAGAAAGGGGGAAGCAGGCTCCCTGCTGAGCAGAGAGCCTGATGCGGGGCTCGATCCCAGGACCCTGAGACCATGACCTGAGCCGAAGGCAGAGGCTTAACCCACTGAGCCACCCAGGCACCCCAGTTGTAGCTTTATTGATTGAACTTTTTCTTTTACATTAGAGATCCTTTTTAAATTATTTAATTTTTAAAAATTAATTATTTTAGAGTGTGAGCAAGCAGAGGGGCAGAGGAAAAGGGTGAGAGAATCCTCAAGTAGACTCCCTGCTGAGCATAGAGCCCAGCTCCAGGCTCATTCCAGGATCCTGAGATATGACCTGACCTGAAATCAAGGGTTAGATGCTTACGGGACTGAGCTTCCCAGGTGCTCCAGATGGACTGGGTTTGTTAAAGTTAAGACTTCTACTCTCCAAAAGTCACCATTAAGATAGGGAAAAGGCAAGCAATAGACTGGGAGAAAATATTTGCCTATGTGTATTTGAAAAAAAAAAAAAAAAAGGAGAGCGAACAAAGGTAGAGACGGAGGGAGAGGGAGAGAATTTTAAGCAGGCTCCGCACCGAAGGTGTGAGTCCCATTCAGGGCTCCATCTCACAACCCTGAGATCATGACCTGAACCAAAATCAAGAATCAGATACTTAACCAACTGAGCCACCCAGGCACCCCCTAAAAAAAAAGAAAGAAAGAAAGAAAGAAAAAAGTTGCAAAATATATAAATAACATAAATCAATAAGAAAAAGACAAACAGCCCAATTAAAGGGGCAAAAAAAGTTGACTAGCGAGTTCACAATGTGAATATGAATGACTGGTAGGTGTTCTCCTCATGCACTCTGAATGGAAGTGTAAACTGGAGCAATGTTCTTGGAGAGCAGTGGGGCAGACTGTATCAGAAGAAGAGTTGGATATAACAGTTAATTCAAAGTTCATTCTTTTATGAACCTTACCTACAAGCATGCAGACCCGTGTACACAAGTACTTATCTACATGACTATTTGTTGCAAAAATTTTTTTGCAGTAATTATAAACTGGAAAGTACAGAGAACCAATCAAAGAGAGATAGGAAAAATTATTTTATATATATATATATGCACATACATACACACACGTATATGTATGTATGTATGAGTGTATACACACACACACACACACACACACACATACACTCACACACTATAGAATATATAAAACAGCCAGTATAATAAAAAAGGAACTCTTTACTGGTGTAGATAAACACATTTGGTATGATGTCGTTTAAGAAAACAAATACATGCATGTATACACACACACACAGATACATAAGAAAGAGACAAGGATAGGGGCACCTCCATGGCTCAGTTGGTTAAGCGTCTGCCTTTGGCTCAGGTTATGATCTTGGGGTCCTGGAGATGGAGCCCCATGTCAGGCTTTCTGCTCAGCGGGGAGTCTGCTTTTCCCTTTCCCTCTTTCTCGCGTGCTCGCTCTCTCTCAAACAAACAAATAAATAAATAAATAAATCTAAAAAAGAGAGAGAGAGAAACAAGGATATACACCAAACTATTCACAGAAACTTCTCCTTAGAGTATTTGGAGTTTTAGACATAAAGATTTTAATATTTTACTCTATATGTATCTAGGTTGTTTCCACTAAAGTAAGAATTTATTTATATTCTTTATATTTTTTGTTTTTTATATTTATGTATTACTTAAAATAGAAGAAAAATCATGATGGGCATGGGTATTTAACAAGTAGATTACATCTTAGTACTTCTTAGTAGAATATAGTATCAAAAATATGGGATTGGGGGCGCCTGGGTGGCTCAGTGGGTTAAGCCGCTGCCTTCGGCTCGGGTCATGATCCCAGGGTCCTGGGATCGAGCCCCGCATCGGGCTCTCTGCTCAGCAGGGAGCCTGCTTCCTCCTCTCTCTCTGCCTGCCTCTCTGCCTGCTTGTGATCTCTCTCTGTCAAATAAATAAATAAAATCTTAAAAAAAAAATATGGGATGGGTGTACTTAACCTCAGTGTCTAATAATCCCTAGGTATTCTTCCATCCTTTGAAATATTTATAGAGATGTATAGAAAAAATAGGTTAGTGGCTAAAAGCAGTATGTTGGGCAGCAAGAAATTTTTTTAAATATGATAATATCATCTCAATATGCTTAAAGCTAAAATTTAAGGAAAGTAAACTTTCCAGTTGTGGCAGAGAAGTCCTGAAGAGGTAAAAAGGCTTGAATAAATGGGGGAGGGAATGCACAAAAGCTGTTCTCAATATTTTCTGTAAATTATCAGAATTTTGGCAGGAACACTTTGGACTCCTTTCCAAAACTCATTTCTCAGAATTATGCATGCCTAAATTATATTCCAGAACATAGTATTTAAAAGATATTAGCTGGTATATGCATGCTCATTGCAAATGAAAGAACCATGCATTCAAATTGGGATAAAAAATGATGGCAAGATATAGAATTTTTCAAAGGTTGAGATGATGCTTCTATTGTGTTTCTGAGAAATTATAGATAATGTATTGTTATTAAATAATGTATATTTAAATTCTCACTCTTAGTTATTCTTATTATTCATTTCAATGTGAATAATTCATTTTGTCCCTAAAATTAGCATCAAACCCATAAGAAAGTGAATTTCATAATTAAGTCTAAAATGAAAGGAGATTAGAGGATGAAAGTACATTTTAGAATCTATATATTTTTTAGAAAACTACAAAGAATCTGAGTAAAGCACTGCACACAAAAGAATCTTAAAAGGGGAATTTGGAACTTGATGGGGACTTAACTATAAATTAACAAATATTTCTGAATGCCAGCTCTGTTTCAGCTCTTGGGACCAAAGGTTGGTCTTTGAACTGGACTCTCATCCTAGTGAGGGGGAATGACATTCGTAAGAATAAACAAAGAAAGGTACTCTGTCCTGTTTTATAAAAAGAGCCAAGAAGAGGATCAGTGTGTGAAGTGGATGATGATCAGAGATTGGAATGGAATAGGTAATCCAGAGATGGGACTATTTGGGTTTTGGAATGATCGTGGAGTATTAAATAACATCAAAGACTGAGTACTATTCCATTGTGTGTGTGTGTGTGTGTGTGTGTGTGTGTGTGTGTGTGTGTGTTTATCTCACATCTTCTTTATCCGTTTGTCTAGTGATGGACACTTGGGTTGCTTCCATATCTTGGCTATTGTAAATAACCCTGCATTAAACATAGGAGTGTGTACATCTTTTTGAGTTATTGTTTTTGTTTCTTTGGGCAAATACCCAGTAATAGAATTACTGGATCTTAGGAATTTTTATTCTTAATTTTTTAAGGAACCTCCATACTATTTTCCATGGTGGCTGTACCAGTTTACATTCCCACCAGCAGTGCACGAGGGGTCCTTTTTTCCCACATCTTCCCCAGAGAGGCAGGAGGTGGGAGAATCAGCCAATGGGTAAAGGGAAGTAGGAGTTACAGGCTTCCAGTTATAAGCATGAATAATTGGGGGGAATAAAAGGTGTATCACAGAGAACATAGAGGTACTGTAGAAGATTTGTATAGTGACAGATGGTAGCTGCAGTTCTGAGCATAACATAACACACAGACTTGTGGAATCACTACATTGTACACCTGAAACTAATGTAACCTTGTGTATCAACTCTAGTTCAATTTAAAAAAAAAAGTATCAATTCAGTTTGGCTGGAATTCGATAAAGTAGTTAGATGCCAAACCATACAGGGCATTTAACATACTGGTAAAGAGTTTGGGTTTTATTCTAGTGTGATGGGAAGAGATTGGAGGTTTTATGAGGAGGGGAGAGGCATGACTCAATTTGCATTTTAAAAATATCACTTTTGCTACTATTTAGAGAATAGATACAAGTCAAGACTAAAGAAAAATGTTTTTGGAGTCATCCAAATGAGAGAGATGGTAGATAGGACCAAGGTTAGGAGAAGCACAAGTCCCAGCTTGCTGGGGAGAGTCTGAGTTTGTACCTGTTGTTAACACATCATTTTCAGTAGCATTTCCTTTCACTGGCAAAGATATTAAATTATATGATCACCTAACAAAGAGAGTACCAGTGATGGTCCTGTGAAGTGGCCAGTGTCTGAGTATATTCTAGTGTCTGAGTATATTCTGAAGGTAGAGCCAAGAAGACTGGTGGATTATGCGTAAGGTGGAGAGAAAAAGAAATCACGCATGATGGCAAGGTTGGAGGGTTGAGGAACCAGATTTAATGGTGGTCCTATTGAGGGAGAAGGGTTGGGGAAGGAGCCATTGGGAGAAGTAAAGGGGGTTTGTATGTATCTTAGGTTTGAAGCCATTCCTGCAATTAGGGTTTGTGTGCCAGTGATTTGCTAAGGAAGTACTTCCAAGAGAGGCTAATGAGAGAGTGGGAGAAGTCGGAAAGGGACAGGGAGAAAACCAAGTAAGGATGACATGGCGGTTTATGTCCCAAACTATGTCTGATCTGGTAGGAGCTCTGGAGCACACATTACATCTCAGGACTTTTCCTGTCTTAAGACCGTTTGGGTATGAACTGCTGGAGTCAGGGGAGAGGAACAGAAACTCCCAGGCACTACAGATTCCTTATGTCTTCTAGGCCACTCCAGTAGCCCAAGGGTTATCCGCCCCCCCACTTTTATTTATTTATTTATTTATTTATTTATTTATTTATTTAAGATTTTACTTATTTATTTGACAGAGAGAGATCATAAGTAGGCAGAGCAGCAGGCAAAGCGAGAGGGAGAAGCAGGCTCCCTGCTAAACAGAAAGCCCAATGCGGGGCTTGATCCCAGGACCTTGAGGTCAGGACCCAAGCATGCTATGAACTGGATTTTGCTTTCCCAACTGAAAATTCTATGTTGTAACCCTAACCCCTAATGTGATGGCATTTAAAGATGAGGCCTTGGGGAGATAAATAGTGTTAGATGAGTTCTTTAGAATAGAGCCATCATCTTGGGATTAGTGGCTTTACACGAGTAAGAGATTACTCTCTTGGCTCTCAGAGGACACAGAGAAAAGGCAGCTATCTATAAACCAAAAAGAGGGTCTTCACTAGGAACCAAATGAGAGGAAATCTTGATCTTAAACTTTCCAACCACTGGAAGTGAGAAAATAAATTTATGTTCTTTAAACCACCTAATTGCTAGTATTTTGATATAGCAGCCTTAGTAGACGAAGACATAAAGTTACAGGTACAGTTCATTAGACTCAAAGCATGTGGAAGCTGCAGGATAGGCAGGGAAAACAGGAAGAGGAATTTCAGGGGCACTGGATAGAGCACTAAGTACAGTGGACTGTTCTGTCTGCTACAGGGCTTAAAGTCAAGAGTTCACTGGAGCCTGCCCTGAAGCATATTAGATCATGACATCAAATAAGTAGGCAGTTGGATATTTATAAGATTCAAGTTAGGAGAGAGGTCAGGAATGAAGATAGAAGGGTCTGAGTCAAATAGAAGGCATTTTAAAGACTAGACTAGCTGTGGTCATGTAGGGAATGAGTGTGGTCAGAGAAGAGAGGTGCAGTGCGCTGCTAGCTAGCTTACTGAGTAAGGAAGTCTGGGCGTTCATCCGTGCCCTGGAGGAGTCTTAATCTTATCTGAAAAATAAGAGTAGGTCAAGATAGCATGGCTCTCAAGGAATAGCATCTGTGGTAGATCTTCACAGTCTGCTAATATGTGTGGTTGTTTTATCTTCTGTCATGATTCATTTTTACATCTCTTCTTTCTGCCCCTTTGCATGAGAAAAGGTATACTCAGCATCATTTTTTCCTCCCCTAAATGCAGAAATATCAGAAAAATCACACCAATTTAGCAATAGGTAATTTTAGGCCAAAGATATAAATATATGGTGCTATGATGTCTTTGAAAGTCCCTTGGGTTTTCAAATACAAAGTCAGTTATAAAATTCTCATGCAAAATGAATTTGAGCAATTCTGAATAAAACAAACAAAATCCAAGCAAGCAGATCCCATGCCTTTGAAGGCAGGGTATTGTTTACTAAATAAAATAAACAGGCAGTTAAAAGCCCAAAAGAGTTGGGATTTTTCTATTGGAGGGATTAACTCTTAAGTAGCCTGTAATCCTCTCCCTTTTTAAAATAAGTCTTTATTATTATAACTCTTGGCTTTGAAGAAGACAAACAAAGTCTCTGGGCCAACCTCTAAGACTCATTTCATCTTCCTACGGAGTCAACTAACTTTTGCTTGAATGCTAATTATAGGAAACTTAGCTCAAGTCACACTTCCCTTGTCAGTGATAGAAAATCCTTTCTTATAGGAGACACCTAAGTCTTCCTTCCTTTGTCCCACCTTCTTTAGTGGAGTCTGGACTGTAGAACTCCACTATGTTTTTTATTTTTCCTTTTGTCTTTAATTCATCAGCACATTGATTCAGATAGGGATTAGAGGGTGTGGGAGAATAACGTTGGTAGCCTTAACTAACTTCTATGGCCTTTTCTAATTTATTTACTATATTAGTCCTTATGACACTACGATTATACTGTCACTCTACCTGCTCTATTTCTATGCCCAGAGGTGCCAAGAAACTTGCCCCAGGTCCTTGAGCGAGAGCTTCCTAAAGCCACAGTTCAATAACCACACTTCAGGTGATGGAACCAGAGTTCCAACCCCAGCATTATGGCTCTGGAGTTCAACTTTGTATCCACCATGATCCACCATTACTACCCTCTGAGGCAGGGTAGTAATGCTGTCCTAGAAGCTTGCCCCTCTACCCTTGCTCAACTGAGGCCTCACAGAATAACTTTACCTCACAACAGCTAAGGCCACTTGTGGTGGTCTTTTATGTTCTCAGCTTCAAAGGGCTCAAGCCATTGCCTTTCAGAACACAGGAAATTTATGAGGCAGCTTATAGTCTCCATGCTAGAAACTGATGAAATTCTATTAATCTCCCCTCCACTAATTTGATTTGGTGTGTTCCTTTCATAGAAGACACCATCTCATCATAAATCTGACAGGCCTTGTGCTCATGCTGCATTGCTTTTATTATTATTGTATTACAGGGATTCAGTAACTTGGATTTAGGATTACAGGCATAACTGCCAGAAAAATTTACAGCAGGCTGCCAACCTCACATTTTTATGGCTTGGCTTGTTGCACAGTTTCTTTTAAAAATCTTAACACTTATCCCTTGACTTCAGTTTAAAAATACAATTTGTGTTCTTTCTATCTATAAAAACTGTTTGTATTCTGAGATAACTAAAGCAACGCTTAGTTCTTTGTATTTTTGTATCTTCAGTGTAGAATTGGAAATATTCTTAATGGGAACATTTCCTAGGCCAGTCAATAGCAATTAGCCATTACGCTTAATTTGTTGGCATTTTATTATTGCATCTTTAAAAATGCACTTTGAGGACATGCAATGTCACCTCAAATAAAATTCAAGCATAATCTGAATACTTGTAATGTGACTCTTAATTAGTTTTGAAAAAAGGCAAAGCTTGTTCATTATTATGCTGAAGACGACATCTAATTTTTTAAAAGGACAAAGATAATTATTAATTATATGCTTGGAATTCTATTTTTAGGCAAAAAGTATGAGATGTAAGGTAATTACCTAAATTAATTAATTTTCATATTAATGATGGGACTAAGTAGGCTCTATTCATATGCCACTCAGTATAATAAATGGTTTACTTGTATTATCTCATTAAAATGTGTCAACAATCTTACAAGGGAATTAAATGGTTTAAAATAATGCAAAATACAATGCACTACCTTAGATTTCCCAGAACACAGTTTGTGTTCTAAAACTATCTAAAACTATCTAAAACTATCTAAAACTCCTACATAATGTAGGGTTAGCTGTGAGACTTTTGTTCCCGGATCTGTGTTTTCGGCTCTAGTAATATATCAGGGACATTTGGGCCAATTTGTGGAGACAGAGAGCTATATTTTTTCTATGGGATAATACTTTATTTCTGTAAATATTAGGCACACCTCTGGGTGTGCCTGAAACATTCCAGCGCTGATGGGCAGGGGTGTGCCTACAGGCTCTGTCCACTTCTGCATTTGTCAGGCTACTTCATCCTTATAAGATTATTTATTTGAGTTTTTTTTTTTTTAAAGATTTTATTTATTTATTTGACAGAGAGAAATCACAAGTAGATGGAGAGGCAGGCAGAGAGAGAGAGAGAGGGAAGCAGGCTCTCTGCTGAGCAGAGAGCCCGATGCGGGACTCGATCCCAGGACTCTGAGATCATGACCTGAGCCGAGGGCAGTGGCTTAACCCACTGAGCCACCCAGGCGCCCCTTTATTTGAGTTTTGATAAGGAAATAAAACAAGAATATGGGATGAAGAGGGTGGAGGGTTTTTTTTTTTTTTTCAACTGTTTATTTTTCCGTGTTTAGTAGTGTTAGAGCTCTTTTTGGACAGGCCTCTCTCTCACCTGTTTTATGCTGGAGGCTGGAGGAGAGATCTCTCAAGTCTCTGCTTGGACCCTGGAGATTGCTGTGGACGCTTCACCAGCAGGGGGCTGAGAAACCAGTGGGGGAGGGGAGTAATACCTACAATGCTCTCTTGAGCAGAAAATAAAAGGACTTTAATGAAAAACATTTCTGATAAGTGCTAAACTTTTAAAGACCTGAAATTTTTGCTCACTTTCCCAGTGATTTATTTCTTTTTTTTTTTTTTAAAGATTTATTTATTTATTTATTTGACAGAGAGAAATCACAAGTAGATGGAGAGGCAGGCAGAGAGAGAGAGGGAAGCAGGCTCCCTGCCGAGCAGAGAGCCCAATGCGGGACTCGATCCCAGGACCCTGAGATCATGACCTGAGCCAAAGGCAGCGGCTTAACCCACTGAGCCACCCAGGCGCCCTTTCCCAGTGATTTAAATGAAGGAAGGACAACAACAAAAGAAGGAATCAAGGATGGTCAGAAGATTGGGGTCCTATTAGTTACCCCAGTGGAGATACTTACTAGTTAGTGAGATTCAGATGTCTGGATTTAGGGGAGAAGTCAGGGCTGGCTGGCTTATTAAATGTGTCAATGCAGATATATTTTCTTTTGACTATGCATATATTTATTTAAATATATTAGCGCAAGGGCCAAGAGTATACATTCTCATGCCTATAAAAATAGTTGCCTCCAGAGGATTTGAATCTGGGGCTGGTTCAACAGGGGCTGTAGCATTTTCATAATGTTTGAATCTTTTCAGCTGAGAATGTATTAATGAATGCTGTGCAATATTAAAAATTAATATTTTTAGAAAAGAATAAAATGTGCTAAGTCAGCCACATGGTGGGGTCAGGCTCTGATGAAAAAGGAAGTTGCCAGATGTCAGTGGAAAAGATAATTAGCTGTTCTCTTCAAAGTGGGTGGGATGGGCTGACCATGACTATATTATTACTTTCCTTCTGATATTACCTTATAAATATTTACTTATTAAGAAGAAATTACCAATATTCCTACCTTGGTGAAGATAAGGCTCAAGATAAAACTCATTGCACCCTCTCTACTGGTTATCTACTATTCCCCCCCCCCCCCCGCCTCAGTCAGACCCACTCAAGCCTCTTCTGCTGCTGCTCACCCAGGTTCCCTGGCTAATTAACTTCTTATTGGATTTGGCAACCAGGAACTACAGGGAGATTAGAAGGCAGAAAGGAAGTAAGCTGTGGTGTTTCTTCCCTTAACCTCTCCTTCAGCTACGTTTTCCATGATGGTTTTGAACCACCACTATGATGGCAGCTCCCATAGGAGGAGGGATGGGGGGATGGGGACCCTTTTCCATGGCTGCTACTCTCACTGCAGCTTTCTTTGGTAACACTCTTTCTTCCTCTTCCTCAGACTCAGAGATCCCAGGTCTCGTAATGGCTTGGTACCCGTGCTAGTTTCTAGTTCTTTTTTAGCCTTTCTCAGTTCCTTAAGGGATGAATTCTTGTCATTAAATCTTTCTGTTAAACTTTCAGAGTAGACTGATATTCCTTGAGAGCACTTTGACCAATATACTTCCTTTTTTTGTGCTCCCTAGATTGGGTTGCATAAACGGTTGTCACACGGTTATCTTTGAATTTTTTCTCTCATAAAGACCCATGAACGCTATCTCCTGTTACCATGAAATATATAGAAACTCTCAGGATTTCTTGCTACATCTATGGCTGCCATTCTAGGGCAAGCTGGTATTTCCTGCTCTGATGACTACGGCTCCTCCTAACAGACTCTGAGTCTGCTTTTGCTCCGTTGCAATCTATTTTCAACACAGCATCAAGAATCATCCTTTGAAAACATGGCAGATTTTTCCTGTGCTCACTCAGAGTCCTTCAGTAACTACTTACTGCACTGAGAACAAAACCAAAGTTCCTTATCAGGGTCTAATGGCTCTACAACACCTTCTCCCACTAACCCCCCATTGCATTCCAGCCTCCATGACCTCCTGCTGTTGCTTGCAACCTGAGCACTTAACCACTGCAGGCTCAGGCAGATTTTCCATCCCTAGAGCATAGTCCCCAGATGCCTGCATTCCAATTTCCTCAGGTGCTTTAGGCCTTTGCTCAAGAACTGCAGCAGAGATATTCGCCCTCCCTCAAAAGTCTGACTCTGCTTTATCTCTTCCTTCTGGCTTTTAACAGCTTGTCTATGCTTATGCTGCATTTTCCCCCACTCTCCCTACACTATAATGTTAATTCTAGGAGACCAAAAATATTTTGCATTTTAAAGTTATTGCTTCCCCAATAAGTGTGATTTTACTTATCTCAGAATTTAATAATATATATATTAATGCAGATATTTTTAAGAGACACATATATGATCTAGAAAGCAGAGATATGGGTTATATATCTTTAATTTTTGAAATTCCATTAAGTTATTTCTGTTTTATTCAGACACTATAAATATATATATATATATATTTGGTGAGTCTTTTTGCATAGATACTAGTTACATATGTTTTCCACAAATTAAAGTGAACTAACATGAATAATCAACATGATTACCTTTGTCAATAACTTGAAAATATAAGTGATCATGGAAAACCATACCAATTACTTTACAAATGAAGACATTGAAGTGCTGTTTGGGCAGTTACTTTATAAATATTGTATGCATTTATGAACGTGTGATATTTGTTATTTAATTCAGTATATATGTTTACTTATAGCACTAGGTATTGCTAGGTGTTTAGCTAATTTGTATTCCATTAAAAAAAAAACTAGTATAAGACTAATTTTGGATGGGATAACAACGTGTCCATTTAAAATTACCTATCGTTCTAGAATGTAAGGGTAGCCAAATGACCTCATTCTGACAAGTGAGGTCATAAGATACTCTTCTGGGTGGGTTTCTGGGAGATATGTTATATTTTACAGTGGGAGGTAGGAAGAAACATAATCAGTTTATACACACTTCCTAGCTTTTGCATTTTTCTCTGGAAAGAAGACATGGTACCTGGAGTGGAGCATTGGATATGTTTTTTGCTTTTCTGTCCATCTCCTTTAAGAAACTAACATCTGTCACCTGATGTATTATTCTGAAGGTTTCTTATCCTCTTATAGTCAGTTATATATATGCATATATATATATGCATATATATATATTTTTTATGAATATAAAATTATTATACCTATTAATTTATACTTTTTATACCTAGCAATGTGTCATGAAATTTCACCAAATCAGTTGGAGAAAAACCTCTAACTCACTTACTAAGTGCAACATAATGATCCGTGGTATAGATAGATGTCAGATAATACATCGTTTTTCTATTGCTGGAGGACATTCAGCTGGTTTGGAGTTTTCTTTTTCCTTGATATTTTATAATAAAGTTTTTATGAAGCTAATTATAGATTAATATATGGTTCTACAGAATAATACAGAGTGATCTCATGTACATTTTATCCAGTGTCCTCAGTGATAGTATTTTATAAAACTACTATTGAAGTCAGGGTATTGCTATTGATATAATCCATTGATTTTATTCAGATTTATCTGGTTTTACTAAGTATTCATTTTTTAAAAAAAAGATTTATTTATTTTCAGGAGAAAGAGAGAGAGAAAGAGCATGGTGGGGAGGGAGAGGGAGAGAGAGAATCTCAAGCAGACTCCCCACTGAATGCAGAGCTGGAAAGCAGGGCTCACTCCCAGGACCGTGAGGTGATGGACCGGAACTGTAATCAAGAGTTGGATGCTTAACTAACTGGGCCACCCAGGTGACCCACTTAGATTCATTTTTGTGTTTGTGTTTCATTTCAGAGAATTTTATCACATTAGGTGGGTTTGTGCATTCACTGGCACCATAGTCAATATACAGAACAGTTCTTCCTTTTGTCTTTTTATAGCCACACCCACCTAAAACTTGAAGACCACTAGTCTGTCTCTATTTCTAAAGTTCTGTTCTTTGGAAACTGTTACATGAATGGAGTCATACAATATGTAACTTTTCAGGTTTAGCTATTTCCCCTCAGCAAAATTCTCTGAATTTCACCCCATTGATTGCATGCAACAACATCCCACTCCTTTTCATTAAGGAGCAGTAGCTCATGGTACGGATGGTGCAGTCTGTTTAGCCACTCCTCTGTTGAAGGAAAGCTGAGCTGAGGCTAGTTTTTGGCTATTGAAGATAAAGCTAATATAAATATTCATGTTCAGGTTTTTGGTAGAATGAATTTTCGTTTCTCTGGGTCATTTAGTAATTGTGTGTTTAGCTTTATAAGAAGGTGCCAAAATGTTTTCTGGAGTTACTATATCATTTTACATTCCCACCAACACTGTTTGAGTGTTCTAGTTTATTTACATGGTCATTGGCATTGAGCTTTGTCTCTGTTTTTTGTTTTAATTATCCTGATAGGTATGTAATGATATCTTCTTGTGATTTTATTACGCTTTTTTTTTTCTAGTGGCTAAAGATGTGGAACATTTTCTCGTGTGTTTATTTGCTATCTTTATATTCCATGAAATAAACCATACCTTTGGCTCATTTTCTAACTGGATGTCAAGCTTTGAGAGTTCTCTCTATATTCTAGATACTAGTCCTTTGTCCCAAATGTGGTCTATTAGTCAATTCATGCTGCCAAAACAAAATACCGCAGACTGGGTGGCTTAAACAAGACAAACTTATTTTCTCACAGTTATCCAAAGAAAGTCCAATATCAAGGTGCTGCTGGTAGGGCTGATATCTGATGAGAACTCTTCCTTGGGGTTGCAGATTGCCATCTTCCCACTGTCTTCACATGGCAGAGAGTCAGTCAGCTCTCTCAGATTTCTCTTTGTAAGGACAGAACTCCATTGGATGAGGGTTCTATCTTGATGACCTCATTTAACCTTAAGTATTTTTTACAGGCTGCATCTCCAAATATACTACATTGAGGGTTAGGGCTTCAACACACAACTTTGAGGGGTTATAACCTTCAGTGCATCACATATGGCGGGTAGGGAGCTTGTCTTTATATCCTCTTAACAGAGTCTTTCACAGACCAGACATTTTAAATTTTGATGAAATCTAATTAGTCAAATTATTGTTTTATGAACCATACTTGTTTTATTTTGTTTGTTTGTTTTTTGTTTTGTTTTTGGTAGTATCCAAGAATTTTTACCTACTGGATCCTAGCAATTTTCCTATGCTCCCCTACCACAGTATTCTTATACTTTCACATTTCACATTTAAGTCATTACCTATTTTCAAGTAAACTTCATATAAGATATGAGACTTAGGCTAAAGTTCGCTTTCTTTGCCTGTGGATGTCCAATGGTCCAGCACCATTTGTTGAAAAGGCAGTCCTGCTTCCACTGAATTGTTTTTGCATGTTTGTTAAAAATCAGTAGAGCATATTCATGTAAGTCTATTCTTGTGTTCTCTGTTCTATTTCATTGATCTATCTTTCTATTGTTTCACGTAATCCTGATTTCTATAGGTAAATAGTCTTAAAATCAGGTAAACTGATTCCTACCCTTATTCTTCCCCCTCCACCCAAATTATTTAGCTACACTAAATAATGAAAGCGTTAATTGTTCCTTTGCCTTTCAATATAAACTTTAGAATAATTTTGCTTATATCTTCAAAGTAAATCTTGCCATAATTTTTATAGGACTTATGTTAAAACTATAGATCAGTATGGGAGAATTGACATTTTAATTATGTTGAGCTTTTTCAGTAAATCAACCTGTTATGCTGATTTAGGTCATTTTTTATTTCTTTCAGCATTTTGTAATTTTCAGAATACAGATTCTTTGTGTATGTTATTTATTAACTGCATACCTAAGTATCTTATTTTCTTTGAAACTGTTTGAGAATGGTATTTTGTTTAGTTTTGGTTTCTGCATAATCATTGTTAGTAAGTAGAAATGCAATTAATTTTGTGTGTTTCTTGATGGCATTGTGCCTGGAAATATACCTGGCAACCCTTTTTTTTTTTTTAATGATCTTTTCAATCTAATTCTGAGAATTATTTTGGATGACTTGTTTATAATGAAATTTTTAGAAAGAATCATGTTTGTGTTTGAAATTGAGGAATAAATCTCACATAGGCATGTTTTCTTTTTTTTAAGATTTTATTTATTTGAGAGAGAGAGAGAGAGAGAGAGCATGAGAGGAGAGAAGTCCAGGAGAAGCAGACTCCCTAAAGAGCAGGGAGCCCGATGTGGGACTCGATCCTGGGACTCCAGGATCATGACCTGAGCCGAAGGTAGTTGCTTAACCTAGTGAGCCACCCAGGTACCCTGGCATGTTGTTTTTGGACATGTTATTTTCAAACCCCAGTTGCCTAGTAGGTAATATTTACTTAATAACTTTGCTTCTTATTATCATTGCCATTTCTCAGGCCCATTGACAGATGTATCCTTTAGGAAGTTTATCTTTCTAAAGTGCTTTTAAGTAGAAAATCCACGCTAAATAAAATAACTCTTTTAAAGAAAAGTAGCCATTGCTGTACATAGACAGTTAAACACATATCTGGATTTCACTTGAAAAATAGAAAAATGGTGAAAAAAATATTTTGGCTTTCGTTTTGTTTTCTAAATCATATTTCTGGAGTAATTGAATAATGCTTAAATTCTTTTTATAATTTTCTGAGTAGATGTATCTAAAACATATAAAAGGAAATTAAGTATATCCAACAAATATGTCAACTTGGAATAGTGAGATATTTTGTTACATTGTACTAATCATTAAAATTTTTTTAGTTGATCAATACAGCATCGTTTTGTGCTGCTTTGCAATGTGCTCAATACCTGAACATTTATGAAAAAATCAAGATTTAAATATAGAAAAACATTTTATAAAAGGCAATTTATAAATGATTAGCAGTCTCCTGAAGGAAGTACACAAAAGTGAGAGCAAATGAGCACATGTTAACAAATGAAAATCATCCTTTTGGTGCTTTTACTTGAGAGTTTAATTCAAAGCTATTTTTCTGAGTTCTCCCTTTTTTTCCCCAAAGTTGAAAGATAAAGTGATGAATTGGTTTGTGTATAGCATATTTTCAATGACATTTTCTGGAAGTCAAATTAAAAATAAGACTCCTATGCAGAGATTTGCAGACAGTAGGGAGTGGTCATGGGACAAGGGTCTTGGAATTTTTTTTTTTTTTACATTGCCTTAATGGTGTAGTTTTTTTGTTTTTGTTTTTTTATTTTTCTGTATCTGAATTGTGAATGTGTATGGCATAACTAAACAAGTATTGGAGATGCCTATATCTGAGAATAGTGTGGGAGAATAGAATTAGGTCCCAAAGGAAACTGTATAGCCTCTATACCCTATGACTCATTGAATTTCATTAAAGTCTTTGTAAAAAATTGTAGAGAAGCACTTCTGTCCCCCTTTCTACTCCAGGCTGACCTCCATGCATTCCATTACTAGTTTTCCTGCAAGGGTCAAGAGTTCACTCCTTCTATTGGAGGATAGTTTGCCAATATAGAGTTCAGATATACCTGGCACCCTGGCCATATAACAATATGTATGCTATAATTATTATATTGTCAAAACTTCTTTCCTGTTCTTTAATTTTATTTTTTGGTTGGAATAAATCAGTTTGCCAGGATCTTCTCCCACTGTTCTTAAAACCCATTTATCCCTTAACTATAATTGCATTGTACTGACACTTACATTGGTCTATTTGTCATTTTCCTTATCCAGTAATTTTCTTGATTCACTTTTAAAGATTTATTTATTTTTAGAGAGAGAAAGAGAGTGAGTTCAAGTAGGGAGAGGGAGTGGGGGAAAGAATCTCAAGCAGACTCCCTGCTGAGCACAAAGCCTGATGCCCCTGCATCTCAGGACTCCAAGATCATGACCTGAGCCCAAGTCAAGAGTTGGGCACTCAACTAAATGAGCCACCCAGGCAACTCCTTTCATTAACTTTTATATAACAAAAACAAGAATGACAAAATCACATCTTTTAGGAGTCTAGGTAGAGATAAAGGAGAAGCAGGATTTTTCAAAATCATCTATGTTTTGGTCTATGCCACTGAATATGTAGATAAATTCTATTTAGGAATTAATATATATTTCTAGTCATTTTTTTTCTAAAATTCTTCGCATTTCAGTGACCATTTCTATTCTGTTCTATGTAGACGTCTCTAGTGACTAGAATTGCTGCTTAACATCAGCTTATTCTGCACTATTAGTAGACATGATTACCAGAATTACTCAATTATCTTCTGTCCATTGGTCCTAGTTCTGACCTCTAGGGAGCTGGAACAAGTTTACTCCATCTTGTCTGTGGAAGAGATTTGCTGCTGTGAATGCAGTGGATAATTTCTTGCCTAGTTTGAATATCCTCATTCAAACCTTCTCAATGTGGCATAGTCATGGTAATCATCCTATGGTTATGCTCAATTTTGCTATGAGTCTCTCTTTTTATTCCATTATCATCCATTTATTTGGTATCTGCTTTGTGTCTGATACTGGGTTAGCTTCTGGAGAACATTTATTTTAATGTAACAAAAATTTGCGTAGTACTTTAGTACTTTCTGTGTTGTAAAGCCTTACAAATATTAACACATTCAATCCTCTTATCAAACATATAATTTGGGTACTATTATTATTACCATTCATATATGAGAAAAGGTTTTTAATGCAGAGAATCTACCTTCCGAGTCCATCAGGGTATGCTGTTTCTCATACACTGCCTCCTCTTGAGCAAAGTCCTTGATGAACCCAGAAGTCAGAGGAAGAAGATGGGCAAAGGGAAAAACGAATAGCTCCCTGAAGGCTTCAATGATCTAAATCTAGTGTCATCTGAAGCAACTATTCTAAGCCAGTTTGTATATAATAAATTCATTTTTCTGGTACAATAAAGCCTCAGTAGTGAGAAAAATTATATATATCGCTCTGTGTAGAAATGAGTTTAAAAAGATTTCTTGTCGGGGCGCCTGGGTGGCTCAGTGGGTTAAGCCGCTGCCTTCGGCTCAGGTCATGATCTCGGGGTCCTGGGATCAAGTCCCGCATCGGGCTCTCTGCTCAGCAGGGAGCCTGCTTCCTCCTCTCTCTCTGCCTGCCTCTCTGCCTACTTGTGATCTCTCTCTGTCAAATAAATAAATAAAATCTTAAAAAAAAAAAAAAAGATTTCTTGTGGTCACTATACTTCTGTAAGGAATACTTAAGATTGCATTTTATCATATGTATGTGATCGTTCATTTTAGGATTTGAGGCTTTATTAAAGTACTCAGAATTTTGGTTTCTGTGTGATGTATTGTCATATCATATTTTTTAATATGTTACCATGCATTTTATTTTTAAAAATCCAGATAAAAGAGTATCCCAGTTAAATTATCTATTGGTGTGGGCTACCTGGGATAATGAGTTTATTACATTAGTTTTATCTTACAACTGTATAAGGTTTTCACTACTAAATGTTACTTACATGAAATGATATTCACATAAACGTTGTGTATCTTGAATGTCCATTACTATGGATAGAATTCCTTCTGCAAACATATGCACATTGTTTTAAAAATCAAAGGAAAATAATCTTGGCAAAATACATTTTGGTATATTTTGTACATTTGGAAATATTCTGAATTGTAAAGAACTGTTAACATGGCACAGCTGGGAGTCACCAGATACTGCAAAGGCTTTTTAGGTTTGAGAAATTTAAAGTAGTTCATTGAAATTAACATAAAATTTCTACATGAAAATTTCCTTATGTAACAGTTTGACTTTGTGTGGATCAATTTAATATATAAAACAGAATTGAAGTTTCATGGAAATAATAGGATGAAGAAATACATGATTGTATTTTGCAAATTATATAGTGTTAATGAGCATGAGATAACATTCCTAAGTTGGAAGTTTTCAACTTCAGAATTAAAGACAATGTAGAGAAGATAGATTACTGTTGGAAATACACAACTTGTAAAATCTCAGCCTGTAAAATTTGTTTGATCTCAGATTCAAATGTGTGTTTGCAACATGATTATAAAATATTTTGCTGGTTCTCCTTTTATGATCCTAAACTTACAGTGTTAATACTGGATACATTTGTTGAACATTCACCATGTGCTGAACCCCGTGGTAAACTCTTGCTGTGATAATCTTATTACTCCTTAGGTGAACTCTGAAAGTGAATATTCTTATTATCTCTCTGTTACACATGAAGAAACTAAAGCCTCAAGGGAATACGATACTTATTCAAAGTCTTAACATTAGTTAGTTGACAAACTGAAATTGAATTCAGCTATCCAACTTCAGAGCCTAACCCCCAACCACTTTTGGCTCTTTCCTATTGAAATGACTGCTCTACTGTTATACAGGAAGCCAGACACTATTATTCTGCTCAGACACTGCTAGAACTCCTATCAGGGAACCGTGTTGAGGGCCAACTTAGGATCTAAAGAACAAGGGTGATCTTTTTAATGCAACCCATAAAACTGACTAAGTTTTATGCAGGGAAAGCTCCTCAGAGAGTAGAAGTAGAATAGGGAAACGGGCGTACTAGGATCTAAGCATGGATGTGAATACAACCAGTCCCAGCCTCAGCTTGATCTTGCAAGTTAACCCCAGATTATGAAATGCACATTCAAGAATATTCCAAGGTGAGAGAAGAAAATAGCATTTTCATACTCCTGTATTTACCTGTAAAGGGCCACCCTGAGAGACCTACACTCCCATAGTCACAGGCAGGTGTCATACTCCAAAGCAAATTACACATAACAGGAGAGGATGGGTTCAAAGAAATGCTAAAAAAAAATCCAAAGGACAGATCTTAGTTCATTGGTTCATGATCTTCTGACCCATTTATTTCTTTTTCACATTATTTATCGAATTCATTTCTGAAAGTTTTTTTTTTCTTACAAAAGACAAGAACAACTTAAAGATTTAAAATAACAGGAATATAGCAGCTTCAGTAATGACTCAAAGAAAATGCTTGTTTAGATGTAGACATCAAAGTACTGTCCTATTTCTTTTGATCACTTTCTTATTAATGGGCCCAACCCTTCACCTATTAGTGAACACAAATACGTCACATTGAAAATAACACTCCAAACTCTTCTTCATGTATTAAGATGGGATGGGGGGTACTCCACTTTACAGATACTTTGCAAATATTTACACTTTACAAATATCCTACAAATATTTACAAAGCGGTGCCAGTGGTGTTCACTTTAAAGCCATCTGATTATTCTGTTTCCCAATTAATGATTGGTTTTAGACAAGATTCTCTATTTGCTTGAGGTCCCAAGAATGTAGGAGTTGATTATTCTGTATCCTTATAACCCTAGTTTCTATTTCATTCTTTGCTGTTGATTCTTGTTACTCACAGACCGTAATCTATTTACTTTAGCCATTGTTAAAGCTGCTAAACTACGGTGCTGGCCAATAATAAAATATAGCCCATTATACAGATGGGCTTGTTAGGATGGAAATCCAACAATAGAGAAGTTGATTGCCCAAGCCTGATCTTTTCCCACAGCTCTTTCCTGTTCAGGAACTGGTTTCTCTTAGGGCAGGTGATATGACCCCTTTGCCCAAGAAAATCAAAGGGTGTCTTTGGATAACCATTTCTTTGAACATTAAATGGCAGTTAAGAAATACCCTTTTTGTCCTATTATAACAAGTTTATAGCTCTGGCCATCTATATCTTAAGATCAAATATTTAGCAACTTTTTGGATTATTACTAATTGTTAAGTACTGTGTGTGTGTGTGTGTTTATGCATGTGCTATGTATACAGATAGCATGCACTGGGTACTGTTAGTAACTGCAATATTTTAATACAAGCAGATTGGTTCTCTTATCTTGAGTTTACAGATGGAGGATTTTAGTAACTGATAAAATTAGTAACTTGTTCCATGTATTAACTTCCCAGAGCTGCCAAAGCAAAGTACCACAAACTAAGTGGCATAAAACAACAGAAATATGTTCTCTCATGGCTCTGGAGGCCAAGTCCAAAACTAAGGTATTGGCAGAGTTGGTTCCTTCTAAAGCTCTAAGGGAAAATCTATTCCATTATTTTCTTCCAATGTCTGGTGACAGCTACCAATCGTTGGCCTTTTTGACTTGCAGATACTTCATTTCAGTGTCTACCTCCATTTTCACATGGCCATCCTCACCATGGCTCCTTGCCTTCATATGGCCATCCTCTTACAAGGACACCAGTAGGGGCTGACCATTCTTGAGTATGACCTCATATTGATTAATTGAATTTGCAATGATCCTGTTTCCAAATAAAATCATATTCTGCACAATAGGATTTTAACATATTGGAGGGGTGGATAATTCAACCCACAGCATTCCTTTACTTGGCAAAACAGAAATTCCAAACTAATTTTGTGTGACTCCAACTTCCATGATTGATTGATTGATTTTGCGCTTGGAGTATAAGGATAGGAACTCTGGTACATAGGTTAAAAACTACAAAGTGAAAGGAAAATAGAAATATATTTTTCCCTCTGCCTTTTATTATATAATAAAGGCCTTTGGATTTCTTCACTCTCTCATAACAGCAGAGTGCTTTCCTGAGCAAAATTAGGGGATCAGTGACTTAAGTTTTAAATACGACAGTGGTATGAAACTTATTTGTGAATTTGAGGACAAAGCAGCCCAGAGTAGAAGAAATGGGTGGCATATAGTTTGAGCAGACTGTTTATTAACATATACTCCATAAATACTGTTTTACTGATTTGGTTTGCTTGAGGCTTGAATGTGAATGAAGGACAGAGTAAATCATAAGGAAATTGCTTGAAAGTAAGAAATGTAGAGATATAAATCCAAAAAAGAAAAAGTAGCAACTGAAAAAAATGTTTTAAGAGAAATAGAGTGGTTATAATTATAAACACATTTATTTATCAAAAAGAAAAAAAAGGATGTTAGTACATTTACTAAGAAATGTACAATAGAACAGAAAGATGTAATTTGGAGAGTGGAGATTTTGCCTTGTAGAGAAACTGGATTGATCATTGAACAGCCAGGTAGAAAGATAGCCAATCTAATGGCACAGAAGACAGAGCTTTCACATTCAGACAAATATTTTTTGATAAATGAATAAAGGAATAACTCTATTATGAATTTTCCTTCTAAATTACCAAAACCCACCTATTATTTTTACTAGTAAGGACATAAATAATGCAATGTTCTTCTCAGTAAATCCTTTGTGTATTTTTAAGAGGTCCTTTATGAAGCCTTGAGCAAAATCAGAGCCCCTTCAGTGTAATAGGAAGTCTATTGGGACTTATTTCCAAACCTCAAAAAGTTTAATTTCTTATTTTAGTTATTAAAAATAAGTAATTTAAGAGATGCATTTGCTAAAACTATAACAAAGATAACATTTTGATTAGTTGCCCTTGAGGAATAAAATTATTATAATACATTATTATTATTTCAACTTTCTACTCCTGCTGAACTATTTTGGTTATAGACTGAGAAGTTAGAACTTCTGTGAAAGAAATGGGAAGTCCCATATTGTCTTCCAAATATTATGATAATCCTTCATTTTGTTATGTGGTTCATATGTACTTGAAAGCATTATGCAATCTTAATTAACAATAAAAGGTATACTGATAATTATAGCACAATTTAACAATACATTTAAATATTTTATTTGGGTCTCAAAGTAGAATCAGGGCTCCATATCCTCTTAAAATGAATTTGTTTATATTGATGCCCCAAATAAAGAAATGACATAATCTGCCTGAAGAAAAAGCCAGAAATGTCCAGGTTTTCTAGATTCCTCAAAATGTGATTATAAATTTGAGTTACAAGATTTTTAGAACTCAAGTAATATTCTTTGATAGGCCATGACACAAAAGCATGGCATCACTCATCACTAATAGCTGACTTAATGTTTAAACATCAATTCAATTAAACTTAAGATTTTACTGAAGGGCAGATTTTTCAGACTCACGTTAGATCTAAAATCATAGGGTGATAGTCAGGGTCATTTAGCTATTCACCTGCCTCTGCACTGGACCACGTATTTAATCACAATATTTAATTGGAGAAGGCATCCAAAATTTAAAGTTTCTGTGAGGAAGAACAAGCCTGCCTAGGTTGAAGGAAAAAAAAAAAAAAAAGCTTTTCTTTATGGAAGAATGCTAGCTAATATATCTAAAGATAAGATAGAAATACAAAAACAACTATTTTCCAACCCACAATGTAATATAATCAGGCATGAATCATCAGTGAATGATAAAAATCATTGCATGAAAGTTTATTGCAGAACAGGATATTCATATAGTGCCAGATATAACCCCATGGATTGCTTAGCTAAGTATATTTACTAATTACAACAGGGGAAATATAATGGAGAAAATTGGCAGTCATCACTGTAACCACTTTAACTATAGTACTAAACGTATCATCACTTATGCTGGGGCAACATGATTATTAAATGCCTTTTGATGTGATACAGTATAAAAAATATGAAAAGAAAATCAGTCTTGAAATATTATTTACAATTATGTGTAACCTGAATCTAGTAAAGTTTTCAGAACTTCCTCTCTATTTACAGGATTTGGAAAACAAAAACAAAAACAAGAACAAAAACTTAATGCCACAAAAATTAGATAAATCTAGAATTTTGAAATTCTGTTAAAGATGTGGCCTGGCTTATTAAAAAAAAAAAAAAAGAGAGACAATCATAATAATTGAATATAATGTACATATCTGGATTGCATAGAAAAAATAAACAGGTAAAAGAGATATTGGGGCATTTTTAGAAATCTGAATATGGACAGTCTGTTAGGGAACATATAGGATTATTATAATTTTCTTAGGTATGTTTTTAGGATTGAATTTGTATAACGAGAATGTCCTTATTTTTAGTAGACATATGCTGAAAAAGAGTCATTATGCCTGAAACTTACTTTCAGATGATTCAGAGAAAATAAAGGAAGTATGGGTAGAAAGAAGCAAACATGGCAAAATATAAACAACGGGTGAATTCAGGTAAAGAGAAATAATTACATATCAAACCATTTTTTTTTCTAGGTTTCATCAGGAAAAAGAAAATATTGGCACAAAAAGCCTTTCCTTTTATATCAGTTAAATAAATTCTGGATTTCAAATCCTTGAGTCCTTTTAGGTAAAATACTTGAATGATCTGTGATTCTTCAAGGACTAAACAATTCTTCAAGTGTTGGGTACAATTTTTGACTATAATAAACTTGCTATGAACTCTGGTATTTAAGCTAGGAAGCAAGTATTTTCATTAAGTGAAGTTTGATTTTTTAAAAAATGATATTTATTACAACAAGGAATTACTCTATTGCCTTACACTGTGTTTCTGCTATTTGTACTCAAGAAGTTTCTGCATTGTTAGATACTGGGGTTCTGAATACTTTTCTTCAACTGAACCGCATGTGACTGACTGGAAAACTATGTGTAAGACTATCCCATCATGAGCTAGAGTAGCTACCAGAGGTTTTGGGGAACTGTGCTCTATCTCTGACTTTTAGCTTTTCTGCTTTTTCTTGTAACAGAAGCCTGATATTCTCATCATAAAGTCATTTTACATTTTTTTTTTTTTTTTGGTTTTTGAGTACACTTTGATACATGAAACCTGCTTTCTTTTCATGAGCCCACAGTACTCTAAAATTGCCATTCTGTCCTCAGTGAAGGACAGATAGAGATACCAGGATACTGTGATAGAGAAACCAGGAGGTAGATCAAACTCCTTTCTCTTCAGCATTGGCAATGGGCTCCTCTGGGGGTGAAGAGAGAATTTTTCTTCCTTCTTATTCTAGAATTTTCAGGGGGTTTGTGCTTATATTTATCCAGGGAAGGAGTAAAAACACTATTGTTTTTGGTGCCATTGCCCTGGACAGACACTATAATACTTCCATTTTGTACCACTGTTAGCAGCACAGTACCCAAGACTGTAGCTGAATATAGCTCAGTCTTTTTCATTATGTTGCTGAATAACCAGTCTCTTACCAAAGTCACAATAGATTCCAAAAATGAAGAACCGAGCGATTATAGTCATTTTTAAATTACAAAGACATGATACAGAATGAGATCAGCAAGTAGCACAAGGCATGGAAAGGGGGCTTCATTGCAAGTGTTTAGTGAAAACCTTCTCTCTGCAAATCACTCTGCCTTTCATTTTCTGTAATAAAACAATGAAGAAAATACGGTTCTTGACCTCTAAAACTTTATTACTAAATAAGGGAGACAGAACTTGAACACAAATGGCTAGAAACAAGGCAGTATCTGAGAAGGGTCTTATGAGCACCATAGGGATTTAGAAAGAGAAACCAAATCCACCTTTAGGCATCAAGAGGACAAAGAGTTGGCTTTTTCATTCAGATCTTGAATGGATATATGCCAGTGGGGGATGATGGCATCCTGAACAAAGACAAATATGTACAGAGAGAAGTAATTGGGTCATCCAGGTGCTTGATTTTCAAACACATTTCCAGCAATAATATGCTATAGACAAATTATGGACAAATTAAAGATCTGGATAAGAAATTTAAATCTTATTCTTCACACAATGGATTCTCAAAGTGTGATTGAGAATCCCATGCATCAGATTTCATGGTCTACTTATCAAAAACATCGAATTCCTGTGGACTTCATGAAAACTACCAAATCTTGGTTTCAGGGTGTAGAACTTGCAAATGAGCATGTACTCCTACCCATCTGGAGCAGGCTTTCCAAAACTGCCAAGAACATTAAAATAGAGAAGAAAAATTTTGCTGATAACTATATTTCCAATATATATTTAAAGGAAGACTATCTTTTTGAAAATAAATTTACCTATGACTATATTTTCAATGGTCAACATTATTGTAATTATTTTTGAATGTTTATCTTTGCTTGTCTTCGTTGGCTGTGTCTTTATTTGGTTGGTTTATCAGTGTCTATGATAGTTCCTGGAATAGTTCAGGGATATTTTAAACACATGAATAAATGAATGAATGAATGAATGAATGAATGACTAGAACTCAATGATAAATTAGTGAAATTTATAATTTTACCAAGTGATTAAAAATAATACATCAAGAACGAACAATCTGAAAAATTTTTTTGTTCTTTTACTTTAAAATATTTTATTGAAAGCATATACTAGGAATGTGGGGTCCAGTATAAGATCACTTGGGTGTTGATACTAACTATGTAATTTTCTTTTTTTTTTTCTTACCTGTGCAATTTTCTAACTAGACAAATTATTTGTCAGCTTTTGTTTCAGTTTTATTTAGAAAGTGACAAAATAGTAGCCCCCTCCTCGAGATTTTGTGTCCTAAATGAAGCAATTCACATAGTGTGCAAAGCACATCCTGTCTTAAATTAGTGATTTATTGTAGAATAATACCTTTATTCTACACTGTGCAAAAGTAGTCACATACTGCATATAATTTGCTATGATTCAACCAGCCCTTTGCACCTCTAGAGCAATCTGGGAAAATAATTAACTACTTGATTAGCAGTAGTTCACAAAAAAGCCATGTAAAAACCAAGTTTAATATGGGAGCTTACAAAAGCAGAAGAAATAATTCTTTCTAATACTAATTTCCAGAATAATTTACAAGACATGTAAAATTTTTCCTAAGAGAATAAAACTTTTGCCTCTTCGGTAAGTTGCAGTAAAGTGAACTTATCCCTCAAGTCGCTGGACCTTTGTTAAAACCCTGGGCTTAATGTCTATATTTCCTGTCAGTGTTCATTGTGTATAAAATCAGGATAATAACTGTTTTTCACTGCTCTAATATAAACTTGCTCAAACTTTTCTCCCTCCCTTCCTTCCTTCCGTCCTGCTTCTTATTTATTTTTCAAAACACCCTGCTATGGTCCAGAAACTCTAGTAAGCTCTGAAGGAAACACAGTGAAAATAGAGATATCATCTTTTCACTCTTGGAGCTAACAGTCTAGTGGGAGGGAAAGAATCCAAACAAATTTCAATGAGGCAAGATTCATTCTATCAGTGAACGTTCTGGTACTATGAAAAATTAAATAATGAAAGAGGTCTAAAGCTTTGGACAAACATAAACATGACTCTCAGCCAGGAATATTGTTTAATCTGAAAATAGCCAGTCTTAGACAATGTGCAATTTAACCTGTGCACAGGGCACACTGAATGAAATAATACTCCTTTTCAATGAAAAATCCCTTTGTCTACAGTGACTGGAATTGTGCCAGCTGTCCAATTTCATCAGGCCCTTTCTACTCCAATAATGGGAAGGCATTATTTTCATTGCGCTCAAGTGACTGATCTTTCAGATGCTGCTGTTCAATTGTTTTTTTTTTTTTCTGTGAAATATTTCAAATACAAAATAGCATAGAAAGAATAATATAACAAAGTTCACACATTCATTATCCAGCCTCCACAGACCTCATTTTGGCGTATTCTTTTCAGATTTTCAAGATAAATTTTACAGTACAGATGCCATTGAAGCCCCTGATGTATACTTTTTAAATTCCATCTTCCATTCTCTTTAACTAATAAAACTTAAATTATATGATCATTTCTGTGTAAATATTTTCAATATTACCATAGTATTTATAAACCATAGGTAGCTTTTTATATATTTAAATTATATTATCAATATGATTTCATATGTATTATTCTGCATTGTATTTTGCTCATTGATAGATAAATATAAAAATTACATATAAGATATAATACATAATGTATGTATGTGTGTATACATATATGCACCCCATGCATCCCAGGAAAAGAAATCTTTTCTACTCTGACATAAATACATTTTCTTCTAAAATTTAAAGCTTCCTATACTCTTGATTTCAGCTCAGTTCATGATCTCAGGGTCTTGGGATTGAGCCCTGTGTCAGGCTCTGTGCTTAGCGGAGAGTTTCTCTCTCTCTCCCTTCCTTTGCTCTCTCTCTCTCAAATAAATAAATCTCTTAAAAAATTACCATATATCTTATTGGGCTAATCAGAATTTACATATTGTTCTACTTTGTTTCTCTGAATTTGATAACAATTTCTCTTTAATTACTATGCATTTATAGAAGTTACATCAAGTTTAAATGTGCATTTTAAAACCAAGATTTTTACTTAAATCTTTATAGGCCCTATATATTTGTTTAATATATTTTTTTTAAGGTTTTATTTATTTATTTGACAAAGACAGAGAGATAGAGAGAGAGCACAAGCAGGGGGAACAGCAGGCAGAGGGAGCAAGAAAAGCAGCCTCCCTGCTGAGCAGAGAGCCTAACCACCTGAGCTGAAGTACTTAACTGACTGAGCTGCCTGGGTGCCCCACAGTTGTTTACTCTTCTAGGTTTTCTTCAGAGATATTCATACTGTCTACAATTAGAGATAATTTTTTATCATTTTTCTTCAATTTTTGGTAGGTTTTATTTGTCATACTGCCTTCACTATGATAACATTTACCGTGGAGATTGGAAAGTCATTATCTGATTATTACATTTGAGGGCACATGTCTAAAGTTTCCCTATTAAAGTGATCTTATAATTGGTTGTCAGGTTCAGAAAATTTGCTTAGTGCTATTTATTTTGTAATGATTGATTTTTTTCTGAGTCTATTGCAATGATCAAATAGTTTCACCTTTAATCTATCACTGTGTTATGTCAATAAAATCTTCTAATATTGAAATATCTTTGACTTGCTTTGAAAAACTGTATTTAGCTTTTTAATTTAAAAAAAAAAGATTATTGCTGAAATTGATGTACTAGTTTCTTTTTCTTTTTTAAAAACTTAGAATAGTTGTATACATTGATTTTTTTATGTAAAATTATTATTAGTGTTACAGAGCATTAGTTAACTTCATCTACTCTTCTATTTCCTGAGATAATTTATAGTAAGTATTAAAATGCAGTCCTTCATTTGGTAAAACCCTCATCAATCTGACCAGAACTGGTGAACTTCTGAAGGAGAGGTTTTGGTTGCCTCTTCATATTTTAGCAATGTTTAACTAATCCTTCCCTCCTCTCAATCCCTCTTCCTTCCCATTTTGTTTTGACAGCTTCTTTTTACTTGTTTTCAGTCTTTCTTGCTTTTAAATTTTTCTCTCAAAGTTGTAAATTTACCTCTAGTTATTCTTTTCACTGCATTCTTTAAGTTTTTTTTATGAATCTCTCATTACTGTTTACTATGTAATTTCTCTAATTTACTATTTACTATTTGAATTCTCTAAATTTATCTAATTTACTATGTAATTTCTTCTTTAAACCATAAATAATTTAGGATTGCATTTCAAATTTCTAAACATCTGGTTTCTACAGTGTATTTGTAAATATGCTGTGAGTTTTAGCTATAATTGTTGATACATTATTGAATTTTACTTTGGTTGATACTTTTTGTTGGTAGGATAGCAATTATTTGAAATTTGATGAGACTGAGTCTGACATGGTTAAGCTTTTTTTTTTGTAAATATAACATATGTATTTGAAAAATATATTCTTGCTATGATTGGTACAGTATGTGTAGGTGTGTGTAAAACATATGTGTAAATATTTATGTAACATTTTCTTATTCTCAGTAAAAATTTTGGCCTGCTTGAATTATTATGTTGTAGAAGTATGTATATTAAAATCCTAATGATCAAGATTTGCTGATTTCTTTGAATCCAGTTATTTGTGTTATCATTTTAAATCTTTAGAGTTTATTTTTATCATATATAATACATTATGATTTTGTGTTCTTGGTGGATTATTGTATTATTTTTCATAACTTTATAACGTATTTTCTAAATTTATATAAATTATAGTTATGTATTTTGTATTTTAAATATTTGTATCATAAGTACTTATTTACATCATAATATTATAGTTATATCAAATATTATACCTGTGTCCTACTTTATTTTTATTGCTTTTTTCCCTTAATTATATTTTGTTTGATAATTTTGTCATATCTGTGCTATAGCTGTTTGTACGGCTTTATTTTGGAACTTAATGTATATTTTCACTTTAGATGTGTGTTTTTGTTGTTGTTGTTTTTTAAGATTTCACTTATTTATTTGACAGAGAACAGGAGTGCACAGGCAGGCAGGAGCAGAAGAGGGAGAAGGAGAAGCAGCTTCGTCCAACCCCCCACCCCCCCACCCCCCCAGGCAGGGAGCCTGATATGGGGCTAGATCACAGGACATTGGGGTCATGACCTGAGTTGAAGGGAGTTGCCTTAACTGACTGAGCCACCCAGGTGCCCCTAGATGTGTTTTGTTAAAGCAGTATATAGCTTGACTTAAAAATATATAATCTAAATAGTTGCAATTTCTTAGGGGTAGCGTCTGTATTGCTGAAATATTTAAGCTTGTTTCTAAATCATGTATTTTTGTTGTTCACTGATTACCATTATTTTTTAGCCCCCTTTCTAACTTCTGTGAGATTGTTCAGGTTTCCTGTTACTTCTCTTATTTTTATTTTCATTCTTTCTTTCCTTTCTTCTTCCCTTATTCTCTTTCCTTTTTGGTCTGCTATGAAGTTATAGAGCATGTGTATATTCTACTCCATATAAGTAATGCTGATTTTTCAATACATCTCAATTTATTCTGCTGTGTAACTATGTCATATGTTTGCCTAAATCCAATAAGGCTCCTATTGTCCTCTAACCATCCATTGCATATCTGTCAGTAGGTAATAGCATTATTGTCATCATTGCTTTGAAATGTAGTTTGAGATTTTTAAACATAAATATTAGTTGTCTTGTATTAAGCATTTTTATCAACATATTTGTATTAATTTTTGTTCTGTTTTGTCCTCAACATTCTTTCTGGTTTCTCATTTCATAAGTCTTCACAATTGAATGATAGTTTGGCAGGTGATAATATTGGGGTTGACAGTTACTTTTCCAAAGCAGTGGGAAAGCATTTCATTATTATCTTGTGCATGCTCCATGTAGCAGTTTTGCTGATGGACTTATGCACTCTTCATAATTACTTTTTGGTAGACTATTTTTATTTTTGTTGGTTTATATTTCTTTTTATTCCTGAATTGATGCAGTTTACTATGCTGTGTCAAGATATGAGCTTATCTTTATTCTGCTCTCTGCTAGGAATATACCTGCCACTTGCTTAGTTGACTTCTGAAACGCCCATTTGAAGATATTTGATGAAACTCTTTAAACTCTAAGTGTATAGTAAATTGATGAGTATTTTCCAGTTCAGCAATTTTCCAAGAAACTGTGGCTATTCTCATGACATTTTATTAAATAACATTTTTCATTTCTAAGATTTCCCACACCACCTGTTCTTTTTCTATTTTGGCTGATTTTGTTACCACATTTTGTGCTTTAAGTTTTCAGTATTCCTCAGCATTTTACAATTATTTGTGTAACATACTTGTCATTATTCCATATAACTAATTGCATCTGGGATAAATATGTTACATATAATTTGGATATCCTTCTTAGCCTTACTTTGCTCCATGTGATTTATAACTTGTGTTGGCTAGCTCATTGCAATTGATTTGTTTATTAATTTATTCATTTATTTTCTCTCTGACTCATTGCTTTGTTTCCCCATCTCTTATGAGTTGCCTCCGTTTGTTTCTACTCAGGGTCTTTGTCCAGAATCAGATATCATAATGACCTCTGAATCTGTTGTCTCCAAAGTCATAGTACTGATCAGAGCTCAACATTTATATTCCATGTCTGGAGTATTGGGGATGTTTGTTTTATTTTTATGTGTGGTAATTTTATTTTGCTTTTCTATTTTTCAGTCTTATCTCCTCATGTGTCTTTGCAGGAAAAGTGGTGAATCAAAGCATGGGCTCATTTTACCTTTTTAACTAGAAGACTTTGTGACTGTTTACATGTACTTTTGAGTCACCGTAGGACTTCCTTTATCTCTTTCTGTTGCCAATGTAATGGATCCTTTTCCATGTACTCATTATTATGTAGCATCACTTTGGGAAAACTTCAACTGTCATAATGTTTTATAAGTTAAATTTGTCAAAATAGAAAATTAATTTCTTACAGATTTGGAATTACAGTGTCTCAGAAATTTATTTTGAATGTAGAGAGCAAAGTGAAGACATTTGACTAAAATCTGACTTAAGGTACTACTGAAAGTAATTATCACTGGAGTATTATTATACAAATAACATATAAGGGTCTGTGGGAATTTTATACTGGGTTGAGAGTAATGGGATGATAGTTTGGAATATTGAGAACATTAGGCTTTGAGTTAGGAGATGGGAATCTATTCTGGGCTTTTCCAGTAAATAGGTGAAAGAGGTTAAAAGATTTGGAACCTTCTCTGAAGGTTCTCTGCACAATTGATGTGTCCTTTGTAAGATTAAAGTGTTGGGATACAGAACTTCTAAGATTCTTTACCATCTCTCATATATGATTCTGACATTCTAATTGACGTTATGCTTCTGAAATGATATCTAAGGTTTGCCAGCAGCTTTAATCAGAATAGAAGCAATTTTTATAGAAGGTGGAGCTATAAAGAGAATAGATTCTAAATGAGGCATTTGGACTTACAAAGGGAAAAAAAATGGGATATTGCACAGGTAGAAAAATAATTATAACGGAAAAGTACATAGCTGTAGGCAAACACTAGTTCAATTTCCAGAGTTCAGGTTTTTTTTTTTTTCTGGAGAAGAATATTTTATCTGGATAGTTTAAAAGTACAGTATTGTGTTTTCAGTTTTCAAGTTTGAAAATTACTTTGATCCACAGCTTAGTTTTTATTTTAGCCTTGAACATAAAAAAAGAGTGCATAGAAGTCTAATAAGCAGAGTGATAATGTCCTCATATTTTGGGGGAGGTCTTCCTCCCCCAAAATTCAGTGTCTTCTATTTTGTGGGTATAGAGGAAAGTTGGCAAATGTACACTCATTTGCTGAAAAGGAGGGGAAAACCACTCCATGAACTGGATTTTCTTTCCCCTAAAGAAATACATATTTGAAGTTTAGGAGATCATACAGTGATAGTTATCATTTTTTGATAATCTACTTAATGTCAAGTATGTACAAAATGCTTTATTTTATTTTATAATTGAAGCCTTGAAATAAATTCCCCTAATTTACAAATAACATATTTTCAGAGAATCAAGGCAACTCAAAAATGTTAACATTAGTTCAATCAAAGGCAATAATCAAGTGGAAATCATGTTTGTATGTTCAATATCCATCATAACCTTTAGCTATTTGTATTGTTTGCTGAACTGATTTTATTTTTTTTTAAGATTTTATTTATTCATCTGAGATAGAGAGAGAGAGAAAGGGAGAGAGAGAAAGTACAGGCAAGCGGAGAGGATGAGGAAGAGGGAGAAGCAGATTCCTTGCTGAGCCAGGAGCCCAAGAGGGGGCTCTATTCTAGGACCCGGAAATCATGATTTGAGCTGAAGGCAGACATTAACCATCTGAGCCACCCAGGAGCCCCTGATCTGATTTTAAACAGAAGGTAACTTTGAGAATGCAAAGTGTGTAGAGATTTTAAATATTCATCAATCTAAGAAAATCTACTTGCACATTTCAGATCTTTGCTAGACTTCTTAAAAATCTTATACAGGGTCTAGAAGTTTTTATGTAAAGCTCCTGAATTTGATAATTCACACTACTTTATACTTCAGAAAGGTGATTTTTGCATTTACTATATATTATGTATCACCTGCAGAAGTGCCTAATGTAGAACCTTGTCATCAAATACATAATTTCTATAGAAAAATATATATATATTATATATATCCAACCTAATATATATATATATATATATATATATATATATATTTTATATATATCCTACCTAATATATATATTAGGTGGGATAATTGGCATCTCAACAAATTAGGTTTTGCTATCAAATGATTTTGAGGCATACTTCACAAAAACAGTTTTTTCAGAGCATTTTGTTTTTGGATGGTGTGCCTATGTTATATTACAAGTACAGAGAACCAGATGGAAGAGAGAGTAATATAAAAATATGTTAAAAAAATCTGTTTGTAGGATGCAGAAATGTACTGTAATTCAACAACCTTTGAGGCTATTGATATGTTTAGCTGATTCAGTCACATATTTGTCATGTCTTCTTGAGACAGCAAAACTGTAGAGAGGACTGGTTGGGTGGACTTAGTGGGGCAATGTGTGTCAGAAAATTAATTTTTTTTAAAAATAGGAAGCTAATAATTTAGAAGCAAATAGACTTAGGGTCTTGACTTTTTCAGTGACACACACTTAGCAATAAAATCAAAAGAAAGGACAATGAATAGATAATTTAAAAAGAAAGTTTAAAAATTGATGAGTCACCATTAAAATGCTGGAGCCACTCTAGATTGAGTTCTCATGTTGCTCATATATGAAGTCACTTGAGAGCAAATTCAAGTAAAAACAGAAAAATTTCTTCAAGAGGGAGAAAAGAGACATTTGCTAAGTAAATAAATAAGAGAAAAAGTTTAAAAAGCAAATAAATGTAGTTGACATACAAACTTTTTTAACAGAAGGAATTTTGTTAAACAAATACATAGAGTTTGATATGTATTCATTTAGTGTTTGCATGCAGTTTTAAATTTTGCATCATACAGCGAGTGTTCATATAAATAGACTCTCTGTACTTCAAAGTCAACAACAAAAAAGAGGGATAATTGTGCTTATTGTGGAAGGACTGCTGTCTGAAGGAGAATATTTCATTTTAGTATAGAAAGACACGACGTAATAAATAAACATTCTGAAAAGAAAAAAATGTCTCTTCAAGATTTTATCTTCTCTGGGTAAGTAGTGGTATCCTTCTTTAGCAAAAATAGGTAATACGCATGGAAAATCTGTGTCTGTACCTTTTATTATTCTATTACACAGTGTGGTGTTCTTTACTGTTATGAAAGCAACACATTGAGTAGTAAGCTAGGGGTTTAGGGAGATTACACTGGGTGACATCTCAGGCTGAGCACTTGCTAGCTGTGACAGAATGTGAAGGACAGTCTGGAATGGGAGGTCGTGTGCGTCTGAGCAGTGAATCTCTAGTGAAGGAGCACGGGACCGCAGTCAGGTGGCTGTACTTGCCAGTCAGAAAACCCTTGGCAAGCTGCCTACAGTTCTGAAGCTCATTGTTTCAGTGAAATAATGGCTAACTCACAGACTTGTACGTGAGAGCATTTTGTAAATGGAAAAGAATAGTAATAAGAAAAGGCAGTGTTAATAATACATTGCTTTAATGGAATGGTGCCGTGGTTTGGTCTCTCAGTCTGGTTCAAGATTTGGTTGTTCGCCCAGCCAGCTTCTGACCTCAGACAACATACTTCACCTCTTATGTCCTTAGTTTCTGAAGTTGTAAAACAGAGACAATATCTGTAATAGTGGGTATCTTCCATTTTTTGACCACAGCGTAAAGAATGATCCCTCCTGTGGCAGGCACAGACTCAGTTCTCAATGACGTGACTTTCTATCATGGTACTGAGAAGATACTGATGGTGGTGGGGGTGGTACCATCCATGTCCTCAGAGCGGTTCGGGTTCCAGATCTCAGGAGCAGATCCCTCTCAGCAAGAGAATTAGGCTATGGTTATGCAGAGGGAGAATATGCATGTTTAAAGTCACTTTGAATGTTATTTAGCTATTTTTTTTCCAAATTATTTTTAATGTATTCCATCTTTTCCTATTGAAGCTAGTTTTTTGTGCTTTTATTCATCATATAATTACAAATGTCTTGTATTTCACAATTATGAAGTTGACTGGTGCTTTTTTTTTTTTCATAAAGAATTTATTTACTTATTTGACAGAGATCACAAGCAGGCAGAGAGAGAAGAAGGGAAGCAGGCTCCCTGCCGAGCAGAGAGCCCCATGCAGGGCTGAATCCCAGGACTCTGGGATCATGACCTGAGCTGAAGGCAGAGGCTTTTATCCACTGAGCCACCCAGGTGCCCCAATTGGTGCTTTTAAAAAATATCAAATTTCATATTTAAAATTATCCAGTCATCTTTAGGTTCAGTAGGACTGAACCACTTCATGTGTAAAAAGTAAATATGAAACAGTGATCATCATCATACATTTTAGTATTGATTTTGAGGATGATTTTCAAGATTCATAAAACAGGAAAAAAAAGGGTTTATACAACAACATTTTTCCAATAGGAGTTAAGAATTTGGTTTCATTTGGCTGGATTCAGTTAAGGTAACTCAATTTTTTCCCATTACACATAGGTTTTTAAGCTTCTCAGGATACTTTTTCTGTATATGATTTGAAACACTTTTAATACTTCTTTCATTCAATAAATGAAAGCAACTGTCGGATAGAGGTTTCTGATTTTACCACTTTTCTTATAAAAGGGAATTTTGCAAAGCCATAGTTACCCTTCTTTTTGTACAAAATATCATTTTTTAAAGATTTTATTTATTTATTTGACAGAGAGAGATCACAAGTAGGCAGAGAGGCACACAGAGAAGAGGAAGCCCACTCCTTGCTCAACAAAGAGCCCGATGTGGGGCTTGATTCCAGGACCCCGGGATCATGACCTGTGTGGAAGGCAGAGGCTTTAACCCACTGAGCCACCCAAAATACCATTTTCTATTGTGAGAACTGTTTTGCTAGTCTAATTGTCTTCCAATATATTTATGCTTTGTTGTTTATGACATCTTTTTGTAACTTAGCAGTTTTTAATCTGTTTCTTTCCTTTTCTGTAAATGAACACATTGCTCCAGAATTAATGTAGATGATAAGTAGCATCAAGCAAGTCAGAGATTTAATCTGAAGAATATTTTATGAAAAGTCACAATTTTATTTAACTTATGTTTTGGAACAGCTGTCCAAGCCATAATGTAAAAGAGTTGTGAATAGAAAGAGGCTATTATAACCTTGATTAATAATGAATAATCTGACCGTGAGTCTAGACTTAAAAATCTTGAACAAATTCATACTTCTTGTTGAAAATGAAGCCTAGATTTGAAATCATCAGTCTTATTTTCCATTGAAGCCAGGGGCAAGCTGTGACCTCACTTTCACAATTGAACCAGATTAGAGTTATAATCATACAAAGGTGCTGTGTATCTCCCTTATTGTAAAGAAGTTAAGTTATTCTTTTCATTCGTATTTCCAGAGCCAGAGCCGCATAGTGTAGAACATTCAGAGGTCTCAATGACAAAGTTCTCCATTATTCTTAATGCTATAAGACAATTTTAAATATCTAAAAATGAGTGTTTCACAGAAGAAAAGTATATTCAGCCATAATCTAGTTTTATAAAAATTCTAAAAATATGCTTAATGGAATATTTATAAAACATGTTTGGATCTTTTAAGGTTTACTGCAGTATTAATCTCTAACTTCCTTTTGAGGGGGGAAACTATGCTGTGAGTAAGATTTGGGAATGCATATCACTTCTTTATGATCAGAGTAGAAAAATATAGGCCTTCATTTGCAGAAAAAGCAACAAAAGGGTAAAAGGTTTAGCAGACTGACCAGGTAGATACTTAATAGCTGGGAGCTGGATTTCTAGAAAAAGAGTTTCCATGTTCCCAGCATTTTGAGATGAAAAAGAAAGTACTATTAACAAAATCCCTGAATTTAGCTGAATGAAGACAACCTTACACCTGGAGGAATCATAGCAAATTTTGGGAATCCCAATCTGCTCATGCTAGACTGATGACCCTATTGACTTTTTTTTTTTTTTTTTTTAATTAGGTCAATTGGGAGATTATCCTTTTTTTTTTTTAATTTAATTTTAATTTTTCAGTGTTCCAAGATTCATCATTTATGCACCCACACCTAGTGCTCCATGCAATACGTGCCCTCCTTAATTCCCACCACCAGGCCCTTTCAACCCCCCAGCCTCTCCCCTCCAAAACCCTCACTTTGTTTCTCATAGACCCTATTGATTTTAAATGAAAGGAACACCTATGAGAATTATTCCAGGAACCAGCAATAAGAAAATCACAGGATAGAATCCTTTACCTGAGTAAATGAAGGTGGCAGCATTGAGAAGTTTGAGGGATTTTATAAGTCGGTATGAAGCCCCAGACTTATTTTACCTTAATGAAAGGTCATTTATAGAAGAACATTCTAAATACAACTAGGAGATGGAGGTCAGTTTCAGGTATGAATACGTGATGAACTGAAAGATCAGATGGTCACAATTAAAGATGTATGAGAAAGGTAGTGGACTTTACATAAGCACATCACTATTTGATAATATAACTGATTTTCTAATTAATCATTGGCATTTAAGTTATTTTAATAGAAATGTTTTTCTCAGGCCAATAATTTTCACTAGTAATTTTGAGTGTAGTTTAGAGCAATATTTCTCAGGTTGTGATACATGATATAACTGCTTTAAAAATCTAAGGAATAACATGGAGGACATTGGGAGAAGGAGAGGAGAAGTGAGTTGGGGGAAATTGGAGGGGGGAGGAGACGAAGCACTAGAGACTATGGACTCTAAGAAATAAACTGAGGGTTTTGGAGGGGTGGGGGTAGGGGGTTGGGTGAGCCTGGTGGTGGGTATTGAGGAGGCAGGTATTGCATGGAGCACTGGGTGTGGTGGATAAACAATGAATCTCAGAACACTGAAAATAAAATAAAATAAAATAAATCTAAAGATGGGGGCACCTGGGTGGCTCATTCGTTAAGTGTCTACTTTTGACTCAGGTCATGATCCCGGGGTCTTGGGATCAAGCCCCACATCGGGCTCTCTCTTCTGCAGGGAGACCGCTTCTCCCTCTCCCATTCCCCCTGCTTGTGTTCCCCCTCTCTCTGTCAAATAAATAAATAAAATCTTAAAAAAAGCAAAAAATAATAAAAAAAATAAAAACCTAAGGATGATTGCCAAAACGCATATTACTAGGGCCCAGTCCATGCATGTTAAGTAAAATTGCAGAGTTGGTATTCACAACTCTGCAGTTTTAGAGCTTTCTAATTTTTTTTTTTATTACACAGTACTATTTAAGAACCACTAGCTTCAATTGTGTATGTATAACATGGCCATGTGTAATTGAGGAAACAATAAGTAATTCACCAAGTAATAGGTCCAAATACCTTGACTGAGGGATAATTCTCTTGTAATTTTAATCTCTAAATGTAAGCCTGTGAGACCATAGGCTTTACCGTATTATGATTATCATAAATCAGGTTCTGTATTAATGTTTGTACTTGAAATTTTGAAGGATATGACTGATTTTAAGGAACCAGTACACAACCAGACAGCTTCAAAGAGCACAATAAATTTCATCTGTGCTTTAGTCCATTATGTCAAAATAGAATGCTGACTGGTAAAAATTTCAAGCAAGCATAATGTATAGTATACCCCAATGTAATGTGGAGGATCTAGAGAAACATATTTCACAAAGAAAAAAAAAGGCTTGATTCTCCATCAAAAGTAAAGCATACATATAAAGGTATTGTATAATTGTGTAATACTGAGTGTTTTCAACGTTTTTCACTGATTATTATCCTAAAATTAATTTTGATAGGGAATTACAGTAAGTCCTCTCTACGTTTTTATTTTACCACAAATGAAATTTCAGCGTAGAGGCCATTTTCATTGATAGTAAACTACTCTTAAATGCAATAGAAATGCCTCTATGATGCCAGAAATGTTTGTAAGTCTTATTTTTAAATATAAAGAAAACTGAGATGAAAGGAAGTTAAATGCTTCTTCCAGGGTCATCTATGAAGTCAGTGGCAGGCAGAATTACAGAGAAGAGTGAATGGTGGCTTATACTTATTAAACTATTTATTTCCTAATTTTTTAAGTTAATTTCCTATTTTAAGTTAAATTTTCTAATTTGAGTTAATTTCCTATTAAACTTATTTCCTAACATTAAATTTGTGAACATTAAAAATGAAAGTCCTTTTTCAAGCAAAAATGGATTTATGTAGGAATAACAGAAGATTGCATTTTGGGACAAGCAAGTTATGGTAAAGCCATAGTCCAGCCCAATAAACGAAGAAGAGGAATGTTAGTTTCTGGGAAAGAAGGAGGAAGTTGGGAGCAGTTGCTTTGAATAAAAGTCCGGTGGAGAAAAGCACATGTCCATGAGGATTACTCACTGGGTGAGTTGCAGGAGTAGTCTCTTGTAGGAAATGCAATGTCTATCTTTCCCCTTTGGGGGCTGAAATTGATCCTTTCCTGCTGATGATTCTTCCATTGGGGTCTGTAATGGACAGTTCTTCCTATAATTCATGTTGAGGAGTACTGTGCCCCCCCTTCTAGCCTCCCTATTCCATTTTAGTGCAATTTCCCTTTATTAATTTTCAGATCCAAACACGTTCCTAGCAAAGTATTTAAAGTATTGTCTATTTCAGCTCCACAGTGATGTGCGCACGCATGTGCGCGTGGTGTGTATGTGTGTAAGTGTGCACACACACAAATTCTCCATATTCACTATTACAAGGGTTTATTTTTAATTATATACATTTTTGAGGAATAACTGCTTAACAAATCAAGAAAAAAAGCTATCACGGCACCAACTTCACTTGGACTATAGATTTAGAAGAAAAGTTGATTTTTCCAAATTTTAACCTAGGTCCTGGTTAAAAGCTTTGGAGACTTTTTGATAAAAGTTTGTAATGTTGTTTGTTTTTACATAGGAACTTCTTTTGGAAAAGAGAATCATTTATTGATAGGGAACTCATCTGATTTTTAAAAAATGCATTATGTTTAAACTTTATGGAAAGACTAATAAAGGCATTATAATAGATCCTTCAAAACTTAATTTTTAAAGTGGTTGAAGGTTTTTTGTTTTTTTTTAAAGATTTTATTTATTTATTTGACAGGCAGAGATCACAAGTAGGCAGAGAGGCAGACAGAGAGAGAGGGGGAAGCAGGCTCCCTGCTGAGCAGAGAGCCCAATGTGGGGCTCGATCCCAGGGGCTCGATCCCACGACCCTGGGATCATGACCTGAGCCGACGGCAGAGGCTTTAACCCACTAAGCCACCCAGGCGCCCCATGGTTGAAGGTTTTGATGATAATTTAAGCACCATATGTTTCAGATTTACTCACAACTCAGTTGTGTAAAGTTCTGTAAAGATTATTGCATCATATGGAGGAGTGGAATGATAAAGACAGGGACCCCACGCCCAAGAGCTTATTTTGCTCCTTTCCTTCTTCCTTTCCTCACTCCCTCTCTTTCTCTCTCCTTTCCTTCTTCCCTTTCTTCCTTCTTTCCTTTCCTCCTTCCAATTCTTTTCCCTGAGAGAATATTTCTATTGGGATTTCAAAAGGCATTAGAACCCTTTATTTATTAATAATGCATCATACACAGGACTCAGATAGAGTTAAAAATCATTAGCACTGAAATAGAGAATAACCTAAGGCTTTTCTAATTGTGTCCTCCACCCCCATGTCACATTCTCTGATGCAGAGGGGAGAGCTAACTATGCATAGTCTCCACCTGGCTTCAGGGAAGTTTTTAGGAAGACTTCATGCCCTATCTTGATCACCGTTGTGAGGCCCTGGGACTTGTTTGGTAATCTCAAATCCTGTCTTGGATACCTCAAGTCAGGTATTCTTACTGTATTGACTCCGTAGTGAGAAGAGAAGCCTCTCAGTTTCAGGGCAAGTATCTCTGAAAGAAAGAGCCCCAAAGAGCTGAGGCCACATGGATACAGCAAACCATTTCTAAATTTCACAATGAGCTAAGTCATCCTTCTTCCTGCTGTCAAAATTAGGAAGTAGCTAAGAGTAGGAGATAAGTAGCCAAGAGTAGGAAAAAAGATTGTTTTGGGAAGACAGAAAGCAATGGTTACTTTATAACTTTCAGAGCTGATTGGCCATCCCAAGCCTCTCTCTCCCTTTCTCCTCTAAGGCATATCCCCGACTCTATCTTGTTGTGACAACGCATTTTAAAGTAAATAAAATATTTTCTCCCAAATATAATAATAGAACACTAAACCAGTGGTTTTCAGCTTCTCTTCACATTAGAATAGCCATGGTATCATTTTAGGAAAATAATAATTTTAGGACCTCAATCCCTAAAAGACCTAATCTGTCTAGGATAGGACCCACACACTGTGTTTTTGTAGAGCTCCCCCAGTGATATGATCATGCAGACAGGTTTAAACCCTGTTGCTCTGAATTGAAAGGAAATTGGCAACAAAAACAATACAATATATAAAATGTGACATTTGAACTTTTATTTTGAAACTCCTATTCTGAAATTACATATAAAATCTTGATTTAAAGGATTCAGAAACAAAGATCTATGCAAGTCCACATTAAACTCTCTCCTGCTGTCTCCCAAACCAGGCAAAATACAGAGGAATGAAATGGCCCACCTGGCTTCTGTCTCTCTTTGATCTGTTTGAAGATGGAGCTCTGGCACTGGTGTATGGGACAGATTGAGCGAGGAGAACATGGAAAGAGGCAAGAGGCTGTTTTGGTAGTAGGTGAGAATGAAGATCTAGAGCATGGCAGTTGGCAAACGCATTAAAACGGAGATGCCAGATTGTCTTTTATGATAATTACTCGAGCTCCTGCAAGAGTCTGAAAATACTTTTTTCCAGATAATTTTACAGAGTGAAAATTAATGAAGTCCTCATAAATGAGCTTACGTTAAAACAAAAGCGTTGCCCCTCCACCCCGAGCTCTTAGAAAATTGTGAACCTTGTAAAATTTACTCCTTCCTTCCTAGATGGTTTTGAATGAGCTTTCAGAGTTTTTCTGCAGGATCCTGGATGTATCTGGAGCAACACATTGTGATCCTTGAGATTAGGCGAGCAGCACAAGCTTCCACCTGCTCCATTCAACTCCCTTCCTGTTCCTCAGCGACGCCAGCTTCCATCAGGTTCCTTCTGTGCGTTAGGGTGGGCAGGTGGGGGATGGTGGTCGAAAACAGCACAAAAAGATGTTCTGCATCAGATATATGGGAAACTTCTTGGATTAAGATCAGTGGGTTAAAGCCTCTGCCTTTGGCTCAGGTCATGATCCTGGGGTCCTGGGATTCAGCCCCGTTGCATCGGGCTTCTTCCTCAGCAGGGAGCCTGCTTCCCCCTCTCTCTCTCTCTGCCTCTCTGCCTACTTGTGATCTCTAGCAAATAAATACATAAAATCTTAAAAACAAAAAAAAAAAGAACATTCATCGGAAAACCAACATTATTTTCCTCAGGTTTATATATGATACAGGACATTTCTATGGTGTGAAACTCCTTGAAATGATAGGAAGTGTTATCAGTGGCTTTGCATTGCTACTGAAAGCAGAACATAAACAAGTTCTAATAAAAGCAGAGGAACTAAAGCTAAAGAAATCTCTGGAAAAGCAGAACATGTGCAGTATTCTTACCAATACAAGTGACAAATGAGAAAAAACCTACCATATACGTTGGAGAGGCCCCTTTGTATGCTTTTTTGAAATATGTAAAAATTATGAAACGAACCTCTCTATAGTATAATATATTTAAAAGACCATTTTTGGGGCTATAAATGAAAAAAATATATATATGGACTGAACTTAGCTTTCTGCTATAAAAGCAGACCACAGTATATTGTAACCTTTGTCTAATCATTGCTTTATTGTATCGCTTCTGAAGTTTCACAGAAATGAATGAACTTTATCATCTCTGATAGGAGTGAGATAATTATGGAAGTGACAAGAATTATGATTTGAATTCTTTTTTTTTTTTTTGGTTGTGTTACGCACGGATACAGTAGTCCACTCTGTATATCTTCCCCTTTTATAATGTGCTTTTCACATTGCTACAAGCCTTACCTACATCCTAAGAAAAAGAATATTTCCCAAAATAAAACTAAGGTGTAGTTCTTACCCTTCCCTTTCTCTCTCCCAGAAATATGATGGAGAAATTACCTGCGCTAAGCCTTTCTTCATTAGAGAAATTACCATACTCTGAAATTTGAGTAAACACTGAAATCTCTAGGCCTCATAAAGCACAACATATAAATAAAGCTGAGAAATTTAACAAAATTCTTCAAATTATTCCTCACATATATGGCCCCTTCATCTGGCACTCCCCAGAGGGATGGGGCGACGCAGCACAGGTGAAGGAACACTCCACCAGCCTCTCCCTTCATTCCTCTTCTTTGCCCCAAAAGGTGGAGGGCAGTGCCTTTCCAGTCCTTCCAACCTGACCTGCATTCCATCCCCGTTGACCCCAGAGAGTCCCACAATGTGGTGGCACGGAGAGCACTGTCACTGTCTGGCTTTATTGAAAGGAAATGTAGTAGGTTTCCTCTAGGGAGTTCTTAAAAAAAATGCTGATTCTGGAGCAGTCTCATATATGTTTTTCCTTGGTCAGGTATTTCTCACATGTTTTGTTATCAGAGTATCATCCTAATGTCTTGCAGTTGTGTGGACACGTTTTATAATGAAGATCTTCAGTGGGGTCTGAGCAGCATTTAATAAAGTTTCTGTGTGTAAAACAGCACTGTGCAAAAAGAACGTCTAAAAATGTCATAATCATACCACATCAGATGATGTCCCCATGTCGAAAGACAGAGATGCCAAATCTTTTATTTATTTTTATTTTTTTATTTTTTAAGATTTATTTCTGTGACAGAAAGAGAGAGAGAGAGAGAGAGATCCCAAGCGGGGGGGGGGGGGGTGTGGAGGGAAAAGGAGAGAAGCAGGCTCCCTGCTGAACATGCAGCCCAACTGCAAGAGTCCATCTCAGGACTCTGAGATCATGAACTAAGCTGAAATCCAGAGTCAGGCACTGACTGACGGAGCCACCCAGGTGCCTTGAGATGCCAAATCTTCCTATTTTTCAATAGAAGTCACAAATCAGAATGTTTACGTGAAATGACTATAAAATAGTATTGGGGGGGCACCCAAATCTAGGAGTTAGAATTGGCCCAAGAGCTTCCAGATTGAGACCTTCAGGTTAAAGACACAAGAAAGGGGAGTAGTATGATTCCAGTAGTCTCTTCTTTCCTCAAGGTGACCCATTTCTGTGTTCTTCTATTATTAGAAACCCCCTTTGGGCACCCATTTAGCACCTTCCATTTCCCGTCCTCCACTTAGCCGTCTCCACTGCCTCTTACAAACCTTGATTTATGGGTAGATCTGCTGTTTCCATGTGGAAATATAAGCTCCTTGATGCCAGGCATCATCATCTTCTTTTGGAGCCCAACAGGATGCTCTGCCTTTGCAATCTCAAGTGCGTGTTGGATAAAAAATGGTCATCCTTCGTCTGTTAACCAACAGGATGCAGGGGCTATTATCATGCTTATCTTACAAATGGGGAAACTAAAGCTTTGATAATATATCATCAGTCTAAAGTTAGACAGTGTGTGGTAAAGCTGAGATGGGAGATTACAGTGGCGTTAGCCACAACAGAGTGCCTACTGCCTTAAGTCTTCTTCTGATCATCTGCTTTTCCATATTCAGTATAGCGAAAGAAACTAACATACCAGAAGAAATATGGTAGGTGAATTTGCTACCTGATTTCTGGTCTTCACAAGCTACACTTGAATTAAAAAATCCAAAATTAAAAAATAAAAATATAGGTTAAAAATATTTTATATCATTATTTTATTTGTCATAACATTCTGTCCATACTATCTCTCTTTAATCTGAATCAGTTCAGAAGAGTAAATAACATTTCCAGTACCAATAACTAAGGATGTTAGGATTTGAAGCTGGGTATTTGACCCCAAATCCAATTATCCAGTGCTTGTATCCAGTTTGACTTATTTACTCACTCTTCATCTTTAATCAAGGGACTGTGTGGCAACATGGCCTTGCTTTGACTCCAGAAGGTACCTGCCCCCTTCCTCTCAAAAGACAGGTACCAAGCCAGGAGAAAACCTTGTTAAAACAGTACTCCAACTTTGTTGTTTTTAGGTACAAAAGATTCTGAACTCAAGAAAAGAGGATGGATTCATAGCCACTTTTTATGAACTTTATGTTTTGAATAAAGAAAAAGATATGTTGAAAAATAACTTCATATGCAAAGAGAAGAAAATATAAGCCTCTTCCTGATTTAACTAAACAGTAATATTCCTTTTCCTGAAATTTCTCTCAGGTCTAAAACTTTTAGGAATTTAGAAAGAAGCCGTGAAATGTTTTCATTCAATAATAGATCATTATAATATCTGACTTATTGTCACCCACCTTTGCTTTTATTCTGAATTTATAGTCCCTTTGCTCTCTTTTAAGAGTTTGATTCTGAAGGCATTAGTCTTGTCTAGTCAAATATAGTATGTCATACAATATAGATCTATCATTAAAATATAGATCTAGAATTTCGTATTCTGACTCTCAACAGATTTTGTTTGTGACAGATATGTTGAAGCTAGAAATCAAAGTATTATTTGAGTTTCAGAAATTCTGTGTTATTTATTTGATTCTAAAGTGATGGGCAGTTTTATTACTGCATATTTTCTATGCTCCCTAGTGTATTTTCTATACATAAATAATACATTTGTATGAATGTTCAAAGAGATTTCTAATTTAAGTAAATGAAAAAGATTGCTTAACAAGGGTTTGGAGTCTTGGTCCTTCTGATTCTTTTATCTTGATTTCTAAAACAATGCTAACAGACAATTTGAACTATAGTCTTCTGAAGAATTTGGAAAAGTCTTGAAAAAGAAAGAAAAACCCATAAAAAGGTATGGGACTGCCATAAAAGAAAAAAAAAAAGAGATAAACTGGAGGAAAAAGGCATTTAGAGTTATAGTTGTTTGTTGGCAAGAAGATGCTGGCAAGAAAAAATTTTAAGAGTTTAAATGATGTTAATGCAACTGAAAAGCAATGTCCAAGTGTGTTTTCCTTTCAGCAAGCAATTTTCTGCTAAGATGTTATTGGTAAAGTTAAGGACCAAAGTAGCCATTTGCTGGCAGTTTATTTGGAGTAGCAGAAGAAATTTATCCCGAGACTGTATGTGGTCTGCTCTTGAAAGTCAGCCAAAGAAGGCAAAGATGGAGCAGCTAAGAAATGCCAATCCTTGATCACAATATGACATTTAGAAGTGAAAATGAGTAATATTCAAATGGGTCTGAAGCTTTACCCCAACAGAGAAAAAAATACGTAAATTAAAAATGACAAAAGGATCAGAAAGGTTCCCCTTGTTGTACATGCTGAGACCAGTGGGGCTCCCTGTGAATGGGGAGTTCAGTGGTGGGTGGGACTAGAGTATTGTAGGTACCACATGACCTTGCTGTTCCTGTTACTTAGAAGTGGAGGAACCTAAGGGGCACAGTTGGGCTGAAGTTAGCATGATCTCAAGGATGCCACTGTCAGAGATAGACTGAAAAGCTCAGATCTTTTTACCTTCCTACTTATTCCCTGCTACACAGATATCTGTATAAATATTTGAGGAATGCATTGTTTTGAGTAAGGAAAGGATGTCAAAGTTAATTAGAAGGAAAGCTAAAATTGTCAATTCAGGGAAGGACTTAATAAGAAATTGTAGAAAGGAAGGAAAGTATAAACTAATTAGTGAACTAATTAATTATATTGTAGCAACAATTAAATTACATTTTAAAACATTTTGATGTATGTAATCTTATGTAAATTTTAAACCCAGTAGCGTTCAGAATGCTTTATGTATCGGGTATAGAAAGCAGATAAATCACTGCATTGGTAAATGAAGTGTGAGGTGTTAAAAATCTCAGTATTAATGAACTTTTCCAGATAAGAGACCAGGAAAAGTCTTTTCTGCCATTGCTTAGAGTTAACATTAATCTCTAATGAATATATGAAACCGCTGAACACATGAAAATTAGTTCCTCAATATAGCTGGTGTTTTGTTTATGCATCACTGTGTGTTTATATGAATATGCATCGTTATAATTTTATAGTTCGTATCCAAATGGGGAAAGTAGTGACATGTGGTAGAAAGAATATGGGATTGACTTCAGAAAACCTGCTTGTCCCATATCTGCTATTTTCACCTCTCTGCACACTTGTGCTTCACTCAAACTTTTTGTATCTACTTTGTTAATTTTTCAGATGAGAATAATAACTTTGTAATTGGGTCTTTTATTTGCTGAGATGACATTAACTAGTGTTGTCACTTAATATGTATGAAAATAAATTTTAAACTTAAAAGTAGTATCTTTTTGGTTACTACATTCTGTTTTAATTTATGAATTAAATTACTTTTACTTTTAATTACTTTTACTTTTAGTTGATATAAACTCTGAAATATGCTTGCTCGTTCCTATTTTATTAGCTATTCTGTGATTGGCAATGTTGTAGCTGCGACAGTGTGTTTTGGTGTACAGAGAACTCAAGAAATATGTTCTATACTACCATAGTGAAACTTCTAAGATATAGTACGAATAAGCATAGGCAACTCTATTAAGGCAAAATATACCTCAAAAAATTAATGCTGACATCTCAAGCAAATAGACCAGCACATCATATTGACCTATTTTGATTTGTACTGAGTGGTAAAGATTGCAACAAAATGACCAAAAGATCTCTAAACCTCAGATGGTATGTAGTTCAGTGAGAAGTAGATTAGTGCAAAGAAGACTGTCCCTTTGATTCAATTAATATCAATTTGCATTTTCCTCTTGGCTAAAATAACTACAAAAAACAGGAAGAGAGAAAAAAAAAGAGGGAAAATGGAATAAAGTATATGATGAGGAAAAAATCAAAAGGGCCTCCTAATAGCTGGAACTGAGGGAGATGGAGGGGACATGATGAGTCAGCCACTATCAAGACTAACAGCACACCTTGTTTTAACAGTAGTCTGATTAGCAGGAATAAGTTTCGTTGGGTAATGCTCCCTCTTCAAGGGGCCTGTGTAGGCTCTTATAGAATAATCGGAACTTTCTGTTCTACTGGCATGTGTGTAATGAATTCTTCTAGTTCTGCATGGTTATTAATTATGATTATTGAATTTATAATTCTCTTCTGTTCCTAATATTATACTCACATATTTTCAGTTATTTATTTATTTTTTTTGGCTGGTTGGTTTGTGCTTTTCTTTTTCCATTAGTTTCTTATTTTGTTTTTTTTCAGTTGTTTGCTTAGAGACTTTAAGTACCTGTTACTCTTTTTCTCCATTTGTTAATTTAATATAGCCTTTGAAACTGAATATTTTCAACTAAGTATTGAGATGCTGATGAGAACCCCCCCCGACTCCCCAACATAACTGTATTCTATAGGTGATCTGACCACTTTACGGAGAGGCTAAAATGTCAGAGTTTGTATGACATTTATTTGAGACTGCTCAATTGCTCTAGAGAAGAGTAATTCTCCAGACTTTTGCCTAGGGAATAGAAGATTGGTTACAGTTATTTAAGAACTGACTTGTGGGACATGGGCTCAGTCTCACTATTCAGTAAGGTCCTGCCATCCATTTCCTAAAGTAACACTATAAGGAAAATACATTATTTCAGATAATTTTCAAATTTGGAAAAATAAGGTGAATTTTTCCTTTTATTTCAGTGGTCTTCAGTCCTGTCTCTTCCTTAAAGTCATATCTGCTGTATAGAAACTGATAAATATATTTTTAAACTCACATGGCTATAGTAATATAGAATGCTTGAGCACCATTATTTATCCTGGAGTTACTCATTATTTATGCCTTTTTATATTTTAGGTTATACATTCATTCTTTATATAAGATTACATGTATAATCTCAGCTTCTTAAAAGAAGAAATTTGGGGGGATTTATGAAGGACTCAAGAAGTTGGCAAACAGGGCTGCCTGGGTGGCTCAGTGGGTTAGGCCTCTGCCTCTGGATCAGGTCATGGTCTCAGGGTCCTGGGATCGAGCCCCACTTTGGGCTCTCTGCTCAGTGGGGAGCCTGCTTCCCCCCATCCCTCTGCCTACTTGTGATCTCTGTCTGTCAAATAAATAAATTAATTAATTAAAAGAAAAGAAGTTGGCAAACAATCCTCTCTCCAAAAACAAGTGCAAAAGCTGGACAGATTGTTACAAACAACCATTTCAGGGTTTTGCAAGTTGACCAAACGCTAAGAACAAACTGAGAAGTGCTTATTCATAAATTCCAGGTAAGACCAATGGGAGCGGCCATCCTCTTGCCTGGTCAACTTCACATCTCTGCGAATAAGGCAATCTCATCAAGGCAGGGTTGACCTTGAGTACTAGTAGATTTGCTTTTTGTGGGAGCTGACATGGTTTGGAATGAAGGAACATCTGTGTCTAGTGAAAATTTCATTTAAAGTACTGAATTCAGTAGGAAACAATGGAGAACTACAGCTCAACTAATTTGAGATTGCTGTACCATTTGAAGCAACTAGAGGACCAGACATAAATTTAATAAGGAGATCCTGGAGCTGACCGATCCTTATCAGGACTAGATAAACCCTCTGTAGGTCCAAGGCTAGCTGGGGAACTATGTAAATGTGGGGTGAGGGGCCAGAGAAACCGGACAGTAAAATCTGAGGCAGATACTAAAATTTCCCAAACTTTGAATGAGCTTCCCAACACACACACACACACACACACACACACACACACACACACACAACTCAGTCTCCAGAGGCAAGCATTATGGGCTAAAGTGACTGAGCATAATCTTTGCCCATTCATTGCCTGACCACTAACCTCAGGCATTGGAAGTGTTTGGGTGTGATGAAAATGAAGCTGAACAATGGTGCTCATTGCACATGCTATGAATCTCCTGAAAATCAATGTACTGTGTGCATTTACAATAGTTGCATTTTATATTATGTAAATTATACTTTAATAAATTTTTTAAAAAGAAGTTTCAAAATGAAATATTCCTTTTAATATTTTTACCACTGAAAATTTCACTTTAGCATTTTTACCTTTTATACTTACAGGGTGATTATTCCAAGTAAAAAAAAGTAATTTCTAAGCTCTTGTCCTCTGAGCTTCATTTTTTCCCCACTCAATTATCTTGCAGAAATCATAAATCTCCAAGGTAGCAGCTTCTTTTCTAAAGAGAGATTCATAAAAACAAAGATTAATTTTCTCATGTTCGAGCAGAGTCACTAACTTTAAAAATACAAAACTTTATGTGTTTTCCTTGTGATGTACTGGTTTCCACCCCCCGTACCTGAGGAAACTACATAGGTGAGAGTTCCAGAATTTAGCAGGTACCTTACTACACCATAAACCCTTGGTTATTACCTATTTACACATAGAGAATGACGGTCTTCTAGACTGTACTAGGCTCCCAAGAGTCCTCAGGATTTCCTTTGTTCCTGATTTTACCAGTCTAGCCAAAGGGGCTATAAATTCTATTTGGGGACCTATATCCCTGTCCTGAATTTAGACTTCTCCTGTAAGAGCATTATTGGGAGTTCTGAAGAGGTAGGCTGGAGACTTCAGAATTAATGATAAAAAATGTACTTCAGAATCAGTAGGACATCAAACTCTATAATAAGAAGGCTGAAGTCTGTTGAAAGGCTTGTGCATGAAGAACATACCTAATTGATTGAGAACCATGCTAGTAGCAGGTTTTGATATACTATAAGATCGAGTGGTAATAAAGTAATTGGACAAGTCATTCCAAACTGTTGCTCTGTAGAGGTATGAGTTTTATAGTATATATTTTTAGATGGGGGATTAGGAGAGCATGTCTCTCATGATGCAAAGAATCCAGTAGGACATGAGTGATTGATTATGCAGGAAAAAGATGGTTAGAGCTAGGGTTCGAGCTATGGATTAGGGTTAAGGCTAGGGAATAAAATAGCTACGCCTTTTCAAGGCAGGGAAGAGGACGCAACCACTGGTGTTATTAGTTTTTTATTTATTTTGTTTAATAAAAGGAAGGAAAATGACACATTAGCTTTACAGATCTAGGGTTGAAATTTTAAGAAACCCAATCAGTTGGTTTCATTAAATAATTACTAAAATTTTAGCCTCTTACAATAGAGTAGATATTGTGTTAAAACTATTTTACATATAATTAGTTATTTTTATGACAAATGCCACAATGTGTACTAGTTTTTTGTTTTATTTTCTATCATATTCATGGAAATGCTGTTTTTTCTTGTTATTGTTGCTTGAAATTGTTTTTTACTTTTTCTTTGACAATTCTTCATGTCTATTGTCATTTCCTTTCTTCTTTTCAATTCTGAAATACCCTTTAAGTATTGTTTAAACGTCTTAAGAGAAGACTGGATAAAGATCCTTCCAAATTCATATTCTAGCAGGGGATTGATTCAGGACGCTAGCTTTCTCTTTTCAGAACCAGACCACATCTCTTGCGACTCTTTCTGCCTAGTCATTTAGTTACATTATAGCAAAATTTATACTTGATCATTTACTATTTGTAACGTATGTCTATTTTGGCATAATTATATAATTTATGTTATGTCATTATTTTTATTTGTCCATGACATTTTGTAGGAAGCAAGCTGTTTTGCACTTTGTCCTTCAAACTTGTTTCATTGAATAGTCTTTCACTATGTTTTTTAAGTGACAGCTCTATGAATCCCTGCCTCATGTATAAAAGAATACCAAGAATGAATAGTAATAGTTTACTGTGAAGAGGGAAATAGTGCAAAATTTAGAGAAGGAGATGCTAATAGGGTGCATTTCAGTAACTTAATAATATACTCAGTTGTTAAAAGGTAGAAACATCCTAGTACCATTAAGGCTTTTTCTCAATAGGCAAAGATTCAATGAAATGTCTCTTAGTGTCACTTCCACCGTGTTCATAATGGCTCACAGGAGAAAACAGACATAGGATCATTATTCAGACTTTATCTGTGAGGCTTTTAGATGCAAATGACTTCAGTGGAAATATTTCATATTCTCAATTCTCTAATTTATGTTGTTTGTAATGAAAAATTGAGTAAATCATATACTGAATGTTGGATTTCATGTGCTGATGGGTCTTTCATGGATCTATATGTTATTTTATTGACACTTTCTGGACTAACAGAAGAGAGAGGGATGCCATACTTATGTATAAACAACTGTCAAAATCTCTTGACATCATACTGACAAAATGAGATGTGAAGAATTGTAACTTAAATTACTGCCTGAAGAGCCCCTAGATTCTGCTTTACAGAGTCTTTTGATATCCCTGGTTAATCACAGAGCATACTTCTGTGTCAAGTGTTTACATTTATAAAACATAATGTTCTATCAAACAGTGAGGCGTGGTTTGGTTTTGTTTTTTGTGAGCCTGGTGGAGATTGCTTACTGACCTCTATTTGAAGATAGCACTAGAAATATTAACAATTCAATCTCACAGTCATAAGAGTGAGGCCCAAATCCAACTCTTTAACCAAAATTGTGCTTTTTATCAAATCAGGCTGTATTTATGTAACTTCCTCCCCTGGCAAGGAATGTAACTTTGTTGACACCTTAATCTCAGCGCAGTGAGATCCACATTAACCTTCTGACCTGCAGAACTACATGACCATAAATTTATATTGTCAAGACATTAAGGTTTTGGTGATTTGTTAAAGCAATGATAAAAACCTAATATTCTGAGCTTATAAAAATGTGTTTTACTTTCTTTGGAAATCATTGGTCTTATTTTGTTGCTGTTGATGATGGACCTCAATGTCAGTATAGTGGTAATGAGTCAGGTATCATGGTGGTTATGATATCAAGGCCCGGGACTCTGGATCTAGATGAGAGTCTGTTAGGCTACCTTCAAAGAGGAGGTCCTCCACTTACCAGTAGTAGGAATTTGATAAGCGACTTAAACCTGATGTCTTCCATTTCCTGAGTTGTTCTAGTTGTGACAGGGGGAGATGCTGTTGTGCCTATTTACAAAGCAAGTACATCTCTCTTCTAGCTGCTGGGAATGAGGGCTGCTAACATTCACATCAGTTTTCCCCAAAGAACTGTCCTCAACTAACAGGAACTGTCAAAATTGGGAAAAAACAATACCCAGTCACAAAAGATTATATACTGCATGATTCTGTTTACTTGCCATCTTGGGTTATGGAAGGAGGGAAGTGGGTGTGGCTCTACCCCTCAACATGATGGATCCTTGTTGTAATGGAAATGTTCTGCATCTTGACTGTACCAATATTAATATCCTGGTTATTACATTGTACTATTGTTTTGAAAGTTATTACTACTACAGTGAATGGAGTAAAGATTATATAGAGCCAGTCTGTATTATTTCTTATAATTGCTCATGGACCTATAGTCACTTCAAAATAAAATAATTTAAAAATCCTAAAGTCACAAACAATAGCACTGAAAAGTATTTCAAAGTGACTTTAGAGTCCTATGTACTAAATCCTATGTACTATGTAATAAAATGTTTGGAAACCTTTACTGGAAATTCCAATCTTAGTGTAAATTTCCTTGAATCATACTTTTATTGATTTTCTTTTCTTTTCTTTCTTTCTTTTTTTTCTTTTTCTTTTTTTTTTTTTTTTACAAATTTTCTGGTTTTATTGATTGCTGGCATTTATTGGGTAGTATGTTTTGTTTTTTCCTTCTTATGGTCTATCATCAGTGACTGTAGGTGTTCATATTTTGAGGCAAAATTTGTTTTTTAGAAATACTATTAAATAATTAAAATCCCATGTCAAGTGAATGGAGCAGCACTCAACCTAGGGTAATAATTCTTTTAAAAATAAGATACAATTAGAAAACGAACTGATTTCATTTGTGATATTAAAACTCTCTCTCTTGTCAGTTTCCAACAAGGCATTTTAAATGTTTTGGTAACATAAGATATGTGTGTCTGCAGATTCCCAAGGCCTTTCCTTCTGGAATATTTTCTTAAAGGATGTTTAATAATGCAATTTAAATACCTCATTTAAATACCTCATTCATCATATTAGCAGGAGGAGAAATCATGAGCCAGTGGTTTAGTGGTCACTACAGACTGATCACACATTCCTACATGTTGTCATGTCCAATTACTAGCAAGATGTTTTACTGGCACAGACTGCTATAGCAAAATAAACCCTAGAGGGACACATGAGGAAAAACATCAAGAGTGGGAAAAACCCCAAGAATCCACTGGGATGCTAAAGTTGTTCTAAATGAGTAGGTATGAAGCATCGTGAAGTGGGGTAGGGATTTGCTTTTGCTGGGATCAGGGCAGGGCCGTTGCAGGAGTGAGATAATAAAATCGGAAAGAAACTGAAATATTTCCTTGATTCTTCCACCTTTGTTGCCTTGGGACAATTAGTAGCAACTTAGGAGTTCTCATAAATAAAACCTCAGTAGTAAGAAGCCCTATTCTGAGAAGGAACTATAGAAAGAAGTAACACTTGTGGGAATATGTCAGACAGTTGCCTTACCAGTCCTTCTCTTTCCAAATCCCTGGGCTTCTGTGTATATTTGGAAGAATGTCCCTACCAAATGCCACTTCTTCCTGGGGGACTGAATTCTCAATCAGTTCTGGTCATTAAAGCCTGAATACAGAAATGGCTACTTTCACTTTTACACATCACAACCCAGTTGCAAATATTTTGCTATTGCTTCCTCAAAAAGTTGAGTCTCCAAGGTATTAATTCCAACAAAGTTTTACTCTCCCTAGAGGACATGTATATGGTTCCTTAGGACTAAAAGTAGAGATTCCACTTGCCATTTAATAAGCACTCAGACAAAGAGGATATTGGCTTGGCTAGTTTCATCCCAATTTATATACAACAGAGAAAGGAAAATCAGATCAAGAACCCATTCTGCTAATGATTTAGCTCTTTAGGCAGGGAAAGTTTGATTCATTTCATTAAGAATCTTGCCCAGCTGGGGGCCCCTGGGTGGCTCAGTTTGTTGAGCAGCTGCCTTCTGCTTAGGTCATGATACCACGGGGGTCCGAAGATGGAGCGCTCTATCCAGCTCCCTGGCTCCCTGCTCTGGCGGGGATGCTTCTCCCTCGCCCTCTGCCCCTACCCTCTATTCCTCTACCCCTTCCCCTCCTCTGCAGCTCCCCTGCTTGTTCTTTCTCTCTCTCCTTTTCTCAGATAAAGAAATAATCTTAAAAGCAAAACAAAAACAACAACAATAAAAAAACCTTGATCAGCTGAAATGCTGGTTGAGGGAGAAGAAAGCATAGAACATGAAATAAAAGATGAAAGTGATAAATAAAAAGGGTGGCCTTGTGACCAGTTACAGAAACAAGGACTACAGCAGCTATAGATAATGTTCTTCCTTGCACATAATATACATAATATACATTTTTTTGTATATTAGGCATTTTATTTCTCTTCCCCTAATATTAAAAAAAAAAAAAAGTTGTGGCTAACTTTACACTTTTGTCTTGATGTTTCAGACTACTTAGTTGTGATTATGACTGTATTAGTAAAGGAATTAACATTTCTAGAGATGAGTCATGAACTCAGTACAATTTGGGGACTGTGTATCTTTGTATGAAGACTGGTTGCTTTCTGTCATTCAAAAGCAGCATGATGTGGTTTTATTATTGTTATGCACAATATTAGACATGGATAGAAAGATGTATAAGGATGCCAAGTGTTCAGGACTTTTCTCTGTCCTAAGAAAACATCTGTTGTTTCCCATTTCCATGCCTGCCCTTCCTTATCTTCCTCTTTCTTGCTGGGTAGGAATTTTGCAAACTACATTTCCCAGATGCCCTTACCAGCTGACTTCCTGAGCAGTTTGACCAAAGGCAGGCAGAAGAAAAATGCCACTTTCTTTTTCTTTTCTTTTTTTTTAATGACTGCTTCCCCTCTGGCAGGGTGCTACCAAACACATGACAATGACATTATTAACAGCAATGGTAATAGAAACAGTGGTGGAAGTAATAATGGTGACAGCACCGTGCTGACCTCAGAAATCAGTAGCATCCCTTGAGTGTGGGCTCCTGGAGTCTTAGCACCTCTATCCCCATAACTGAGCAGTGAGCATGGGCTCAAGGTAGCAGTATCCTTTTGTTTCTTCCCAGGGATATGAGAGCTTCTGTAGTTACTACTTTTTGTGTGACACTACCTAATCCCATTTTGTTCTTCAGCTATTTCAAAGACTTTATAAATAAAAAAATTAAAATTAAAATTAAAAAAACCTTTTGGGGCACCTAGGTGGCTCAGTTGGTTAAATATCTGCTTTTGGTGGCTCAGGTCATGGTCCCAGGACCCTGGTATCTCTTGTTAGGATCCCTGCTCAAGAGGGAGCCTGCTTCTCCCTCTTCCTCTTTCCTACCCCCTGCTCCTGCTTGCTCTCTCAAATAAATAAATAAAATCTTTAAAAACAAACCAAAAACCCATACAACTTCATAACTTAATTCTCATTATTAAATTCTTCTCTGTTTGAAATAACTGGAGCTGTTTTCTGTTCTAATTGGACTCTAAGTGTGTATCCAAAAGAGAGTCTTGCACATGTGTAGCTGAGAATAGGCCCAAGAACACTCACAGCAGCACTAAGAATATTAGCAAAGACCCATAAATAGTTCAAAAGCCGATCAACAGAAGTTTGGTGAAAAACACAATGGAATACAGATATGAAAATAAATCCATGTATCTTCATGCAGCAATATGAATGAATTTCAGCAATGTGTTTTTATAACACTCATTAAATATAATTCACATATAAAATTTTAAAATTCACTGTTTTAAAGTATACATTTTAGCATTCCTTGGTATATTCACAGAGATGTACAGTCATCATCATAATCTTATTTTAGAACATTTCATCACCCTCAAAAGAAGCTCCATTCTCTTCCATAGTTACTTTTGCTTCAATAACACCAACCCTCTCCCCAATCCTCCCAGCCTGAGGCAACCACTAACCTACTTTCTGTCAATTTCTATTCTGGAGATTTTGTAGAAACTGAATCATCTAGTATGTTTGCTCTTGTGACTGGCTTCTTTCATGTGCTGTACTGTCTTAAAGTTCATCCATATTGTAGCAGGTATCAGCACATCAGTCCTTTCATTTCCGAGTGCTAGTCTACTGTATGCATGTGCCGCATTTTGTTTACCCGTTCTCAGTTGATGGATATTTAGGCTGTTTCCCTTTTTAACCATAATGGCTAATGCTTTTATGAGAATTCATGTACGAACTTTAGTGCAGACCTATGTTTTAATTTTCTTGGGCAAATAACTTATTAATGAAATTGCTGAACTCTAGAAGTCTACATTAATATTTCGAAGAACTGAAAAATCATTTTTCTTAGTGGTTCACCACGTTGCGAGCACTCTAGAAATACATAAAACCCAGTTTCTTCACATCATCACCAAGCTTTGTCTGTCTTTTTTGTGTTAATAGTCCCAGTAGTTGCGAATTGGTATCTCATAATGGTTTGTGTTTACATTACCCGAATCACTAATAATGTTAAACATCTTTTCATGTGTTTGTTGGCTATTTGTATATATCCTATTTGGAGGAATGTCCAACTTTTATTTTGGCCATTTGACTATTGTTGAACTGTAAATGTTCTTTATATATTCTAGATATCCTCATCTAAATCTCTTATCAGTTATATGGTTTATAAATATTCTTTTCCCTTTATGTAGGTTATCTTTTCACTTTCTTGACAGAACCTTTTGAAATATATGAGGATTTAATTTTGATGAAGACAATTCATCTGTTCATTTTATTTTCAATTCATTTTATTTTGTTGCTTTTGTCTTTGGTATGTTATCTAAAAAAAAATCACTTAATCTAAAGTATTGGAGATTTATGTCATTTTTCTTCTAATACTTACAGAGTGATACCTCTTATATTTAGGTATGTCACTCACATTTAGTTTATTTTTGTGTTTGATGTGAGGGAGAGAACCAATTTCATTCTTCTACATATACATATCCACTTGTCTCAGCACTGCTTGTTAGAAAACTATTCTCTCTCTATTTTACTGTGCAGTTACATTTTTTAAAAGATTTTATTTATTTATTTGACAGTGAGAGACACAGTGAGAAAGGGAACACAAGGAGGGGGAGTGGGAGAGGGAGGCTTCCTACCAAGCAGGGATCCCGATGCAGGGCTCTATCCCTGGATACTGGGATCATGACCTGAGTGGAAGGCAGATGCTTAATGACTGAGCCACCCAGGTGCCCCGTAATTACATTTTTAAAGAAAAGTTTACAGTATGTTGTTACTAACTTCATTTACCATGCTATATGTTCGATCCCTAGAACTTATTGATACTATAACTGAGAATTTGTACCCTTTGGCCACAACTCCCCATTCCCTCCCTTTCCCCCAATATCCAGCCCCTGGTGACTACCATTCTATTCTTTATTACAATAAAATCAACTTTTTTAGATTTTATCTTTAATAAGATTATGCAGCATTTGTCTTTCTGTGCCTGGCTTGTTTCACTTATAACTTCCAGGTTAATTCATGTTGTGAACGGCAGCATTTTCCTTCTTTCTAAAAGCTGAATGATGTTCTAGTGAGTGAGTGTGTGTATCACGTTTGGCCTCCATGAATCCTTCAGTGAACATGAGAGGGCAGGCATTTCTTCATGACAGTGATTTTACTTCATTTGAAGATATTCTTAGAACTGGAATTGATGGATCCCATGATAATTCTATTTTTAACTTTTTCAGGAACCTCTATATTGTTTTTCATAGTGGCTGTACCAATTTATATTTCTTTTAACAACGCATATCCTTGTCAACATTTACACCTTTTGACTTTTTGATAATAGCTGTCTTAACCGTTGTGAGGTGATATCTTGTTGTGACTTTGATTTGCATGTCTCTAATGATGAGTGATCTTGAACATCTTTTCATATACCTATTGTTCTGTGTATGTCCTAGTTGGAAAAAAAAAGTTCAAGTCTTTCATCCATTTTTCAATCAAGTTATTTGTTATTTTGTTATTCAATTGTTTGAGATTTTTTATACTTTGCATCAGATGTATGATTTGAAATATTATTTTCTCATCCCATAGGTTGCTTTACATTTTGTTGGTTGTTTCTTCGCTGTGCAGAAATTATTTATTTTTGCTTTTGCTCCCTGAGCTTCTGGTGTTAAACCCAAAGAATCATTGCCAAGACCAATAACAAGGAGATTTCTTTCAGGAATTTTATGCTTTCAGACCTTATATTTAAGTTTTTGGACATTTTTGAGCTCATTTTTTAGTGTATTGAATAAGACAAGATTCTAATTTCATTCTTTTGCATTCATTCTTTTTCCAGCACCATTTATTTGAGAGAGTGTCCTTTCATCATTGTGTATTCTTGGGGCCTTTGTCAAAGATGCATTGACCATACATATATAGGTTTCTTTCTAGGCTCTCTATTCTGGTTCATTGGTTTATGAGTCTGCTTTTATGATTTGAAATCATAAAGTGTGATACTTCTAACTTTGATCTTCTTCTTCTTCAAGACTGCTTGGCTATCTGTTTTTGTTTGTTTGTTTGTTTCTTTTGTGGTTCCACAAAAATTTTAGCATTATTTTTTCTATTTTTCTGAAAAAAAAAAAGCTATTGTAATTTTGATATAGATTCCACAAAATCTGTTGATTTCTCTGGGTAGTACATTTTAGCAATATTCTTCCAATTCATGAACATGGGACATCTTTCCATTGGCTTGTCTTCTTTATATTATTATTATTATTATTATTTAAGATTTCATTTATTTATTTGACAGAGAAAGAGATCACAAGTAGGTAGAGAGGCAGGCAGAGAGAGAGAGGAAGAAGCAGGCTCCCTGCTGAGAAGAGAGCCCTATGAGGGGCTTGATCCCAGGACCCTGAGATCATGACCTGAGCCAAAGGCAGAGGCTTTAGCCCACTGAACCACGCAGGTGCCCCCTTCTTTTTATTCTTTCATCAGTGTTTCATAGTTTTCAGTATAACATCTCTTATCTCCTTATTTAAGTTTATTCCTAAGTTTATGGGTGTGTGTGCACTTGGTGACATTGTAAATTGAATTGTTTTCTTAATTTTTTCAGATAGTTTATTGTTAGTTTGTAGAAACACAAGTGATTTTTGTATGCTGACTGTGTCTTGCAACTTTATTGAGTTGGTTTAATAGTTTGAAAAAAAATGGTGGAGTCTTTTTAGGGTTCTCTGTATTTAAGGTCATGTCATCTACATATAAAAGGATGCCTTCTATTTATTTTTCTTGCCTATCTAGCTAGGATTCTAGTATTGTGTTGGATAGAAGTGGCAACAGTGTGCACTCTTGTTCCTGATCTTAAAAGCTTTTCCATTTTTACCATTAAGTATGATGTTAGTTATGGGCTGGTCATATATGGTTCTTATTACATTCATTCTATACTGAATTCGTTGAGTGTTTTTTTTTTTTCTTGATTTTTTTTTTAATTTTTTATTTTTTATAAACATATATTTTTATCCCCAGGGGTACAGGTCTGTGAATCACCAGGTTTACACACTTCACAGCACTCACCAAAGCACATACCCTCCCCAATGTCCATAATCCCACCCTCTTCTCCCAAACCCCCTCCCCCCAGCAACCCTCAGTTTGTTTTGTGAGATTAAGAGTCACTTATGGTTTGTCTCCCTCCCAATCCCATCTTGTTTCTTTTATTCTTCTCCTACCCACTTAAGCCTCCATGTTGCATCACCACTTCCTCATATCAGGGAGATCATATGATAGTTGTCTTTCTCTGCTTGACTTATTTCGCTAAGCATGATTCGCTCTAGTTCCATCCATGTTGTCGCAAATGGCAAGATTTCATTTCTTTTGATGGCTGCATAGTATTCCATTGTGTATATATACCACATCTTCGTGATCCATTCATCTGTTGATGGACATCTAGGTTCTTTCCATAGTTTGGCTATTGTGGACATTGCTGCTATAAACATTCGGGTGCATGTGCCCCTTTGGATCACTACGTTTGTATCTTTAGGGTAAATACCCAATAGTGCAATTGCTGGGTCATAGGGCAGTTCTATTTTCAACATTCTGAGGAACCTCCATGCTGTTTTCCAGAGTGGCTGCACCAGCTTGCATTCCCACCAACAATGTAGTGTTTTATCTTATCAGCTCTTTTCTGCAACTCTTGAGATGACAATATGTCTTTTATCCTTTATTCTGTTAATATGGCATATCATATTTATTAATTTCTGTATTTTGAGCCATCCTTCTGTCCTAGAGACAAATTCCACTGATCATGGTATATAATCCTTTTAGTGTGTTGCTGAATTCAGCTTGCTAGTATTTTAATGAGGATTTTTATATCTCTGTTCATGAGAGATACTGGTCTGTAGCTTTCTTTTCATGTAATATCTTTGGTTTTGGTATTAGGGTAATGCTGGCTTCATAAAAACAGTTAAGAAGTTTTCCCTCTGCTTTGTCCTCTGAAAGAGATTGTAGAGAATTTGTATGAGTACTTTCTTAAATGTTTGGTAGAATTTATCAGTGAATCTGCCTAGGCCTAGTGCTTTAAATAAGTTTATCTAGATGGCCTATTTCTTCCTGTGTGAGTTTCACAGATGTTGTTTATCAAGAAATTGGTCAGTTTCATCTAGACTAGTATGTTTATGAGCATAGAGTTATTCATAATAATCCTTAATTATCCTTTAGTGTTCATGAAATCTGTAGTGATGTCCTTTCTTTCTTTTCTGATACTAGTCATTGTGTGTTTTTCTCTGTTTTTTTCTTAGCCTGACTAGAGGTTTATTGATTTTATTGAACTTTTCACAGAAATAATTTTTGCTTTTGTTGAATAACTCTATAGTTCTATTGATTGTTTGTTTTTAATTTCATTGATTCTAATCTAATTTTTATTCTGCATATTTGGTTTTAATTTGCTCTCCTTTTTTTTTTTTTTTAGTTTTTTAAGATAGGAGCTTAGATGACTAATTTTAGAACTTCATTTTTATTCTTTGTTTTTCTTTTCTTTACATCATGATAAAGTCATTGCAAGTTGAAAATCAATCTAATACATCCAACATAGTGTATATCATAGCTTATAGACTTACCTACCTTAAATATGCTCAGGATATTTATTACATTAGCCTGTAGTTGGGCAAAATCATCTAACACAAAGCCTATTTTATAATAAAGTCTTGAATACTCATGTAGGTTATTAAATACTGTATTGAATGATTGTATGGGTACAGAATGTAAGTGCATCAGTTTTTTCCCTTCATGACCTTGTGGCTGACTGTGGCTTCCTTACACTACTACTGCTGCAGCACCACAATAGAGTATCGTACAGTGTATCACGAGCCTGAGTAATGATCAAAATTCAAAATTTGAAGAATGGTTTCTACCTAATGTGTATTGCTTTTGCACTATTGTAAAGTTGAGAAATTGTAAGTTAAGCTGTCATGAGTTGGGGACCATATATGAATTCATTGCTATAAATTTCCTTCTAAACACTGCCTTTGCTGCATCTCGCAACTTTTTATAAATTGTGTTTTCATTTATTTCAAAATAATTTTTAATTTCTCTGGACTTTCTTTTTTGATGCATGTGTTACTTAGAAATGTATAATCATCAATTATTTAGAATATTTTCAAGGTATATTTTTGTTTTTGATTTCTAGTTTAATTCCATTGGGGTCTAAGAGCAAACATTGTAAGATTTCTCTTCTTTTTTTTTTTTTTTTTTTTTAAATTTACTAAGGTATGTTACATACCCAGGATGTTGTCTGTCTTGGTGAATGGAAATGTGAGCTTCAGAAGAATGTATGTTCTTGTGTGGATGAAGACGTCTATAGATATCAGCTGATTGATGTTGAGTTCAGTTATGTCCTCACTGATTTTTCTGCCTGCTGGATCTATTCTGATTTAGGGGTGCTGAAGTCTCCAAATCTAATAATGGATTCATTTATTTCCCTTTGTACTTTTATTAGTTTTTTTCTCATATGTCGATGCTCTATTGTTAGACACATGTTAAGGATTATTACATCTCCTTGGAATATTAGCATGTTTATCATTATGCAGTGCCCCTCTTTATTCTTAATAACTTTCCTTCATCTGAAGTCTACATTGTCCAAAATTAGTATAGCTACTCAAACTTTCTTTTGAATTTTATTATCATGGTATATCTTTCTCCATCCATTTATTTTTAATCCATATGCATTTTACATTTACAGTGGGTTTCTTGTGGACAGTGTTTAGTTGGAGCTTGTTTTTTTTTTAATTTTTTTTAAAGATTTTATTTATTTATTTGACAGAGAGAAATCACAAGTAGACGGAGAGGCAGGCAGAGAGAGAGAGAGGGAAGCAGGCTCCCTGCTGAGCAGAGAGCCCTATGCGGGACTCGATCCCAGGACCCTGAGATCATGACCTGAGCCGAAGGCAGCGGCTTAACCCACTGAGCCACCCAGGCGCCCCTGGAGCTTGTTTTTTAACCCACACTGATAATCCCTATTTTTAATTGCTGCACTTTGAACTCTATTGTACAAAGTGATTATTGATAATGTTGGATTGATAACTACTATATTCGATACTGTTTTTTATTTGTCACCCTTTTTTCTTTTTTCATTTTTCTATTTTTTTTTTTGCTACCCTTATTCTTTGTTTCTACTTTTGTCTTCCACTCTTTTTTTAAAAAACTTTTGTCACTTCAGTTGAGTGTATTATTCCATTTTCTCTCACTCCTTAGCATATCAATTATCCTTTTATTTTTTACCCTAGATTACCCTAAATTTTGCAATATACACTTATAATTCACCTAATCCATTTTCAAATACTACTATGGTGCTTCACAGGTATTGAAAGTACCTTATGATAATAATCCTTAATTCCTCTCTTCTGTCCTTCATAACATTGCTGACATTTCAGTCTCTCATGTTTTGTCTCCCTCTCCAATTTACCCCAACTCACTTCTCCTCTCCATCTCCCAATGTCCTTCATGTTATTCCTTATGATCCACAAGTAAGTGAAACCATATGATATTTGACTCTCTCTGCTTGACTTATTTCACTCAGCATAATCTCCTACAGTTCCATTCATGTTGTTACAAAAGTTGGGTGTTCATCCTTTCTGATGGAGGCATAATACTCCATTGTATATATGGACCATATCTTCTTTATCCATTTGTCCACTGAAGGGCATCTTGGTTCTTTCCACTGTTTGGTGACTGTGGCCATTGCTGGTATGAACATTGAGGTACAGATAGCCCTTTTTTCACTACATCTGTATCTTTGGGATAATACCCAGTAGTGCAATTGCAGGGTCATAGGGTCACTCTATTTTTAATTTCTTAAGGAATCTTCACACCGCTTTCCAAAGTGACTGCACCAACTTGCATTCCCACCGTCAGTGTAAGAGGGCTCCCCTTTCTCCACATCCTCTCCCACACTTGTTGTTCTTAGTGCTTTTGGAAATTCTAATGGGTGTAAGGTGGTATCTCAGTGTGGTTTTGATTTGAATCTCCCTGATTGCTAATGATGATGAACTTTTTATCATGTGTCTATTAGGCATTTGTATGTCTTCTTTGGAGAAGTGTCTGTTCATATCTTCTGCCCATTTTTTGATGTGATTATCTGTTTTGTGTGTGTTGAGTTTGAGGAGATCTTTATAGATCTTGGATATCAGCCCTTTATTTGTGGTGTCATTTGCAAATATCTTCTCCCATTCCATGGGTTGCCTCTTTGTTTTGTTGACTGTTTCCTTTGCTATGCAGAAGCTTTAGATCTTGACAAAGTTCCAAAAGTTCATTTTTGCTTTTGTTTCCTTTGCCTTTGGAAACATATCTTGAAAGAAGTTGCTGTGGCCAATGTTAAAGAGGTTACTGCCTATGTTCTCCTCCAGGATTTTGATAGATTCCTGCCTCACATTGAAGTCTTTTATCCATTTTGAGTTTATCTTTGTGTATGGTATAAGAGAATGGTCGAGTTTCATTCTTCTACACATAGCTGTCCAATTTTCCCAACACCATTTATTGAAGAGACTGTCTTTTTTCCACTGTATAATTTTTCCTGCCTTGTGGAAGATTAGTTGACCGTAGAGTTGAAGATCCATATCTGGGTTCTCTACTGTCTTCCACTGGTCTATGTGTCTGTTTTTGTGCCAATACCATGCTGTCTTGGTGATCACAGTTTTGTAGTAAAGCTTGAAATCAGGCAACGTGATGCCCCCAGTTTTGTTTTTCAACATTTCCTTAGGAAATTGGGGTCTCTTCTGGTTTGATACAAATTTTAGGATTGTTTGTTCCAATGCTGGTGGAATTTTGATTGGGATGGCATTGAAAGGATAGATTGCTCTAGGCAGTATAGACCCTTAAACAATGTTTATCTTCCAATCCGTGAGCATGGAATCCTCTTCCAACTTTTTGTGTCTTCTTCAATATCTTTCATGAGTGTTCCATAGTTTCTCAAGTACAGATCCTTTATCTCTTTGGTTAGGTTTATTCCTGGATATCTTATGGTTCTTGGTGCTATAGTAAATGGAATCAGCTCTCTAATTTCCCTTTCTGTATTTTCATTGTTAGTATATAAGAAAGCAACTGATTTCTGTACATTGATTTTTTATCCTGCCACATTACTGAATTGCTGTATGAGTTCTAGTAGTTTGGGGGTGGAGTCTTTTGGTTTTCCATATAAAGTATCATGTCATCTGCAAAGAGAGGGAGTTTGACTTCTTCATTGCCAATTTGAACAATATTTATTTCTTTTTGTTGTGTGATTTCTGTTGCTAGGACTTCTAGTATTATGTTGAACAAGAGTACCAAGAGTGGGCATCATTGTCATGTTCCTGATCTCAAAGGGAAAGCTGTCAGCTTTTTCCCACTGAGGACGGTATTCACTGTGGATTTTTCATAGACAGATATTGTGAGGTTGAGGAATGTTCCCCTATCTCTATACTTTAAATCATTTTAATCAGGAATGGATGTTGTATCTTATTAAATGCTTTTAAGATTTCTTGGAAGACAGGGCTACTAGCAACAAATTTCTCAAAAAAATTTTTTTTTTCAATCTGAGAAAGTCTTTATTTCTTCTTCACTTTTTAAGAGTAATCGCCAGGGTTCAGAATTCTAGGTTGGTGAGTTTTTGTTTCTTTGTTTTATTCCTTTTCACACTTTAAATATTTTGCTCTACTCTTTCCTTGCTAACAAGTTTTCTGAAAATAAATCAGATATATATTTTTTAAGATTTTATTTATTTATTTGACAGAGAGAGATCACAGTAAACAGAGAAGCAGGCAGAGAGGGAGAGAGGGAAGCAGGTTCCTTGCTGAGTAGAGAGCCCAATGCAGGACTCAATCCCAGGACGCCGAGATCATGACCTGAGCCGAAGGCAGCAGCCTAACCCACTGAGCCACCCAGGCACCCCAGATATAATTTTTATCTTTGTTCCTATGTAGAGAAGTTGCTTTTTCCTCCTCCTTGGCTTCCTTCAGAATTTTTCTTTATTTTATATTTTATATAGTTTGGGAAGGATATGCCAAGGTATAGTGTTTTGTTTTTCCTTTCAAGTTTTAGAGGTTTCTATTGAGATATCCTCAGATTTAGAGATTGTTTCCTCAGCTGTGTCTGGTCTACTAATAAGCCCATCAAAGGCATTCTTTCTTTCTTTTCAAGTGTTTTTAATGTCTAGCCTTTCTTCTTGATCCTTTCTATGAATTTCCACCTCTCCGCTTACATTGCCCATCTGTTCTTGAAAACTGTCTACTTAATCAATTAGAGCCATCAGCATACTAATCATAATTAAAAAAAAAAAAACAAAAAACATGGTAACTCCAGCATCCCTGCCATATCTGAGTTTGGTTCTGCTGCTTTCTCTGTCTCTTCAAACTGTGTTTTTTGTTATTTTCCTGATAGTATTCCTTGCTATAAATAGGCCTTTAGTAACGTGGTGATAAGGTGTATGTGCAGAAGGAGGGGGAAAACATTCTACAGATCCATGGTTAGGTCTCAGTGATTTAATGAGTTTGTCTGCCCTTAGACTATGAACTTCATATCCATTTCTCATTCTTCCCCCTCCTCCTTCACTCAGGTGAGACAAGATGTCTAGAGTCAGCTTGGGGTGGATATTTTCATTCCCTTAAGTCAGTTAGGTTCTGGTAAAACCCGAGTGGATTATATCTGAGTTGAGACCTTGTTAAGGAAAACAGAATGCTCCAGTGTACTTAAAAATGGTTCGTGTTCCTCTCCTCCTGCTGAAGGCATGAGGGGATTTCTCCACTTCCCACCTCCCCCCCACATTCACTGTGAGGGCCTGCTAGAGATCCAGGGGGTAAAACTAACAAATGTGTGTGGGTCCTCTAATGAATTGTCCCTCTGGAGTTTTTATATCTCAGACTTTTCTCAGAGAAGCCTCTGCAATCTAACAACTGCAATTCAATTTTCCCTACCCTTGGCATAGGTTCCCATGGAGATTTCAGCTAGAGGGTTTCTGCTCTCCAAAGTTGTGATTTTCTGTATTTACTTGTTGATGTTTATAGTTTTAGGGGCAGGACTTTATGCTGTGACTTCCACTCTCTGAAACATGTGAGGAGAGTTGTTGATTTTTTAGTTTGTTCAGCTTTTACTTGTTCTTAGAATGTATTTAGGAGCTTCTAAGCTTCTTACATGCCAAACCAGAAACTAGAAGTCCTTTAAGGACATATTATTCCCCAGAGTTACTTTAAGTCTTTAGACCAGCCTGCTTGCCCCAACCAGTATCCATTTTAGATCTCTGTGATGCCAAAGGATCGATCGGTGCTGATTATTTTTGGCAAATGCTCTGGGGATGGGATATTTTTCACTGAGTCAAAATTAAAGACATGCCCTGAGAATGAGATTTTCCCAGGGAGCTTCCAGGCAAGTAAAATAATAACCACCCTGTGGGGATAAAGTTTGGGGAACTCCAAACCCATTCTTCCCTCTGTGCTGTCTACTAGTCTGATGTCCTCCATACCTACCATTGTTGTAAGGCTGTTTTCAAGGCTACTGAGGAGCTGAGGTATAGGGGATAGGAAAGGAACTAGTTCAAATGTCATGGACCTCACTGTTTCTACCCATATTTATCCCCATTTCTTAAATAAACACTTTGTGGATTGTTATAGACTGGTTAAATTCCAGAATTCTAAAAATAATAATTATGAAACATTTTCTAACATTCTTATTGCTTTTACAGAGGAATACATTTCAGATTTTTTAATTTTGCCATGTAGAGTTCTTCTTATCAGCAATGTGTATCTGTATGACCAAAGTTAAGTCCTAAAAGATAACATATATGCTTTTTTTGTAAAATAAAAATTAAAAAGATAACATATATGCTTTTTTTGTAAAATAAAAATTAAAAAAAAAAACTAAGATTACAGAAAGTAGTTGGACTATACATTATATAAAAGGGAATACGGGTAGCAATAATAATGGGATACTGGTTATCTGGGACAGGGAGGGCAGGGAGAGGGGATGGTAGTCATACTACCATGAGAGTATATCATGAGAAAAAAACAGATGTTTTACCTCCCTGATTCCAAGTAGGAATGAAGGGAGAAATAAATACCTTTTCAGCCTAAGAACATCTCAGAATTAGCAAATGGATTAAGAAAAACCAGTGGTCAACTTCAGTTTTTCTAAATTATAATTAATTTGTATATATTACGTCTGTAATCACATATTATCTGAAGTTATGTAATTTCCATACATTTACATATTATCCATGCACTCACATGCAGGAATTTGTGTGTATACTCTTCAAAAACAGCATCAGACATGCTGCATAATACTTTATGAACTGCTTTAAAAAATAGATTTTATTTATTTATTTGTCAGAGAGAGAGAGAAGGAGAACAAGCAAGGGGAGTGGCAGGCAGAAGGAGAAGCAGGCTCCCCACAGAGCAAGGATCTTGATGCAGGACACTATCCCAGGACCCTGGGATTATGACCTGAGCTAAGGACAAATACTTAACTGACTGAGCCACACAGGGTTCTTGTATCAACTTCTTTTTAGTATGTGTGGGATAAAGGGTGACAAGTTAAACTGAATGCAAGTGTCCTGTTTTCTGATTCAACTGTGCATAGAAATTAAGAAACAATCTGTTAAAATTTTAAAGGAAATGTATTCTTTTGCTTTTTTTTTAAAGGAATTATCCTTTGAATTTTGCCACTCTGACCTATATTTTTATGACTACTTCAAAAAAAGATGATTACCTCTTTTAGTTTATGTAAACTACTTAGGAAAGATCAATGAAGCAGTAAAAATGTAACAATTGCTTTAATAAATATAAAATCTGATTCTAACTGGTGGTTAGGTTTGCTCAATCTAACCACTTACAGTGCTTCACTTATGAATTTGGCCTGGGAATTTGTTGTAACATAGTAGTTTCAGAATGACTGAATTTAGTAGAAAACCATTATGTCTCCTGACCCCACTTACCAACATTTTTAAATTCTCAATTTTCTGCCCAAATTTTCCTGATTTAGTGGACATTGAGCTAAAAGCTTATAGAGCACTCACTCATCAATCAATCACTAAATACATAAGTAAAACTTTAGAAGGTTATTACAGGGGTTCTTCTCCATATCAGAAGTGAAGGCTGGAATGTCAGATATTTATAAAAGGAAAAATTAGTCTTCATGAATCTTTCCAGGTGGGTGTTAATGTAGCCAAGAAATCAGTTGGAATTTATATTTTCTCACTTACTCAATGATAAATGTTTATATCAATAGTATAATAAATGCTTTCAACAAAATTAGGAGAAAGAAAACACCAGAGAACCTAAGGGGTTAGAAAGTATTGCAAGACCCATGTGCTGTTATTTCTTTTAATTTTCTGCCTCATTAACATCTCAGATGGGGATATGCTGAGTGTGCAGAAGTTGTGCTCCTTTATTATTAAATGCTTCACTGCAAGCCAGTTCTTTATTGTCCTCAGAGAGTGTGTGCTTGTGTATTATCCATATTGTGTTCATGTGTGTATATATATTTATATATATATAATATTTGTGCATATATGTACACATTTGTATATATGTAATATTTTATAGATATCCATATAGTTTATATCTCCATAGTTTATTTGAGCCACAGTAAAACAATAAAACTGTTGGGTCTGGGATTATATCCTAGCATTTGATGATTTTCTGTGTGAAGTACCTTTATTTAACATAAAAATAACTATATTCCAAGATATTTCATATCTAAAATTTGTGTTATTAAATTTTCTATAATATATTGGAAAATAAGGAAAAAGAACACAGGATCCATGAAGAAGAGTTTATTCCAGTCACAGTTCTTGAATATTTGGGATTATGGGAAAGTCATTTAGATTTTCTCATTCTCAAATTCACTGAAAAATAAGTATTAAAACATTGTTTTCAAAGTCATGATTATTCCTTCTGTGCTTTCTTCTTAACTCCTTATGTTATCACAATTTTTTAAAAGTCTTCTGTTCTTTTATAATGACCTGTTTACTTTCGGCCTCACTGAGCAGAATATAAGTTCCTGGAAAACAGTCTTTGACTTATCTTTCTGTCACACTTATTAGTGAATTCTAATTTCATTTGTAGCTTTAAAACTATATGAAAAATCATTTTGTCATTTTTCTAAATGATTTAAATATATAATTTACACTCTAATAAATATTTAGCAAATTAATATATTTATTAACATGACAGAGGAATACTGCGTGTCCTTTGAAATTATGATATGCCATCTTTTGCTCATATCTGTAGACTTATGCAAAGCTATCTTCTTTTACATAAAGTTATTGTTATGCACATGTGTCTTTTTTGTTGATTTTTCTCTTTAGAATGTTAATTAAATGTACATACTTAAGCCTTAGCAAAAGTAAATCACTTAACATCTAGTCAGGATCTTAAGCCATTTATATGAGGAAAATTGAATATATATATGTACATACATACAATGTTAGAATTATAAAGTCTAAAAGATCTGACACTTGAAAATTTATAACAAGCTATATTAAAAATCATTACTTTGCTAAGGGAAACTTTGTCGCTTTACATTTGAAGCTATTATCATTTTCCTCCTCTATATCTTACAGCAGAATGTACTGATTTCTACCAGTACATTAAAAAAAAAAAATGTATCACTGTGTGTTTTCTTTTTTTTTTTTCTGGTCTATCAGTTTTTCTGGCTGCTGACTGTTTCTTTCAGAATGGTGGAGCTAATATTATTCAGTTTGAATAATGGACTTTATTAGTTTAAGCTTCAGAGACTATAGGCAGCCCAGCATGTGGTGTTAGAGCCTGAGGATAGTGAAGAAAGTAGTCAAACTGGAAGATAGCCAACACAGAGTAGTTCAGTCGGAGCTGAATAAAGAGGAAATACAACCCAATGTAGGACATCAGAGCTCAAGCTGGTTGAGGAGGTTGTTCGTGGTGGCGGACATCTGGCATGTCATGTCAAAGCCCAAGAAGATTGAAGAGGTGTCTTTGCACATGAGCAGAGCACTGTGTGGTATCAGAGCCCAAGCAGGGAGTGGAGACTCTGCATGGGAGGGCTGCCTGGCATCGGATATTGAAGGCTGAGCAGGATGAGAATATCCACTAAATGGTGGGGTAGTGACAATAGCCTGTGATGGAATTCCTTAGCGCCAGTAAGATGAAGTGGGCATCTGTGTAGGTAAGGAAGATGAGGAGTTTAGTAGGCATCAGACATTGTTCTCTTCCAGGAAGTTGAAAAAATAAGTAAATGCTTGAACGATAGGTGCCTGTTTCCTTACTGTCAAAGATGGGAATTATAAATGTGGAAAGAGGTAAAATTAGCATCAGCTGTTGTGTTGGACTAAACTGGAAGCCTGTGAACAAACTCATGGTTTTTAATGAATACATATATTTCATATATATATACATATATACATATGTGTGTGTGTGTGTGTGTGTATGAAACTCGTGGTTTTCAATAGATACATGTATTTCATATATATACACATATACACATATATATGTAATTTATATAATATAATATAATATAATGTGTGTGTGTGTGTGTATACATGTGCATCACTACCTCTGCTTGGTAGCAGGGGTACCACATAGCAATAATCATTTCTAGAAAATAGATTTTGGATGCCTAGATGTTTCACTCAGTTAAACATCTGCCTTTGGCTCAGGTCACGATCCCAGGGTCCTGGCACTGAGCCCCTCATTGGGTTCCCTGATCATCGGAGAGCTTGCTTATCTTTTTCCCTCTGCCATTTGCCTGGCTTGGGCTCTCTCTCTCTCTATCTCTCCATTAAATAAATACATAAAACCTTAAAAAAAAAAAAAGAAAATAGATCTTGTCTTTTAAATATTCCCTCCTAATGAATCAGCGCTCAGGGGAAAAATGGCTTATTCCCAGGGGCCGGATAATACAAGATGAGCCTAGAATATCATGTTGTGCCAGAATATAAGTGCTCAAAGACTGATGGTAACATATCAAAATGATAATAAACACCACTTGCAAATCTATAATTATTTGAGCATCAAAATAAATATTGGTAGTATCAGATTATAATCCATTGAATAAAATAGGAATAAAATATGAGTCTATACTAAAATTAACCAGTTAGTTAATTGAGACTTTAATGAATATATTAGTTTTCTATGCTGTGTTACAACTTACCACAAATATAGCAGTTTTCAAACAACATAAATGTATTATCTCACTGTTTCTATGGGTCAGAGGTTGAGCACAGAATGACTGGATTCTCTGCAAGATGGCAATAAGGTGTTATCCAGGGTTCTCTGTAAGACTGCAAGTGGGGGAAGATTCTGCTTCCAGACTTACTCAGGTTGTTGGAAGAATTCATTTCCTGGTGGCTATAGAAGTGTTGTCTTAGTGTTCCCTGAGGCCAACCACAGAGAGCAGGGCTCCAGAATGAGCCAGCTATAAACACAAAGTCATATATATTCAAACAAACAAACAAATATCATGGGAATGACATTCCATCAATTTTGTCATATTCTGGTTAGAAGCAAGTCACAGTTTTTTGTTTTTTTTTTTTTTTTTTTTCCTGTAGAGGAGACTGTACAAAAGCTTGAATGGCAAAAGGTGGGAATCATAGGGATGACCTTAGGGTGTATTTACCATATGAGGAACAGAGTAGAGTTGACCCTTTAACAACACAGGGATTAGGGGCTCTGACCCCTAACCCATGAAGTCAAAAGTCCACGTATAACTTTTCATTTCCCCAAAACTTAATAGCCTACTATTGACTAGGAAGCCTCATCAATAATATAAACATACATTTTATATATTATGTGTATTATATCCTGTATTCCTATAATAAACAAGCTAGAGAAAAAAATATTAAAAAATCTTACAGAAGAGAAAATACACGTATAGTGCTGTACTGTATTTATTGAAAAAAATCCACATATATGGGACACCTGGGTGGCTCAGTCAGTTAAGTGCCTTCGGCTCAGGTAGTGATCTCAGGGTTCTGGGATTGAGTCTCACCTTGAGCCCCTTGCTCAGTGGGGAGTCTGCTTCTCCCTCTCCCTCTGCTCTTCCCCTCCCTACTCCTCTGTGCTCTTGCTCTGTCTCTAGCTTTCTCTCTCTCAAGTAAATAAATAAACTCTTTAAAAAAAAATCCACATATAGGTAGACCCGTGCAGCTCAAACCTGTGTTGTTCAAGGGTCAACTGTATTTACACAGCTCATAGTACCATCTACAAATGACTTCTTAATTAGAAATTGAAAAATGTAACATTACAGTAGATGAAGCCTGTTACAGACTCCAGTGATCAAAGTGAATCCACCCTGTCATGAAACTAAAATTGTGTGATAGCTTATAGATGACAATGAAAAGAACATAGGATCAATTCTGTAACTTTTTTCTGCCAGTGATGTATAATCTGAATTTAATGATGAGGAAGCATCAGATAAGCTCAAATGAAGGGTATTCTAAAAATACATGCTCTGTAATCTTCAAAAGTGCCCAGGGTCATGAAAGTCAGGCAATTGTTCCAACTAACAATGGTTAAAGACAACTAGATGAATCACATAATTTTGAGCTAAAACCTATTGCTATAAGGAATGTATTTATGCTAAGTAGCAAAAGTAATTCTGAGAATCGCTTTAAATTATTGTATCCATTTTAATTTACTTATTTTGTTGGTCCTATAATGGTTATATTGGAGAATATCTTTGTCGAACATACATGCCAATACTTTTCAGGAATGTATCAGGAATAATGGTAAGTGAATATGGCAACTAACTTTCAAATTGTTTAGTAAAATAATTATTTGTCATTTTTTGGGTTACTTTTCTTTTGGGGATTTTACTTCAGGGATATTTCAAAGTAAAAAAAAAAATAATTTAAAAACTATTGATTGTTCTGACTGCCTACAATGACATTTCCTAAAGTGTATTCCTCAGACTGTTAATGCCAATTGCATTTAAAATGCTTTAAGTCAAATACATTTGGAGATGTTGGTTAAGATATTTAAACAAGTTTCTTAAACATAGGACTTCTTAGAGCCTTAAACATAATAAATATGTTACTAGTTTCAAAGAGGGTGAAATAATATTTAGTGTTTTTGACTTTGTTATTGTTTGTGCCTCCCCTGGAGAACTTTGTGGGACTGGCACTACAGAAAACACACTTTGGTAAATGCTGATGTATAAAGAAATTAAATGGTCCTTACACAATTATACCAAGCTATATTAATTTACCCCTTTATCAGTTCTCAGTTCTCAACCTCATTATTCCAACAATTTTTTTCTTATTTAATAAGTTATTTAGATATTTACTTTTTGGTCTTTGACATTTTATTTGCAAAATTGCAACTATGTATAAAGAAGAAAATAAAATTCATTAGAAAGCCCACCCACCAGAGACCCTGCTATAGCATTATGTTGTCTTTTTTTTTTTTTTTCATTAGCTTTCTTCACTCCCCAGGTATGTATATTTGTCTTGTACTTTTTGTCATTAATTTTGCAATGTGTATGTTATACTCTAGCAATTTTAACCTGACATTTTATTATAAATATATTCATTAGTTATTACATATTCTTTAAAATTTTATTATGATGGCAAAAATGTATCTGCATATTCCATAATTAGTTTCTCCATTCTGTTAGTATAACTGATTGACGATGTTTTCAGAGTTTCTCTCTTAAGAACAACTATGAGAGGAAAACTTTTAAACAAAAATTCTGTGTACATCTTTGATTATTTTGTAGAAGGATAATGTAGAAATAAATTTCCTGAATAAAAATACATGAATGCTTTAATGGTTTTAGATACCTAATGCCAAATGGAAAACAATAGAAGTGGTAAAGCAATTATTCTTACATAGATTTTTTTAGAGGAGTTTTGGGTTCACAACAAAAATGCGGAGAAGTTCAGAGTTCCCACAACCTCCACCTTCCTGCCTGCTTCTGCTACAGGTGCAGCCTCCCTTACAACCTGATTTTCCACTCAGGTAGTACATTTCTTAGAATCAATGAACCAGTGTTGATACATCATTATCACCCAAAGTCCATGGTTTCCTTTAGGGTTGCTCTTGTACTTTCAGTGGGTTTTGGCAAATGTATAATGTCACATATCCATCATTACAGTATCATACAGAATAGTTTCACTGCCTTAAAAATCCATCCCTGTGACCTCTCCCTCCTCCCAAGCCTCTGGAAATCACTGATCTTTTTACTTGCTATAGTTTTTACTTTTCCCGGATGTCACAGAGTTGAAACAATATTATATTAAGTGCATCAGAACTTTACAAGTAAGCTTGTTACCCCATGCTTGACAATCTTGTTAGTATTAAAAATGCTAAATAATTTAGTCACCATAAGATTTTATTTTATTGTTTAGTTTTAGCCTCACTTCTGTTATTTGTGTTTGTTAGCCTAGCAGGCACTACTTTTCCCACAATCTACCCATAAATTTAATAAAATCCAAATATTTTTATCATGCTCTGTATTGCTTACCATGATATTACCCTATCCAATTCTCCACTCTTATATCACTCTCCTGTTTTTCTAATGTCCAATACTGTTTATCCTCTTTCTCATCATTATTTAACCCACAAATACTTACTAAGTATCTACTGTGTGTTAGGCATTTTTCTAGACATTAGGAGGTAAACAGATCAAAGTTCCTACATGATGGGCTTACATCTTTCTCCTAAACTAGCCAAGCACATTACCACTTCAGAGCATTAATATGCATTTTTCTCTTTAGCTGTAATGTTTTTCTCTACTCCTTTATATATTTAAGATGGTAGCTCAGATGTCACTTCCAAAGATTTGGCTCAGAAAAGTGTACCTGATCACGGTTCTTAAAAACAATCCTCTCTCAACAGAGTTACTCTTTATCTTATTATCTCGGAGTTTCTTGACACTTCTTACATTTGTTTTTCTTGTATAGGGAGAAATATTGGTGAACATACAATTTACTCTTGGCTATAAAATTCCCAGTTCAGTCTCATATAAAAACTTCTCTTTCATTTCCCGTTAGTTATATCTCTGGTACTTAGCATTGTTCCTAGCGCATAATAATAGATGGATAATTACATCTTGAGTAAGTGAGTGAGTGAATTATTGATTGGATGAATAAATGAATGAATGAATGAATAATTAAGATAATTTAAGATTCAGCTAGAACCTAAAATGAATAAATTTTTTACTCCTATATTAGAAGAACCAGAAGAAGGGAAAGTGTCATAGAATTTCTTGCTCTTAAGCTGAGTCTTGAAAGATGAGTAGAGTTCATCAGGTAGAACTGGAGTAGAGAGCATTCCAATTAGAGAAGGCAGAGTGAATGAAGGTTTAGAGCTCTGGTGCATGGAGGCTAAGAAGAGTAGTCTGACTGGAGGGGAGAGATTAGGGTGGACCTTAGAACAGATGAATATGGAGAAATAAAGCAGTTCAGAGCCAGCCTCATTGTTCATGGAAGGTTTATGCCTCAGCAGGCAGAACTTAATTATCATTATCCAAGCATTATCTGTCTTTTCACATTATTATTGCTCTGGAAAATCCCATTCATGGTTAAAATGAAAGCTTGCTTTCTTGTTAGGAGGTCTGTGATCTTTTCTGACTTTATCAGATGAAGCTTATCACAGCCTCTCCTGTTCTACTTCAGTACAGAACTTGTATATAACGGGAGTCAGATGGAGCATTTACCAGAAGAAGTGAAATCTTTCCTGAGCTTTTTGGAGAACTTAAATGCTAAAATGGCGTCTGCTTTATTTGTGCTTCTCTGGTACTTAGCACAGTTCTTGGTGGCCTGGCCCACAATAAATGTTAGAGATGTTTCCTTCTCAATTTCCCCGTGTTACCTTCCACTTGTGATAGTTTAGGCAATGCTGCCTAATATGGTAAATGATCCACCAGAAACAAATTTAAGTATCACCAACAGACAATGAAAGTTTGAAATGTTTTAAACTTGTATAAATAAGGAAAGGCCAGTAATGTTGGTGAAAATATCAAAGAAGAAAGTATTATTTTTCCCATTAATTACTGTTAAAGCTTCTTCTAAAACAGAGAAAATGGGATGCCTGGGTGCTTCAGTCAGCTAAGTATCTGTCTTTAGCTCAGTCATGATCCCAGAGTCCTGGGATGGAGTCCACATTGAGCTATTTGATCAGTAGATCCCCTGATTCTCTCTCTGTTTGCTCTGCCTGCCACTCCTCCCCCACTTGTGCTCTCTTTCTCTCTCTGACAAATAATAATGGAAATCTTTTAAAAATAAAAAAAAAAAACAGGGAAAGTGAGGGAAATTGAGATAAATAAAACATGAAGTCTTTATTTTGTTGTTGAGTTTTATAACAATGCTTTAATTCTTGCCTATCCCTTCTTGTATTTGAACCTTAGACAATTCAAGTGTGTTTCCCAAGGGAGAGGTTTTCATAAACCAGGGCATCATGCTAAATAGTTTTACATGGTTACATATTTTGGGGCTGTTTAATATGACATATTTCAACATGCCTGGGTTGAAGCTTTAGCTAATTTTTGCTACTGTTTTTTTTTCCCCCTTTTGCTTCAGAGAATGCAGCTTAATCCAGTTCCATTCAGACTGATTAGAGTTGTTAAATAAGTTACCCATAGCAGACTCTGTGAAATAAATCTAGTAATGCAATTCTCAATGGACTGTAAAAAGCTGTTATTAGTTAATTATCAAGACACTTCTGAGTGATATTAAATTATCCCATTTGTCTTCTGATTATTATTCTGGTGTCATGTAAAATTGTAAGATGTGTGAAGAATGTCCTGTTAAATACTAAATTTCCAACATGAGTGATTTTTGTACAACCACGAATTCAAGTTCTTACTCCTCAAATTTTAAGAAGTTCATCTTTGACATTTTTTCCTTATAATTCTTTACTTCATGGACAACTGTGCAATTTGATATTAAGGTGGAATTTTTTTTTAGTCATTAGACTTCACTAACGATATATTAAAGTTATTTCAGCTGACTAAGGCACCATTTATAAATCCAAACTTGGAGATCAGCCCATCTGTTCTGCACCAATGTATAGTGATAGGCAGTTTTGCTCCACTTAATGGTCAATTCAGCTGTACCTGCCTGCACGAAGCAAATGAACAGTTAATTCCCCCATAAACAGATGTTTGGTTGCTTTAATCAATATGACATTCTCACTTTGTGCTATGGCTTTTAATACATTAAATAGGAACATTATGTATCTCATGGTTGTTGTCAGGATAAAATGAGCTCCTTGGTATTTAGAATATGTTCAGGAGGTATTACCTTAATAGTATTATAAGATCTTACAGGTAAGTCCCTGGTGGGCTTTATCAGATGAGCTTTAAGTAAGTTGTCCAATAAAACAGGATGTTCAAAGAAAATTGAGACAAAAAGTTTTACTGGATTTGTGAATTTGGAGGTCCTTAGTGTCCGTTTTTGTTTTTATCCTTGGGTTCACACTTTAAGGTGGAATGGCATTTTTTAAAACCATGGGCATTAATCAGGTATTTTTGTACGACTTACTGGGTGCTGACTGAAGAGTAAATCATCACTTTTCCTCCCTGGTAACCCACATGAAGGGATCATTATTGTTACCGACCATTCAGTTAATGTAATGTTGCTAGGATTTTCTTTCAAACTTATTTCATTAAAAAAACAAAATCTACTCAAGGTATATGAGTTGTTTCTAGAGGGAACTTGGCACTCTTATTCCATTAAAAAAAAAATCCACTGAAGGTCTATGAGTTGTTTCTAGAGGGAACTCGGCACTCAGTGCCTCTTAATGCTCTTGAATGATTCACAGTCCAGTACTGCAGCCATTCCTAATCTCTATACTTCTCTTTCCTTGGCTTGAGTATTCTGTTCTCTCAGGCAGGTCAGTCAAGAAAGAAGACATCTTAAGAAATTGGAAAAAAAAAAAAGTAGTAATAACATAATTATCTATGCTTTCCAGGAAAGCCCAATTAACAGTTAAAGGATGTGTTGAAATAGGCTTTATCAGAAATTATGTATTTGTTCTCTATTTATTCCTACAGTGTTGTTACACAGTTCATTGCTCAAATTTAGCAGAAGCTAAATGATAACTTGAATAAATGTTGTTTTAAATGGCTTTAAAATTCTTCTGAATAACAAGTCAAAAGCAAAATGACTGAGTTTAATTGTTTAATGCTTCTTGGGTGAAGAGGTATTTTAATAGGTTCATTAAGAACTATAAAGGAAAACTCAGCTTTTCCTCTTTCTGTATAGGGAAAAAACAGTTCTCCTACTGTGAGTTTTTTCCCTGTGAGTGTCTCCTTTACTTTTACACAGAACTCCACTTCTGACACTTCTGGCCACCAAATTAGTTGAGGTTTTTCCTCAAAACACGCTGTTGTCTACAACACCAGCTAAATGTTCTATCAATTAATTTAATTCTGACATGATCTCTAGAAATCATGTCAGATCCAACAATTTATAAGCTCAATCCTGTAAGGCTGCTTTCCACCACCTTTCAGATGCCAACTGCAAATAGTAGGTCCCCAGAAGACATACAACTTCCATCTGATTTGGCTGCCCTCTCCTCAGATCTGATTAACTCACAGAACTCCGGGAAATGCTTCCTTACATTTACCAGTTGATTAAAAGATATAAAGCACACAGATGAGTAGCCAGATGATGAGGTCCATAAAGGAGAGACCTGAGTGGGTCCTGGGTGCAGGAGCTTCCTTCCCCCTGGAGTTGGGATGAATCACTCTCCTGGTATGAAGGTGTTCGTCATCCTGAAAGCTCTCCAAACCCTAGACTTTGGGATTTAATGGAGACTTCATTCATTTCATAGGCATTAACAATCATTAACTTCATTTTAAGCCCTTCTCCTTTCTCAAGAGATTGATGGGGTTGGGGATTGCTGAAAATTCTAAGTTGCTCATTATGGCCTGTTTTTCTTTTCTAGAAGCCCCATCCAGAGTTGTCTAATTAGAACAAGAGATGATACTCTTATCTCTTAGAAATTACCAGGGTTTTAGGAGCCCAGTGCCAGGAATCTGGGACAGATATATATATATACATCTATATATAGATGTATATATATATATTCATTCTAGTACCTCACAGGAACAGTCTAAAATGGTTTGACTATGTCATTAACCTTTAGGACTAAAAGATCTTAATGAACAAAGAAGAAGGAAAAAAAACACAACAACTTCCTCAAGTAATGAGTAGGAATCAAGGTTAAGAGTTTGCAAAAAAGATGTATGATGTTTTGTAAGTATTAGCATGTCTAAGCTATATTATATTCTCATTTTCTCACAGATATCTAAAATTAATGTAGTTTATATAAGTTAAAGAGTTTATCTTACTTGCAAGAAAATTTTACAAGGAATTTAATCAGATGGCAGAAGTTTAGAAAAGGCTTATATCAACTGATTTAATCTGTTAGGATATTGGAGTATCTTTTCAAATTGAGAATACCATAATGAAAAATTATATCAAAGATTGACTAAATGGATTTTACATTTATACAATTTATAGTCAGAAATAATTTATCAGGGACGCCTGGGTGGCTCAGTTGGTTAAGCAGCTGCCTTCGGCTCAGGTCATGATCCCAGCGTCCTGGGATCGAATCCCGCATCGGGCTCCTTGCTCGGCAGGGAGCCTGCTTCTCCCTCTGCCTCTGCTGCCACTCTGTCTGCCTATGCTCGCTCTCTCCCCCCGCCTCTGATAAATAAATAAAATAAAATCTTAAAAAAAAAAAAAAAAGAAATAATTTATCAAAACTTTGGTAAAATGATTACCCATTATGAAAAATTGTTCTTACTAATCTTAGAACAGTGAGTTGACCCATTATCAGTATATTATCATTTTATAGAAATCATAAATTTGTAAACATGAATTATTTTTTAAATAACAATTATTTTAACATATAGAAAAATTACGAGGGGGCACCTGGGCGACTCAGTTGTTAAGCATCTGCCTTCAGCTTGGGTCATGGTCCTGGGGTCCTGGGATTGAGCCCTGCATTGGGCTGCCTGCTCGGCGGGACGCCTGCTGCTCCCTCTCCCACTCCCCCTGCTTGTGTTCTGTCTCTCACTGTGTCTCTCTCTCTGTCAAATAAATAAGTAAAATCTTAAAAAAAAAAATAAAACAATACTATGAGAAAGTAATGAAAATACAATTTTATAGAAAATGATGAATATCTTCCCCATTGAAGAAACAGCTTATACTCCTATTACAGTAAACATGAGTGAGAATCCATAGATTCTATGAGTATTTAAAGTACTTAATAATTGTCAGTAATTTTTTCCACTAACATATTGTTTTGTATATTTATATATTTCCAAGTTTATGTGTTCAAGAAGTTGAAAATCTAATTTGGATTTATAGTTTATGCAAAAGAAAATATGTTGTAAATATATTTTGCTACTTATACACACACACACACACACAAACACTCACACTAAGCTATGTTGCTAAAACTCTAATTGTTATAGGCTTTTAGAAAAGGAAGAGATTGATGTTTTCTGGATAAACCAATCAAGAAATAAGCAGGAAGGTACTTTCTTTGGAACACATAAGAAAACTACGACTTCGAGAGAAAGTGACTTGCCAAGTTGCAAAACTGTTCTCAGAAGCTAAGCCCATGACTTGTTAGTGCTGTGTTTTTTTATGGGCATACGTTTGGCATTTGAGTGTGTTAATTCTTTCTTTAGAGCACTGGCCCACTCACCGCATCTATTATATATCTGTGCGGCTTCCTCACTAAACAGCATTCCCAAATGCTCCACCCATTTCCAAATGCCCCTCAGGGACATGCCAGTTCCTATTGAGAACTCTTTGAATACATGAATTCATTTAATTATAGGAAAAAAAGATTTGTGACAGAACTTTAAGATAATGTAAGATACTCTTGACCAACTGAGAGTTTATTATTATGGTGATGATTGTTTGGTTTTTCTGCTGGCTTTCCTACAAAATGCTTTATGGAAATTACAAGTAGAACTTCTTCACCAATTGATAAGCTATACACAGGGTTGGCAAACAGATTAAATACTGTTGCACTACAGGCCATTTTAATGTGTGATTAAATTCTATTAGTTCCTCTTGCTGTTTTCCCAAGCACTTCTTTTACTCCATGTATTGATAGGTGTTACTTTTTTTTTTAAAGATTTATTTATTCATTTATTTATTTGACAGAGAGAGAGAGAGAGAGAGAGATTGAGAGAGAGAAAGCACAAGTAGGCAGAGAGGCAGGCAGAGAGAGAGGAGGAAGCCGGCTCGCCGCTGAGCAGAGAGCCTGATTCAGGGCTTGATTTCATGACCCTGAGACCATGATGACCTGAGCCAAAGGCAGAGGCTTAACCCACTTAGCCACCCAGGCACCCCTTGATAGGTGTTACTTTAACAGTAACATTGTTTGACTTGATTACAGCCCAATAACATTCTTCCACATTCTTCCAGCATTTTATCTTACACTTGTTCCTTAGGTTCTTTTCCTTTTATCTTTTTTTTTTTTTTAAGATCTTATTTATTTATTTGACAGAGATGAGAAAGCACAAACAGGGGGAACAACAAAGGGAGAGGGAGAAGTAGGCTCCCAGCTGAGCAGGGAACCTGACACAGGACTCAATTCCAGGACTCTGGGTTGATGACCTGAGCCAAAGACAGATGCTTAACCGACTGTGCCTCTCTGGTGCCCTAGTTCCATAGGTTCTTAATACCTTTGGAAATGACTTGAATACAGAGATTTAAATATTCTGTACCAAGAAAGACGATATATCATAAGAAGTCAGGGATCTCTCACAAGACAAAGGAAGACACTTCTTTTTTTTTTTTTTTTTTTGTAGGGTTTGTGAGAAGGACAGAATTTAGATAAAATTTAAATGTAGCTGTATATATCAGGCTCAAATATATATTGTCTCAGGGAATTTTAAACTACAAATTCTCATTCAGCTTGAAATAAGTAAACCTTCAAAGATGAAGCTGGATTGAAAGCCAGTTGAAAAACATTTTTTTTTTCTTTTTAAAGATTTTATTTATTAGAGAGAGAGAGAGGAGCACAAGTGGGGAGAGCAGGAGGCAGAGGGAGAAGCAGATTGCCCGGTGACCAGGGAGCCTGACTTGGGGCTTGATTCCAGGACTCTGGGATCATGACCTGAGCTGAAGGCAGACCCTCAACCCCCTGAGCCACCCAGGTGCCCCAAAACCTATTTTAATCAGGGATTACAAACCTAAAACTTATGTGCCTTCACTGGTCAGCTTACATGAGTAAAATGCACAAATGGGGCTGGGTAGGGATTTTGAACTTCAGAACCCTTGCCTTCTCTTCTTGATTCCATGAGCCAGGAGAGAGCCTTTATGTGGCCATAAAGACCTTCCAATTTTTCAAATGAATTACAAATTTAGATTTTGTATGAAAGGTGTCAACTCTTAAAGATATATATATATATATATATATTATCAGAGAGAGAGAGAGAGGATATAAGCAGGGGGAGAGGCAGGCAGGGGGAGTGGTAGGCTTCCCACTGAGCAAGAAGCCTGATGTGGGACTCGATCCCAGGACTCTGGGATCATGACCTGAGCCCAAGATGGGTGCTTAACCAAATGAGCAACCAGCCATCCCAAAAGGCATCAATTTTTAAATGTTGCAAATTAATTAAAATATTTTATAAACATAGTCTGCGTTTAAAAAAAAATGCATCCTTTGGATTTTGTAATTTGTTAAAACATTTATTTATTTATAGCAGGATAACATAAAAAGTATACACATTAAGAGATGAATATATTGGAAAGTTCCAAAAGCAATTGCACCAGAATAAACTCTAATATATAATTCCAACAATAAAGAGACCTTCTAATTCTGAGTTTTCCTATGTGGAATATTTAAAATTCATCTTGCATTTGATATGCTAAATACTACAAATATTATATTTATGAGAGTAATAAAGGGAGCTAATAAGCAATTAAGTTAGTTGTTCATAATGGAAAATGACTATTTAAATGAATTGAGTAGGAAGCATCAAATTATTAATACAAAATGGCAATCCCTATTCCTAACTCAATAGAGTGAATTTCTGCTTAAATAACAAATGGCTCCAATGTCTTTAAAAACATGGTAACCACATAGATGTAATTTGAGATATTAAGTTCCTTTTTTTAAGAAAATCACTTCTATACAATCAGATACCATTAGGAAGGAAGAGCTTTATAGAAAGTTATTAATGACTACCTTAAGTTTAACTAACTCTTTCTTATCTCTGACCAATCTCTGTTTTACAAAAAAAGACTATTACTAAATTTTCACTATACTATTGGGTGAGATCTTTTTAATAAAAGCAGAATGATGGTGTGATTTTTTTTTTTTTACCCTTGAGGCCACCCCCTGCCAAATCATTTTATATAAACTAAACATTTTAAGGGTACATACATACAGATGTGCACATATGGTCAGTTGTAGTAAGAATGCTTAAATATATCACTTCTGCAACTGAAGGAAACCATGTATTTAAGACATGCCATGATTCAAATTAGATTTAGAGCCTACATCCAGGAGAATAGAATTATTATTGCTGGAGGGAGCATTAAAGTTTATTTCCACTAGTCCCAGTGTTTAAATTAAGGAAATTGAGTCCCTGAAAATGTTCCCCTTAAAATTATGTGTGAGCTTTGAATTGCCAAGTCCAGTGCCCTGTGCTGTCTTTCCTCTTGTTTGATCTTTCAGCTGAATCTGACCTTCCTGATATTCTCATATTTGACGTGTACCAACTGCTTTTTCCTTGTTCTTATTCTCAATTTTTCTCCATCTTCTGTTTCCCTGCCAGTGCCATTGTGTGCTGACATTGCTCAAAGTTCTGCTCAATATTCCTTTCCTTTTACATCCCCACATCCTGGCTGATGACAGATTATTTGTATTGCTTCGGTTATAACTGATACTTATTTTTCTAGCCTATGGTCTGTATCATGAACCTCAAATCCACATTACCATTCTTCATCTACAAAGACTTTGCTTTTCTTCATTATTTTACCTTATCTTGGAAAATCTGACAGCTTATCAATCTTGACAGGTATTTGGTCTCTATTTTTACCCTAACCCAATATGCCTGTAGTATTCAGTTGTTTTCTAAGTAGATCTAATTAATTCAGCCCCACTGTTTGTAGTACTCTAAAAGGCTCACTCTTTCAAGATCAACTCTCTCTGCTTAACGTCCCCAGCTCCAGGCCCCTGAAATATTCCCATTCCTCAAACCTGCGTTTGTGTGTTGTTACATCCTGAAAGCACTCTTGCTCTGGGTCTGGAATCCCCTTTACTTCTTTCTCTAGTAGAATCTCTCTTCTCATAAGTTACACAGGTTTACAAAAGAGGAAATCAAAGTAATCTTTCCTAGGGAGATAGAGATCACCTTTCCAAGGAATCCCTCCATTCTTCCTCATTCATTTCTCTAATCCGTAATTTAAATGTCTGGTCCCCTGCAGTAGGCAAAACTGTTGGATTAATGATGTCTTATTTTTTCCATTATCCAAGGCCTGTTACAAATAGGGAACTGATTGTAGGAGAATGGGGACCTATGTGGATTTCCCTTTCCTTCCTTCCTTCCTCTCTTCCTTTCTTTCTTTCTTTCTTTCTTTCTTTCTTTCTTTCTTTCTTTCTTTCTTTCTTTCTTTCTTTCTTTCTTTCTTTCATTGCCACATAGACCTGTCAGTTTTTATCCATCCTATCCAGCTTGCTTACTATGGCTTCAGATCCCTTAGGCCAGGTGATAGAGCCTGGGAAGTGTGAATGGAAAGGAAAAAAGAAGTTTTCAGACTCTCTTGTGAGCTGGAGTCATAATCTGTAGGTCTGGCTGGTGATTAGAGTTGGCTCTAGTAGGTGTCTTCTTTAGAGATAGCCTTTCACTGGGCTCTTTCACCCACAGCGTCCTTGGCCCAGATGAAAGAATTTCTTCTTTAGCTCATTACTTACATAGTCTACAGCCCCTCGGAATTTGACAATACATTTAGCTTCTCTCTGCTGATGACCCTATGACTCTCTAGGTCATTTGGACCTAAAATGAACACATAGTGGCTTTTTCTCATGCCTGGTCACATCTGGTCCATAAGGAATAATCATCTCCAAATCTTTTGGTGACAGGGGCCAATCCTCTCTGCCCTTCAACTATAGGGACACATATTGGGTCCTCCCAGGGGATCCATTTAAGTGCCTCTCATCTGGTTTGATGTGAGGAGCATTCTTTTTATATATCAGTTACTCCCTCAAAAATTCTCTTCACAAATAGCCTTCTCTGTCCTCTTTGGAAATACTTACAAATGCAGTATATGTAAGGTTTAAGACTTGGTTCCTATCTACCCATTTCTTCCTGGCCTTGGAGAGCCACAACTCATTTGCATATGCAATATTATTATGAAGTCTTCACTAAAACTTTCATTTACCTACCTGTTTCACATATTACTGACAGACAAGGGCATGGAACTCTATCTCCTGAGTGTAAAATGAATCAAATTGGAAATTCTAGGTTTCAAATGAAAGTTCTAGAACATGGAGCGGTGTCATTAAAGATTTCCACACATTTCCCTAGGACGAACTGGGAGATTGTCAACATATGTGAATCTCAATTGGAGGGTTATGTTTGGAGGTTTTCAATAATAGACTGATTCTAGCAGGTATCCTAAACTCAAATAAAGGAGCCAAAATCAAAAGATGTGAACACAAGCATATGTTAGAGATATTGCTAGTTTGGTTCCTGACCACCGCAATAAAGCAAATATTGCAATAAGATGAATCAAATGAATTTTTGGTTATCCAGTGCATATAAAAGTTATGGTTACGTTACACTGTAGTCTGTTATGTGTGTAATAGTATTATGTCTAAAAAACGTATCTTAATTAGAAGATACTCTGTTGCTAAAAGCTGCAGCCATCACCTAGGTTTTTAGTGACTCATAGTCACTGATCACAGATCACCATAACAAACATAATAATAATGCAGAAGTTTGAGATATTGCAAGATTTACCAAAATGTGACACAGACACAGTGAACAAATGCTGTTGGAAAAATGGCACCAAGAGACTTGTTCATCACAGGGTTACCGTAAACCTTCAATTTGTAAAGAAATACAGTATCTGCAAAGTACAATACAGTGAAGGACAATAAAAGAAGGTGTGCTTGAACAAGTAAGTGTCAGGTGAGGTGCAGCTGGAGAAGAGCTGAAGAGGGCCACCGCTGCCTCATCAGTGAGCTGTATCTTAGATCCTGTGGCTGCTTTTTCCTCACCTCACTTCCTCTCGGGCTTGGCTGATTCCCTAGCTTCTAGCTCTACAGCCAGCCCTGGAGAGAAGCCCACGGGAAAATAAAAGGGAAAGGAACAGCCCATAATTTCTTACCTTTCTTTTTAATTTTGATTCATTTTAGACTTAAAAAGGAATCTCAAGAATTCTGAGTGCCCATATACCCTGAGTTAGACAGCATCTCCTTATGACATCTTGTGTATCTATAGAACGTTTATCAAAACTACATAATTAGCCTTGGTGAAACATTTTAACTGCAGAATGTATTTGAGTTTTATCAGTATGCCCACTAACATCTCATTTATTTTCCAACATGCAGTTCAGGATCCCAGATTGCATTTCCTTGTCATGTCTCCTCAGATTCCTCCAGTCTGAGATAGTTCCTCATCCTGTCCACATCTTTAAAGGCCTTGATATTACTGAAGAACACTAATTAGTTATTTGGCAGACTGTCTCTTGGTTTGGATTTGCCTGATAATTTCTTATGACTACATTGAGATAATGACCTGTTGTGAAGAATACAAAAAAATATATGTTCCCTTCTTAGTGTATCATATCAGGGGTTGTATATCATACCTGTGTATTACTGGTGGTGCTCATCACTTGGTGAAAGTGGGAGCTGCCAATATTCTCCACAATAATTTTTCTTTTTATAATTGCTAAATATTTTACAGGAGATACTGAGACAAGTGCCTATCTTGTTTCTGCTTAAATTCTCTCTTCATTTCAGCATTGGTGGGATCTCGGCTTCAGCAATTACTACTGTCCTGTTTTAGTAGTATGTTTTTCATGTCTTTAATCTCTTTACTTATTAATTGGACCTGTATAAAGAATTGTTATTATTTCACTGCTTAATCTGTTATTCTATTAGTACTGATTCTTGGGTAATTACTTTATTCTTTGGTATATAGCCTAAAACAGTGGTTATGTATTTTGTTGCTCAGGTTATTGCAACTTTGCCCATGGGCGGCTCTTCACGTTTGCTTCTGTGCTCTTTGGATATGCCTCCATACCTTTTTTTTTAAAGCACTTCTTTACTTTCTGGCACCAGAAAATCAGAAGATGCTCCACACTTATCTCATATTATTCATATCCAAACCATGGAATCAGCTTCTTCTCCATAGAGCCCTGGCACTTGTTATTGGATGGAGAACAGTATGTAGAAACCAAGATCATGGGTTCTGCATTTTATCATTCCTAATGGAGGGTCACTGCTTCCAGTCCCTCTTAGTAAGTTATATACAGAGGCAAATGTACAGTAAGCTAACTCACAGATAGACTTACCTACATTTATTTCTCTGTGAATGTATTTCTCCACCTCTTTATAGGACTCTATATTGATACTTCAGCTACAGCTGGCATCAAAGGGTTTATTCCAGCCCTCTTCCTTTCTTTATATATCTAAAAAAGTTTCAACAATAAAACCTGGATCTTATGATCTATAATACCTTAATTTATTTATTCAAACTTAATATTCAAGTACAGTAGGTATAGAATTCTTAACCCATACTCTTGTAAGAACAAATTTTGTAACTATAAAGTATTTTTAAAATTCTTTTTGTCTTAGCTTTACATTGTCCTGCCAAAGCACGGTTTTCCAAAGTTAGTCAGATTAACTCCTTCCTTCCTTATACTTGACAGGGTGGTTAGGTGATTGTTTTGTTTTTCAATTAAGTTTATTTATAAAGGTCTGCATACCAGCTTATCTCCATATACTATTTTTTTTAAAGGGGTTTATTTTGCTTAAAAAAAAAAAGACTTAAAAAAGTAATCTCTATACTCAGTGTGGGTCTCAAACTTGTGACCCTCAGGTCAAGAGTTGCATTGTCTTCCCCAACCAGGTGCCCCTACATCTATTTTTTTTTTTTTAAACTAGTGTGTGTGTGTGTGTATGTGTGTGTATCGCAAAATTCATTTTTGTGGTGTACAGTTCTATGAATTTTGACAGAAGCATAGAGTTGTGTATTCACTACTGCAGTTCCATACAAAACAAATGTTCCATCATCCCAAATGTCCCCCCTGTGTTATCCTTAATAAAAAAACCATCCCCCTACCCAGTAGATTGTCAGATGTTTTTCTGCTTTTCTCCTAATAGTTCTGTCTTTTCCAAAGTGATATATAAATCAAATCATGCAATATATAGCCATTTGGATTTGCTTCTTTTCCTTAGCAAGATACATTTATGTTTCATTTAATGTTGTTGTATTCATCCATAGTTCATTCTTTATTATTGAGTAGAATTCTGTTGTATGGATGTATCATGTTGTGCTTATCTATTTACCCGTTAAGACACTTTGATGTGTTTGGCAATTATGAATAAATGTACTGTAAACATTGACATACGGGTTTTTATGTGACCATAAATTTAAATTTCTCTTGGTTTAAAAACCCAGGAGTGTAATGCTGGGTCATAAAGTAAGTGAAAACTGTTTAAGAAACTGCCAAAGTATTTTCCAAAGTGGCTATCATTTTACATTTCAAAGTGGCTATCATTTTACATTCCTTCCACAAATGTATGAGCTTTCCAATTGCTCAGTGTTCTTACAAGTACCTGTTGTTGGTAGTTTGTTTGTTTGTTTTTTTAACATCCTAGTGGGTGTATAGCAATAGCTCATTATAGTTTAAATTTTTATTTCCTAAATGACCAAAGATATTAAACATCCTTTCGTGTGTGTGTGTGTGTGTGTGTGTGTGTGTGTGTGTGTTTTGGCATTCATCTATCTTCTTTAGTAAAGTGATCTTTTGCCTATTTATAAAAAAAGTTTCTTTAATCATTAAGTTTTTTAATTATTTTCTTCTTTTCTAGTTGTTCAATTTTGTGAGTTCCTTATAATTTCTGGATATAGTTTTTGCCATATATAATATACAAACATTTACTCCCAATCTGTGGAGTGGTTTTTTTGCTTTTTGGTTTTTTACTTTTTGATCAATATCTTTCACACAGCTAAAGTCTATATTTTACTTTTTATTTTTATTTATTTATTTATAAATTATTTTGATTAACATATAATGTATTATTTGCCCCAGGGGCACAGGTCTGTGAATCAGCAGACTTATACATTTCACAGCACTCGCCATAGACCATACCATCCTCAATGTCCATAACCCAACCACCCTCTCCCTACCCCCGAACACCAGCAACCCTCAGTTTGTTTTGTGGGATTAAGAGTCTCTTATGGTTTGTCTCCCTCTTAATCCCATCTTGCTTCATTTTTTTCCTTCCCTATCCCCCACGAACCCTCACCCTGCCTCCTCTCAAATTCCTTATATCACAGGTATCATATGATAATTGTCTTTCTCTAATTGCCTTATTTTGCTCGACACAGTACCCTCTAGTTCCATCCACGTCATTGCAAATGGCAAGATTTCGTTTCTTTTGATGGCTGCATAGTATTCCATTGTGTGTGTGTGTGTGTGTGTGTGTGTGTGTGTGTGTGTGTGTGTACCACATACTACATCTTCATTCATCTGTTGATGGACATCTAGGTTCTTTCCATAGTTTGGCTATTGTGGACATTGCTGCTATAAACATTCAGGTGCACGTGCCCTGATGACTGCATTTGTGTCTTTAGGGTATATGACCAGTAGTGTAGTTGCTATGTTGTAGGTAGCTCTAGTTTTCAATTTTTTGAGGAAACTCCTTGCTGTTTTCCAGAGTGGCTGCATCAGTTTGCATTCCCACCAACAGTGTAGGAGGGTTTGCCTTTCTCTTCATCCTCACCAACATCCATCATTTCCTGACTTGATAATTTTAGCCATTCTGACTGGTGTGAGGTGGTATCTCATTGTAGTTTTGATTTATATTTCCCTATGCCGAGTGATGTTGAGCACTTTTTCATGTGTCTGTTGGCCATTTGGATGTCTTCTTTGAAGAAATTCTGTTCATTTCTACTGCCCATTTCTTGATTGGATTATTTCTTCTCTGGGTGTTGAGTTTGATAAGTTCTTTATAGATTTTAGATACTAACCGTTTATCTGATATATCATTTGCAAATATCTTCTCCCATTCTGTCAGTTGTCTTTTGGTTTTGTTAACTGTTTCTTTTGCTGTGCAAAAGCTTTTGATCTTGAAGTACGAATAGTTCATTTTTGCCCTTGCTTCCCTTGCCTTTGGATGATGTTTCTAGGAAGAAGTTGCTGCAGTTGAGGTCACAGAAATTGCTGCCTGTGTTCTCCTCAAGGATTTTGATGGATTCCTTTCTCAAATTGAGGTCCTTCATCCATTTGGAGTCTATTTTTGTGTGTGGTGTAAGGAAATGGTCCAGTTTCATTTTTCTGCATGTGGTTGTCCAATTTCCCAAAATCATTTGTTGAAGAGACTGTCTTTTTTCCATTGGACATTCCTTCCTGCTTTGTCGAAGATTATTGACCATGGAGTTGAAGGTCTATTTCTGGACTCTCTATTCTGTTCCATCAATCTATGTGTCTGTTTTCGTGCCAGTACCATACTGTCTTGATGATGACAGCTTTGCAATAGAGCTTGAAGTTCAGAATTGTGATGCCACCAACATTGGCTTTCTTTTTCAACATTCCTCTGGCTATTTCGGGAGTTTTCTGGTTCCATATAAATTTTAGGATTATTCCACTTCTTTGAAAAAAAAATTATGGTATTTTGACAGGGATTGCATTAAATACATAGATTGCTTTAGGCAGCATAAACATCTTCACAATATTTGTTCTTCCATTCCATGAACACGGAACATTTTTCCATTTCTTTGTGTCTTCCTCAATTTCTTTCATGAGTACTTTATAGTTTTCTGAGTACAGATTCTTTGCCTCTTTGGTTAGGTTTATCCCTAGGTATCTTATGATTTGGGGTGCAATTGTAAATGGGATTGACTCCTTAATTTCTCTTTCGTCTGTCTTGCACCAACAGGTGCATAGAAATGCAACTGATTTCTGAGCGTTGATTTTATATCCTGACACTTTACTGAATTCCTGTATAAGTTCTAACAGATTTGGAGGGTTTTGTTTTTGTTTTTGTTTTTTCCTCATAAAGTACCATATCATCTGCAAAGAGTGAGAGTTTGACCTCTTCTTTGCCAATTCAGATGCCTTTTATTTATTATTCTTGTCTGATTGCTGAGGCTAGGACTTCTAGTACTATGTTGAATAGCAGTGGTGATAGTGGACATCACTGCTGTGCTCCTGACCTTAGGGGAAAAGCTGTCAGTTTTTCCCCATTGAGAATGATATTTGCTGTGGGTTTCTTATAGATAGCTTTGATGATATTGGGGTATGTACTCTCTATCCCTACAAGAAAGGATTCTGTACTTTGTCAAATGCTTTTTCAGCATCTATTGAGAGTATCCTATGGTTCTTGTTCTTTCTTTCTTTCTTTCTTTTTTTCTTTAAGATTTTATTTATTTGACAGACAGAGATCTCAAGTAGGGGGAGAGGCAGGAAGAGAGAGAGAGAGGAAGAAGCAGGCTCCCACTGAGCAAAGAGTCTGATGTGGGGTTTGATCCCAGGACACTGGGATCATGACCTGAGCTGAAGGCAGAGGCTTTAACCCACTGAGCCACACAGGCGTCCCTGTTCTTTCTTTTATTAATGTATTGTATCACACTAATTTATTTGCAGATATTGAACCATCCTTGTAGCCCATGAATAAATCCCACTTGGTTGTGGTGAATAATCCTTTTAATGTACAATTGGGTCCTATTGGCTAGTATTCTGGTGAGAATTTTTACATCCATATTCATCAAGGATACAGGTCTGAAACTCTCCTTTTTGAAGGGGTGTTTGGTTTGGGGATCAATGTAATGCTGGCCTCATAAAATGAGTTTTGAAGTTTTCCTTCCATTTCTGTTTTTTTTAACAGTTTTAGGATAATAGGTATTAATTCTTCTTTTAATGTTTGGTAGAATTCCCCTGGGAAGCCATTGGGTCCTGGGCTCTTGTTTGTTGGGAGATATTTGATGACTGTTTTAATCTCCTTACTGGTTATGGGTTTGTTCAGGTTTTCTATTTCTTCCTGGTTCAGCTGTAGTAGTTTATATGTCTCTAGGAATGCATCCATTTCTTCCAGATTGTCAAATTTGCTGGCATATAGTTGCTCATCATATGTTCCCATAATTGTTTGTATTCCTTTGGTGTTGGTTGAGATCTCTCCTCTTTCGTTCATGATTTTATTAATTTGGGTTCATTCTTTTTCTTTTTAATAAGTCTGGCCAGGAGTTTATCAATCTTATTAATTCTTTCAAAGAACCAACTTCTAGTTTCGTTGATCTGTTCTACTGTTATTTTGGTTTCTATTTCATAGATTTCTGCTCTGATCTTTATGATTTCTCTTCTCCTGCTGGGTTTAGGCTTTCTTTGTTGTTCTTTCTCCTGCTCCTTTAGGTGTAGTGTTAAGTTGTGTACTTGAGACCTTTCTTGTTTCTTGAGAAAGTTTTGTATTGCTATATATTTTCCTCTCAGGACTGCCTTTGCTGTGTCCCACAGATTTTGAACAGTTGTGTTTTCATTATCATTTTTTTCCATGAATTTTTTCACTTCTTCCTTAATTTCCTGATTGACCCATTCATTCTTTAGTAAGATGCTCTTTAGCATCCATATAATTGGAGTTCTTTCTAACTTTCCTCTTGTGATTGAGTTCTAACTTCAGAGCATTGTGGTCTGAAAATATGCAGGGAATGATCCCAATCTTTTGGTTCTGGTTGAGACCTGATTTGTGACTCAGGATGTGATATTCTGGAGAATATTTCATGTGCACTAGAGAAGAATGTGTATCCTGTTGCTTTGGGATGAAATGTTCTGAATATATCTGTGGTGTCCATCTGGTCCATTTAATGATACCATCTGGTATCATTTAAGACCTTTATTTCCTTGTTGATCTTTTGCTTGGATAATCTGTCCATTTCAGTGAGGGGGTTGTGAAAGTCCCCTACTATTATTGTATTCTTCCTGATGTATTTCTTTGATTTTGTTATTAATTGGTTTATATAATTGGCTGCTCCCTTGTTACAGGCATAGATATTTAAAACTGTTAGATATTCTTGTTTGACAGACCCTTTGAGTATGATATAGTGTCATTCCTCATTTCTTATTATAGTCTTTGGCTTAAAATATAATTTGGCTGATCTAAGGATTTCCACCCCAGCTTTCTTTTGATGTCCATTAGCATGGTAAATGGTTTTCCAGTGCCTCACTTTCCATTTGGAGGTGTCTTTTGGTCTAAAATGAGTTTCTTGCAGATAGCATATTGATGGATCTTATTTTTCTTATCCATTCTGATACCCTGTGTCTTCTGATTGGGGCACTTAGCCCAATTACATTCAGGGTAACTACTGAAAGATTTTAGTGCCATTGTATTGCCTTTGTATTGCCTTTGAGGTGACTGTTACTGTATATTGTTTCCGTTTTTTTCTGATCTGAACTAAGGTTCTCCCCTTGCTTAGAGGGCCCCTTTCAATATTTCTTGTAGTGTTGGTTTGGTGTTTACAAATTTCTTTAGTTTTTGTTTGTCTTGGAAGCTTTTTATCTCTCCTTCTATTTTCAATGATAGCCTAGCTGGATATAGTATTCTTGGCTGCATATTTTTCTCGTTTAGGGCTCTGAATGTATCATGCCAGTCCTTTCTGGCCTGCCAGGTCTATGTGGATAAGTCTGCTGTCAGCCTAATATTTTTACCATTGTATGTTATAGACCTCTTCTCTCTAGCTGCTTTCAGGATTTTCTCTTTATCACTAAGACTTGTAAGTTGTACTATTAGATGATGAGTTGTGGACCTATTCTTATTGATTTTGTGGGGGGTTCTCTGCACCTCCTGGATTTTGATGCTTGTTCCCTTTGCCATATTAGAGAAATTCTCTGTTATGATTTTTCCAATATACCTTCTGCCCTTCTCTCTCTTTCTTCCACTTCGGGGATCCCAAGTATTCTAGTATTGTTTTGTCTATGGCATCATTTATCTCTCAAATTCTCCCCTTAGAGTAGTTGTTTGTCTCTATTTTGCTCAGCTTCTTTATTCTCCATCATTTGGTGATCTATATCACTAATTCTTTCTTCTTTTTCTTGCCATAAAACCCTCCATTTAAAAAAAATATTTTGTTTATTTATTAATAAGAGACAGAGAATAAGAGAGGCAGAGGCAGAGGGATGAGCCGGGAGCCTGATGTGGTATTCAATCCCAGGACCCCAGATCGTGACCTGAGCCAAAGGCAGATGCTTAACCATCTGAGCCACCCAGGTGCCCCAGACCCTCCATTTTTTATTGCACCTCATTAATAGCTTTCTTCAATTTCAACTTGGTGATTTTAGTTCATTTATTTCTCCAGAAAGAGATTTTATTTCTCCAGAGAGGGATTCTCTAATATCTTCCATGGCTTTTTCAAGCCCAGCTAGCACCTTGAGAATTGTCATTCTGAGCTTTAGATCTGACATATTAGCAATGTCCATATTGATTAGACAATCAGACTGTCTAATTAGACAATTAGACAATCTTCCTTTCTTCTTTTCTTTTTTTTTTTTTTTTTTTGTGGTGACTTTTTCCACCTTGTCATTTTATCCAGATAAAAATATATGAATGAGAGAGTAAAATACTACAATGGCAGTAAAGACCCCAGAAAAATATATGCTAACCAAATCAGAAGAGACCCAAACCAGGGGGAGAAGAAAAGGGAAAAAAATAAAAAATAAAAAATAAAATAATATATATATTAGACTGATGAATAGAACAGAGCCACCCACTTGATTTTGGGTGTATTCTGGTCTCGTAGAAGAAACTACCTCCCAAAATTAAAAAAAAAAAAAGAAAAACTTTACACACACACACACACACACACACACACACACATATGCACACACACACACACACACACAAATTAGTATAAACACAAAGGGATGGAATATGGCTGTAAAAACGAAAATATTAAAAGTTCCTAAAAAAGGAATTGATAAGTTAGTTGGAAAAAGAAAAAAAAAAAAGGGAATGTGATCAGGGTAGAGCTAGATTTAGGATATATTTTGATCTATTAGAAGTAATTATATCCCAAAATTTTAAAGGAAAAAAACCCGTACATATACAAAAAATAAGGTTAAATTCAATGAAGGGATAGAATATGACTATAACAATAAAAATTCAAAAAGATTGTTTTTTTAAAATGTATTCATATATGTATGTATTTTTATATGTATTTATGTATTTACACATATATATATATTTTATATATATAAAATGTATTTTTATATATAAAAACACATAATATGTTTTTAAAAATGTATTGATAAGATAAAATAGTTGAAAAATTTAGAAGAGGAAAGAGGAAAAGTTAAAAAAATAAGAAAAAAATAGAATTAAAAAATTTAACTTTGTAAGACTAAAGATCATGGGAAAAAAAGCCATGAATTCTATGTGCTGCTTTCCCCTAGTTCTGGAGTCCCACACTTTTCGTTTATTAGTGAACTTGGTCTTGGCTGGATGTTTTGCTGATACTCTGTGGGAGGGACCTGTTGCAGTGATTCTCAAATGTGTTTGCCCAAGGCAGAATTGCACCACATTTGCCAGGGGCCGAGCTAAGTAATCCACTTGAACTCACTCTGGGTAGCTTTTGTTCCCTGAAGGCTCTCTGTAGAGCTTTGGAGGATGGGTGAAAATGTTAGCCTCCCTATCTCTGACCCCATAGGACCCAAAAGCTCAGGGCCCCTCTCCTTAGTGCACTGGGAGAATAATAGTCAATACCTTCTGTCTCCCTTGTTTCTGGCCTCGCTCTGTGCTCTCCCAGCCTGTGACCTGGCATTTCTGTCTCTGGCGCCAGCCCTGTTTGGAGTCTCCAAACCCAGCAGATTCCTGCCTCATGCTCCTGTGCTGCTCCTCCCAGAGGAGGAAGGAGGTGGTCTTTGTGGATATGTCACTTTTGCATTCCCTGCTCAAAGAGCAGTGGCCTGACTCCACCTCGGATCATGGTTTAAGGTAATCCTGAGCTGAGAGCCCACTGCTCAGCTCTGTCTCTGTAGCTGGCTTCCCCGCTCTGATACCTGGCATCTCTGCCACACTCAGACACCCTGGGTCTTTCTGTGACCCCACAGGTCTTGAGACCAGACTGTCCCTGCAAGTGCTCCACCCCCACATAGCCTCTGGGGTGACGTCCCTCAGTGGAGCAGACTTCTTAAAGTCCTGATATTATCCTCTGCTGCTCCACTGCTTATTGGGAGCTGGCCCCTCCCCCTGCTGTCTCTCTTCTCATTGCTTCTGATTCACTTCTCCGCATGTCCTACCTTCCCCAAAGTGTTCCATTTTCTGTTTCTAGAATTGCTGCTCTTCTTCCCTTCTATCTCCTGTTGCATTTGTATGTGTTCAGAATGGTTTGATAACAGGGGCACCTGGGTGGCTCAGTGGGTTAAAGCCTCTGCCTTCGGCTCAGGTCATGATCCCAGGGTCCTGGGACTGAGTCCTGCATCAGGCTCTCTGCTCAGCAGGGAGCCCACTTCCCCCCCCCCCCCCTGCCTGCCTCTCTGCGTACTTGTGATCTCTGTCTGTCAAATAAATAAATAAAATCTTTAAAAAAAAAAAAAGGAATGGTTTGATAACATTATAGCTGAACTCCTGGGACCTAATGCTATTTCAGTTTCCTCCTCTGCTGCCATCTTGCTTCTTTTCCCAAAGTTTATGTTTTTAATAAGTCCAGTTTACTGTTTTTTTTTTTTTCTTTTACAGATTATGTTCTTAGTGTTGTATTCAAAGGCTCTTTATGTAAGCCAAGTTCATGCAAGTTTCCTTCTACCAGCTTTAAGGCTTTATGTTTTACAGTTAAGGTCTATTATCTGTTTTGAGGTGATGTTTGTGTATTGTGGATGGGTCCAGACTCATTTTCCTTGATTATAGATGTCCAGTTGTTCTAGTACCATTTGTTTAAAAACTGTCCTTTCTTTCAACTGTCTTTGAACATTTGTTAAAAAATTTGTTGATTCTTACTATGTGAGTGTGTATATGTGTATGTTTTTTGGATTCTCTGTTCTGTTACACTGATCTACAATGATCAGATAATGAAATCCTTCAACTTTGTTCTTTTTTAAAATTAGTCATTTTAATATATTCTTTTCTATAAACATTTTAGAAACTTTTGTTAATATCTGTAACATACAACTGGAATTTTGATTAAGACTATGGTGAATCTATAGATCAAATTGGGTAGAGTTAGCCTCTGATAATAGTTAGTTAAATAATTAAGTCTTAATATTTACATTTGAGCCTCCAGTCTATGAACATAGTATCTTTCTCCATTATTTTAGGTATTCTTTGATTTCTTCCTCAATGTCTCATTGCTTTTGGAGTACAGATTCTACAGATAATTTGTTGGATTTATATTTTTGGCATTTCTTTTGCTTTTACTTTCCTTTCTTCCTCCCTTTTTGTACAATTTGTTAGGGAAAAAAAAAAAATCACAGACTAGGTGGCCTAAATAACAAATTTATTCTCTTGTGTTTCTGAGATTACATGTCCAAGGTCAAAACTGTCAGCAAGTTTAGCTTCTTCTGAGGCCTTTCTTCTTATCTCATAGATGGCTGCCTTGTCCCTCTGTCTTCACATGAATTTTCCTCTATGAGCACACTTCCCTAGTGTCTATCTTTGTGTCCTAATCACCTCTTTTTATAAGAACAGCCATCACATTGGGTTAGGACTTACCCTAACCGTCTCATTTTTTTTTTTTAAAGACTTTATTTATTTATTTGACAGAGAGAGAGAGCACAAGTAGGCAAAGAGGCAGGCAGAGGGGGAGGGAGAAGCAGGCTCCCCGCAGAGCAGAGAGCCCGATGCCGGGCTCCATCCCAGGACCCTGGGATCATGACCCGAGCTGAAGGCAGAGGCTTTAACCCACTGAGCCACCCAGGCACCCCTAGCCACCTCATTTTAACTTAGTAACCTCTTTAGAGTCCAAGTACAGTAACTCCAAGTACAGTAACATCCTGAGGTACTGGGAGTTAGAGATTCAACATGAATATTTGGAGTGACATGATTTAGCCAGGACACCTTTGCCTGCCTTCTTGACTTCCTTCCTTTGTTTCTTCAGCCCCATCCGTTTGGTGCTATTGTAAATGGTATTGCTTTTCTTTTCCTTCTTTCTTTCTTTCTTTTTTTTTTTTTTTAAGAAGATTTAAAGTCCAGTTGTTCATTGCTAATATTTGGAATTCCATTGATTTTTTCTGACACTCTGCATATCAAGTGATATGGCATGTTGCCCACCTTCTCTAGTAGTGCCTTAAATTTATTAATCATAATTAGGAAGTTTCTTATCAGATTCTTTGAATCTGTCATGTCTGATTCTCATTTTTATGGACATTTTGTCTCTTCAAGCTTAGGTTTTTCTTGCACTTTTTGTGCCTCATAATTTTTGGATGAAAGACAGTTTTTGTGGGTCAGCAGAGACTGAGATAATTCTCCTATCTAGATATATGTACAATTTTCCCTGTGTAGACCTTTAGAACAGGGTTTCATTTAATATATGTAGGAGTTGGACTCGGTTTGATGTTATTGTTGCTATGGTTACTCTCATTGCATATCAGATTTTAAGTTTCTGTGGAGATAGCTTATGTTTAGAATGGAGGATGGTTTACCAAAGAAATGTCCATTTGATTCTGAGGTATAGCTCTTCCATCTGTGCTGTGACTTAACGAGAGCCTCTGTACATGCTGTTGCTATCCTGTCACTCTGTTGGCACTGTTCTGCTGTCACTTGTCATTTGTTGCTTGTTGGCTTGCGGGGGGGTGTGCTCATTGCTTTTCTGACTAAACTTCAGTCTTGGACATGTACTGTGTCACTGGGTCTAGGCCGTGTGGCCCTCTCTGTTCCTTTGTCTCTCAGTATGATTGTAGGCTCACCATAATACTTCCTCTCATCCAGAATCCCATCCAGATTGGGATTTTCTCCCAATCTTTGTCCCGGCTGTAATGAATTTTTACTAGTGCCCCGAGGACAACAATTCTTCTTGCCCTTGCCACAGATTAAAGCTTGTGTTCTATAGTGTAAACAGAAAATTTTATGAGTTGAATTTTGTCCCTCCAGAAACATATGTTGGAGTGCTAATTCCCGTATCTCAGAATGTGACATTATTTGGTGATAAGATCTTTACCGAAGAAAAAAATTCAAATGAGATCATTAGAGTGGGTCCTGATTCAATATGACTCATGCCCTCTTAAAAAGAGAAAAACTGAGACACAGAGACATAGATCCACAAAGGGAGAATCTCACATGAACACTAAGGCAAATATTGGGGTGGTGTGTTTACCGGCCAAGGAATACGAAAGTTGCCAGCAAACTAGCCAAAGTTATGAGACAGGCACAAAAGACATTCTCCCTCGCAGTCAACAGAAGGAATCAACCAACTGAGACTTTGATCTCAGACTTCTAACCTCCAGAACTGTGAGAAAAACAGTTTCTGTTGTTTCAGCCACTTCAATTGTGATGCTTTGCTAGGACGGCCCTAGCAAGATAATGCAGTGGAAAGAGATCTTTGCGGAATTTCTTTCCCTCTCACGTAGCTGTTGCTCTCTTCCCATAGGGTTGCCCCATTTCCTGGGTCTGTTTCTAGTCTTCTCTGTGAACACCTGGTGCCACTGATAGAATCAGAACCTGCAAAGTGGTATGGATTCCTCAATCCCTTGGCCTCATCAGGGCTTTACACTGCTCCACAGTCCACTCAGTCTTCACCCATTTGTCAGCTATTCTAGCAGAACTCTTTGTACCAGTGTCCAGCTTCATCAGGCCCAGGTGTGTGCTGGCTTTTCCCTGTGTGCATGTACCCAATCCTGATGTTTGGGGCCAGTTTTTTTGCTGGCAGTTTGAATGGTTAAAAACAAGTTAAACATTTGAAATTGATTCAGCTTGTTATGAGGTAAGGAGCAGTGCTCCTTCTAGATTTCCATACTATTAGGCAGAAGCTGGAAGCCCCATCTCTTTTGTAGTGGCAGATAAATCACATACCCAGTGGACTTTTGAGGGTTTTATTTTGCTGTCTGTGTTTATGTGTTGCTTTTATTTTGTTTTGTCTTGGATCATGCTGTGCTGTAACATTCATTGGGCTCTATGTGAAATGATTATTTGCAATTCACAGTTTAGAAAATTCACATCAACTTTTTTTTTTCATATCAATTTCTTTAATCTCATATCTTCTTGTTCTTCAGATTCCATACTTTTGCTTTGTTTGCTTTGCTACGATGCATGTTATATATATATATATATTTTTTTTCCTGAAAGTGTCTGGGAATTGAATTTTGTAAGTTCTTGAATTTCTGAGCCAGTATCTATTTTGGTTATATTTAATTGATACTTTACCAGAGAAAATGGTCTTACATGCAAAATAATCTCTAAAAATTTTATAAACTACACTGTTTACCAGTAACATATATGTTTGGAGATAACAATGCCTGATGTTATTCTGATCTTTTTAAAAAAATCTCATGCCTGGGGTCTTTGGGTGGTACTGTCCATTGAGCATCCAACTCTTGGTTTTGGCTGGGGTTGTGGTCTCAGGGCCATGTGATGGAACCCCATGTTGGGCTTTCTTCTCAGTATGGATTCTGCTGGGATTCTCTCTCCCTCTCCCACCACCCGTCCATGCTGTACTCTCTCTCTCTTTCTCTCAAATGAATAAATAAATCTTTAAAAAGTTTTAAAAAAATCTCATGACTATGGGTACCTGGGTGACTCAGTTGCTTAAGTGTTTGTCTCTTGATCTCAGTTCAGGTTTGATCTCAGGGTCAAGAGTTCAGTGCCTGTATTGGGCTCCAAGCTTGGTGTGAAGCCTACTTTAAAAAAAAAAAAAAGAAAAGAAAAGAAAGAAAGAAAGAAAAAAAAATCTCCTCTCTGTATTTTTTTATTTCATTGGAAATTTCATTTTACAATTTGTAATCCTGAAAACCCTGAAACTCTGAGAATGTTTGAACCAATCTCTGAATAATGTATGAATTTTATTGTCCGAAGAATAAATCATTGTCTGCCTATAATCTCATTTATAAGAAACCAAAAATCAAAATTTAAAGAATAATTTCTACTTAGTTTATCCAGTATAGATTTTTCCCTCTTTCAAAACTTCCATAGCATTCACTGTTTTTCAAAACAATATTTTATTACATATTAACATGCATGACATTTTCCACTTTAGTTCATAGTTAGTTTTAAGGTAAACCTAAGTTTTATTTTTACTGTCAGAAGGAATGTTAGAATTCCATGCTAGTAATACTTCACAATGTCATTGAAGTTTCTTTTAAAGGCCAATTTTAAGATGTTTTTAAAAAGAGTATTCCACTTTACCCGTATTTGTGTATGTTGGTAGGCTCCCAATAACCAGATGTTTATTCATTTCAAACATAATTTCTAAAGTTACAACAAAACACAAAAAAGTCCTTTTTATTCGAGTTACTTTGACAAAAATTGTAATGTTTTCCAATATGTCTGTTATTGGGCATATAATGAAATATTAGTATAAAAAACATAATAATAATAATAATATAGGATTTTGACTAGTATTTGAATTCTGAAGTAGCATTTGTCCCAAATTTTCTGTTTGTTAGTGACCATGTATCATTGAAAATTCCCTCTGATATACCTGAAGCCCCCAGTTCCATTGCATTTCTCAGGACTGAATACTTATCTTTCTGGCTCATCTTATGTGAGAACAATTTAAAACTTTATAGATGCTAAAATACTTTGCAGTCAATTTTCACATTAGATTCCTTCAGTAGAAAACATGGCCTGACCATCTTGTAATTAGCTCTATTTACTGGGATTTGAATTTTCAGTGATTTTCTTTACTGTGGACTGGTGTTCTGTGGTGAATGCTCTTATTTCTTTTCTTGGCTCTTTTCAACCTATGTATTAACAGAAAATGAGCAAATAGTTTATTTTATATGAATATAGTAATTGAAAATTGAAATGAAGGAAGTTATTCATGCTGAAGTTTCTACATGGCATTAATCTTAAGGATTTTGAATGTTGGATATAGGAACTAAAAATAGTCCTAGGAAAATGCCAGCACTGTTGGGTGGTTGACAGTGAGAGATTTAGCTTGGTTAGCAATATGGTGCATTACCCTTTGATCTAATGTAAAAATGTGTAAACATTTGGCTTCTGAGGTCAGAACACAAACTTCCACAGTAAATCTAAAATCAGATAGTTTTGGTTAAGAGAATACATTTATTCTAAAATATGGTTTCTCTTTGGCCTTTTCGCCATGTAATCCATCTTTTTTCTTTGAGCATCTGTTTTTGCTATACACTCTGATAGAAATTTTATTATTTCATTATATTTTCACAGCTATACAGGAAGGCATTATTATCCCTGTTTTTTAGCTAAAGGAATGGATGCTCAGAGATGTGGAGGTAACTTTCCTTTTAGATTGTACTTGTTGGAATCAGTTATATAAACCTATGTCTTTCACTCAGAAAGATCTGAGCTCTTTTTTATTGCTCTATGCCCGTATCTGTTACTCTTATTTTCTTGTGTCCTAAAATTTATAAGGTGACTCTTATTCTGAAAGAAAATGGACTATTCCTATACTCATTTAAAACATTTTATTACATATGAGGGACCATTCTCATTACATAAACTAGAGCTTCTCAACCTAGTGCTGTTGAAGTTTTTGAGCTGGATAATTCTTTGGCGGGGGTGCTCTCCTATATATTATGTGTACTTTATAATGTGTAACAGTATTGCCGTCCTCTAACCACTGGATGCTAATAGCGTCTCCAGAGTTGTGATAACCAAAAATGACTCCAATAATTTCCAAACTCCTCTGGGGGAAAACTACTCAGGGTTGAGAAAGATAGAAGGTTAACCAATATATGTCTGTTTGCTAAGGTAGGATTTCTTTTCTCTTACTTAAAATACTTTTTAAACATTTAAAACATTTACTTAGAGTATGGCATTTTCATCAGAAAATGGCAATTTGAGGAGGTGATAAAAGTGGGGAAGGTAAAGGAAATAGGATAGTTGAGTACTTACATTGTATAAGATATTGTGCTATTTTTATTTACATAAATTATGTCTTTTTATAATGAAACAATCCTATGAAAGATAAGTTAAATCATTACCATTTTACAAATAATATGTTAAATGCCTGGCCTAATCAAACAGTCAAATATGGACTTGTGATTCAAATTCATAATTTTTCTTTACACTAATAGTATGACATTCCTAGTGATGATCTTTAGTCTTTTCATGAATAAATACATGGAAAAATAAGTTTGAATGTACTCATCCTGTCTACTGCAGTGTCAAAGTTCTTTTCAAGAACTGGCTAATTTTGACGGAGAATTGTTACCTTTTCTCCACGTTTCCTCCAGCATTTATATTTTTACATCACTTATCAAAAATCTTCCTCTCATTGACTTGAAGGGATTTCTTTTACTTGACAATGTATTTCTGGTGTTCATTCCTTAAAAAATAAAATCCCTGAGCCTTGCTTTGCTTCACTCCTGTGGTATCCTTCAAGATGATATTTAGAGTGTTGGAAAATTGGTGATAATAACAATAAATAGTTTTCTTCAGAATGCTGTGTAGTCCTTTAAAGAACTATTAATAAAAAGACGATTAAGACATACCCTAATACTTATAACATTGGAGTATTTAATAGATGTAAAGTATAAATGACCAATTATTTACTTCATATAGTTAAGATCCTTTTTTCTCTTTCAATTGAGTATATAATAGAGAACAATTTGATAATAATGAAAATCTGTTCTATACTAAACACGTTTTAAAATAGCTTCACTCAAAGGTTACTGGAAAGGAAAATGTGTGTTTGTTGGAGTGTCCTCTTTGGGAGACAAGCAAACTACACTTCCTTATATTTAAAACAGTTGCAATTTTGATTCAGCTATGATTCCCCATCTGCTTCACGCAAAGCGATAGCAACCCTGCAGCTGAGATAAGCAGTTTATGATCTCAAATAGATAAATGGAGGGGAACCATCACTCTCCGTCAGAAAGTAGGGTTGGGCAAACCAATTTCCGTACATTACATTTCCCACTAGCGTTTTTATATTTCTAACTTCTAGCTTACATTGGAGCACTGACACCAAACACATTTTTCCTGCTTATCGCTCATTCGCATTGAAGAAGTCCAAAGCCCACAACCGTATTTCTGTTTGACATTTGCTGAACATTGACATATGATACCCATATCAAATGACAATGAGGCACAAAGGAAACAATAATTTGTTTAGGGAAATCTTTAGGTTTTCTGTCTCTGCTATGAATTGAAGGCATTTATTGGATTTTCCATTATTTTTAGAAAAATTACTCAAAATAATTAAGCTAATTATTGTTAATCTTGTGCATGGACCCTGTCTTACTTAGCTAAACACATCAAAAAAACTTATGCAGTAATTTATGTCAGCTTGGGAAATCTTAAGAACAGAAAAGTTCAACTTAATTATTTGTATTTGTGATTTTTCAGTAACTAGCATTCGGTGAATGCAATGAATATAATACCCTCACTGACAGATTGTTATTTTGACAATTAAAAATTGTCTAATCTGATTCCTAGAGCACAATAGCTATATTTTCTCATAGAGCTATTAAATATCAGAAAGAATGATGGGTAATTAAAATGATTATTTTTTTAACGCCTCCTACCAGTTCCGTGACAGTTCTTCCTTACAGATGAGAAAACTGAGGTTTGAGAGACTAATTTATCCAAGACCACACAGCTATTAGATATCAGAGTTGAGAGTAAGATCCATCTGTTGTATTTCATGGAAGATCCACTTTGATTCCTCAATATTACCATGACTATGGGTCCCATTACCAAGAAATGGATGTTATTTTGGTCATCTGGTTAATTATAGAACAGATGTTCTATGGAATTATAGCCATATCATGTTCTTTACTGAAGTAAAGATGTGTTCTTCTCTTCCCTTTTCCTTTTTTTTAATTTTTAAATTTGATTAGCACAGTAATAATGTACATACTTTGTAATATGTCTCTTATAACACATGTAAGGAACAGTCCCCTGCCTCAAACCTCCTCATAATTTTCCTGCTTTTCAGAGGCAAATATATTTTATATTGTTAGCTGATACTTCTGGTATTTACATTCATATTTCTAGCACATGATTATTCTACTTTTATTTTTGATTTTAGATATCTGTTGATTTTCTATGAAAAAATAAGAGAACATGACTCTTCACTGTACCACTCAAACACATATACTTTTCCTCTTATACTCTAAGTAGAGCTATACCATAATTTTGGCTTTTGTAAATATTCAGTGTTTTTGTTATTATAGCTATGTAAATATTGTTCATGATTCAGCCACCTGTGTACTATAATTAAGTTCCATCTCTAGTAATAGTTGTTCCCTCACCTTGGAGTCAACAGTTGCTAATATTTTGTTTGAACAGCTTTATGAATTATCCATTTTATATAGTCTTCCAATTATCTGAAAGAATTATTGTGTCTAATCGATCTAATCTGATAAAACAGAATCCTCTTTCCTTTTCCAAATTGCACTTGGCCTCAAGGCCTATAAAGGGCACTTTTCCCAGGACTTTTCTTTACCATCACCTTAAAAAATGCTCTTCCTCTCCTTTCCATGTGGATTCTCCTGTTCCCATGATCCAGTGCACCTTTGTTTCTATTTACTCCTTCATTTTATGTAACATATTCTACAACATCTTTTTGAGGATGGATAGATGGAAATTAAATGTTTGAGTCATTGGATAAATTAATATATGTTGACTTTACCCTTACAAGCTCAGGCTTTTTGTCGCTTCAAGGACCACTGAGAGGCCAACAAGCTTCTCAGTATTAAATGAGATCATCTTCTGCACCTTCTGGGAAAATAATATTAAAAATTAAAACCACAATCTAATTTTAAGGGAAGCAAAACCACCAAAAATATTTATGAGTAGACTGAACAACTCTCCTCCACCAAATTATGGCCCTGATAGAGAAAAAGTAACACTCTGAGCCTTTTGTCCCTTTGTGTGGACATGTTTGAGAATCTCCAATTCCTTAATATTCCAAGCTAATTGGCAAATCTCCCTCCTCCAGTTAGAGGAGACAGAGATGTTTATTCTAGAAGGTGACTCATAAATTTATAATTTTCTACTTCAAAAAGGGTACCTCTCACCTCTCAAAGAATAGCCAAAGAGAAGACACAGCACAATTTGAGCAAGGAGAATGTAGTTTCTTCTCCAGAAGTAAATATATTATACCCAGAATGAATTGCAGGACCTCACTACAGGTATGCTAATAACTTGGGAATACAATTGGGTGTAGTTCTTGTGAGTATTAGATCAGGGAGACCTTTATAAAAGGCCAGATATATAAAAAAAAAAAATTGGAATGCTCTTTTATGAGTCAAAGTTTAAAGTCCTGGTGAGAATTCTTATAATCAGTCCTACTATGCTACTGGGATGACTCTAAAGTTTGGACATGTCATTGTCCAATAGGGAGGATACCAAATTTGCTTTGATCCCAAATTGAGAAGATTTATGATAGCAGAGATTTTAAAAGAGATTTATATTTTCAGACCAAAGAATCTACACCCTGGATGTGAAGAAGAACTAGAAGAACTCAAATTAAATTTCATTCAATAAGACAATATAAAATAAATCACATACTTAAGAAGATTAGTGGAGATGGTGCATCACAGACCAGGGTTGAGAGAAAGACTATCATATATGGACTAGCTGCCATATATGATAGTACAAAGAGTGAAGCCACTGTTAAAGCCATCATAAATCAGGAGTCACGGGCCACCTCTCTAGCTAACAGATATGGGAGCTCAGTTGACAGTCTGCTCCAAAGGAGAAGAGTTATCCAGCTGCTTGGCTGAAAGCCAGCCAACCCTTCAAAGGAGGGCCACTTAGATGATTGACAGCTGACTACAGACATATGAATGATCCTAGAGAAAGAACTGTCCCATCTGGGACCAGAGCAAATTGCACACCCACAAAATTATAAGCCAAATAAATGGTTGTTGTAAGCCACTAAATTTTGGGATAATCTAATATACAGAAAAAGCTAAGTGATAGAGAAATTGGTCCATAGATTGGGAGTGCTGCCATAACAAAAACCTTGAACATGTGGCATTGCCTTGAGGAGGCTGGAAAAGTGGTGAGGAAATTTTTTTTTTTTTTTAAAGATTTTACTTATTTATTTGACAGACAGAGATCACAAGTAGGCAGAGAGGCAGGCAGAAGGAGATGGGAGGAAGAAGGCTCCCGGTTGAGCAGAGAGCCCGATGTGGGGCTCGATCCCAGGACCCTGAGATCATGACCTGAGCCAAAGGCAGAGGCTTTAACCCACTGAGCCACCCAGTGGTGAGGAAATCTTAAAATATTCTAGCAAAATAGCATATAAACTGGAAGTGCCTCTTTAGGGCTGTTAGAATGGCTATGTATATGTGTAGGAACTTATAAATTTTGGGGATTATCTAATTTGTTGGTATATAAAGTATCAATAGTAGTTTCTTACAATGTTTAGTATTTCTGTATTATCACTTGTAATGACTGCTCTTCCATTTATAATTTTATTTATTTGAGCATTGACTCTTTTGTAATTAGTCTAAAGGTTTGCCATTTTTTTTCTTCTCAAAAACCAACTCTTAGGTTTAGTAATGTCATTGTTTTTTGGTCCCTATTTCATGTATTTCTTTTCTAATCTTAATTATTCCCTTATTTCTGCTAAGTTTAGCTTTGACCTACTCTTCTTTTTCTAATTCCTTGAGATATAAAGTTAGTTATTTATTAGAAATCTTTCTTTTTTCTTAATGTAGACATTTACCACCATAAACTTCCCCTTAAAACTGCTTTTGCTGCATCTTGTAAGTTTTGGTATGTTGTGTTTCTAGTTTTATTTATCTCAAGATATTTTTAAAAATCCTTCTCCCTCCTCACTCCCTCCCTCTCTTTCTCCCTTCCTTTCTTCTTTCTTTCCTTCCCCACTAGGTTATTCAGGGGTTTGTGATTTAATTTTTGCATATTTATGAATTTCTTCAATTTTCTTCATTTTATTGATTTCTAGTTTCATACCATTGTGGCTTGAAAAGATACATGATATGAATTGCCTGTCTAACTGTCAATATTCTCTTCTCCCTTCCTGACAGAACCTCAATTTTGTTGGTTCAATTTTGTTAGACAACAAAAAAATCCCCAGCTACAAAACTAATTTTCTCAGCATCCCTTCAGCCAGGGGATGACTATTAGACACAGTTCTGGTCAATGCACTGCAATTAGAAATTATTTAGTATTATCTACATGAAAGCTCCTTGGAAAGAGGACAAACTTGCCTGGAGCCTCTTTTTGTTTCCGTCCTGTCAGGAAATGATTTCTGATCTTTGAAACTGAGTCAGCTATTTGCATCTACTAGAAGAGGTCTAGAGAATCACAAATCCTTAGGTTTGTATATTTTTGATTCACTGAATAAATGCTTATGACAAGATTTACTTTGTGAAAAAGATAAAGTCCTACTAGGCTAAATGAATACTATTTTTTATATACACTTCTGTAATAGAGAATAAGATGGAATAACATAGTTAGCTTTTAAAATAGGCAGAAATCAATGGGTTTCTCCTATATACTGATTAATGTAACTCTCTTTATTGACTAGGCAATTATATAATGAAAATAAATATAAATGCAATAATTGGCTTGAAGATATTATGAGTCTTAATGTAAAAGACTCAGAAAATTTGAAATTCATTATTAGAATTTGTTGCATTTTTCTAAACACTTAAGTATATTAGTTATAGAAGAGGTAAGTAAAAGTGAACACTAGTGAATATTTCCCCCAAAGAATGACTATGTTAAGCTTAAGTCTGAATTTTGAAAGAGGCTTGCACATAAATAGCAGAAGAGAAATGTAGTTAAAAAAGGATCATCTTACAAATAAGTCTGCTATCTTCTTGTTGTTTTGTTTTACATAGAAAATTGTTGTTAAATTATCACAAATCCATGTTGTAAGAAGACAATGGAAAAATTATGATGGAATACATTTGCAATGAAAAGAATAAATAAGAAGAAATAGCAGAATCTCATATTTCTTTAAGTTATTATAATTTATGTAACATAGTAATGAAAATATTGAATGTGCAATCATTAAAGAGGCAAGAAGGGGAAAGTAATAGAATTAACTATGCATGCAAGTACATAATTAATAAAAGAATTAAAAGGAGAAAAAATTTATACACGATTAAAATCTCAGGTTTATTTATTTATTTATTTTTCTTTCTTTCTTATTTATTTATTTTTTTAATTATTTTCCACCTCTGGAAGCAAACCAAGAATAGTCACAATTTTCACATCTTGCCTGTTCTTGGCAATTGATGTGATATGCATTAGTAAGCTCAGGCTGCCATAGCAAACTACCATGGACTAGGTGGCTTAAAGAACCTTAAAAGGGTCTAAGATTTCTAGTGCATGTAATGTAGTTTCATTATGAGGCCTCTTCTCTTCCCTTATGAGTATCTTCTTTCCCACTGGGTGCCCACTGACTTATTTATGTATTCATAGGGAGAGAGAGAGAGTGAGGTATCAGGTATCTCCTCTTATAAGGGCCCCAGCCTCTTATGAGAGCTCTATCCTCATGAGCTCATCTAACCATAATTACATATCAAGGGCCCTATCTCCAAATACCATCAAATTGGGGATTAGGGCTTCAACCTGTGAATTTTGTTGGGGTACAAACATTCAGCCCATCATATGATAATAGCTTTTTATTGTGATTATCAAATTGATTTCATTAGTAAGCTAACAACTTTACTAATATTGTAAAACATACACATATTCATTCAATATGAATGAAATTACATTTTGATTCATTTAAATAGGTCTGGGTTCTGTCTTTCATGGTAAAGCCTTTAAAACTTGTTTGAGGATGCTAGATATGATAACTGCTTGTTTTCTGGGTAACAAGCTTTTTCTTCCTTTTAAATTTAATCTTAGGTATTTGGTAGACATAATAGTGAGGACAGGGGACATGTTCTTTTTATCTTGGGGAGAAAAGATTCACTGTGGATGTGGATTCACTAACCTAATCTTTTGGTATCACTACCTTTGCTCTTCATACCAGCCAGATCTCAAAATTCTGACATTTCTTTTCACACTATAAAATTAAGATAAAATGAGTTAAAGTTTATGGTTGGTGGTGTGGAGAATTCCAAAATTGTGTGAAGAAGTATATAGACTTGCCAATGAGTCATCAAATTCTCTGAGGACAGGTTCATCTACCAATAAATGCCTGAGTAACAACAAAACAAACAAACAAAACATGGATCCCAATTCTCACTGATAGATAAACATTTTTTTCCTATATATACATGCTTTCACTGTATATATATATGTATTTATTAAAATCACTGTAAAAAGCTCTTGAGTTTCTAATCATACCTAGATCCTAAGCCCTTTTTGACCTGAGGAGTGGTGAGACCTTCTAAACATGTTGAACTTTGAATTTCTTCATATACTGATGAAGACATCATGGTTGATAATGTCTAATGTTCCTCCAAGCAATTAAATGTCCATGGTTTTCCAGTCAGTTTATCAGAGGGTTGAACCTTAACACTGTTCTGCTCAAGTATGTTAAAACAAACAAATCCACCTTGATTTTCTTAAAGGAAGAGAATATGATAGGAGTAATCTCTTCTAGTCAAAAATTCTTCTAAACCAAGAAGAAACAAAGGAAATTCCAGGAGGAGGCCCTGAAAGGAGGAAGAAAGAAATAATGGGTTTTGTTTTATTTTGATTCTTTGCCCAGAGTTGCAGATCATCAGGCCATACAAGGATGACTGAGGCAGACGGAGGGACAAGTTTGGGAACAGGTCTGGGGTACGCACTGAACATTTCTTAGACTCTCAGCTTTTAGGCCAAAATAATCGATTCAGTGCTGTGCAAAGGGAAAAGCTATTGATCGCTCACTGTGTGCTTTTTAGTGACTGTGACCTGCACATTAAGTGTTGGTATTATCTGTGTATCTTCCTTTAGTTTTGATAGAAGTTATTGCTGGAGGATATGTCAAAAAGGAGACATTATGAACATTTAATCACTTCAAAGTATGATCAATATACCCAGTAATGCTCATGTCAAGGCATTTTGTGGAATAGTTAAGTAGCAGGAAATTGTGAGACATGATCTCATTGCAGATGTATGAGGAATATATTTGCCTTGTGAAAAATGACTTAATATTCTAAATCCAAAACCTAAATTAAAAAATCTAATTATATGTAAGTAATGCATACAGATAGTTTAAGAACATGCTCATCCTTTCCCCATAGTCCATACAAAATACTTATGTATTTTTCTAATACTTATAATACCAGTTAACTGATGGAATCTATTTTTTATTGAAAAATTACCAATAATGGGGTGCTCAGTGTAGGCTCATTGGTGCTCAGAGCACTTAGAGTGCTCCAGTAGCTCAGTGGGTTAAGGCCTCTACCTTCAGCTCAGGTCATGATCTCAGGGTCCTGGGATCAAGCCCCTCATCTGGCTCTTTGCTCAGCAGGGAGCCTGCTTCCTTTCCTCTCTTTCTGTGGGACTCTGCCTACTTGTGATCTCGGTCTGTCAAATAAATAAATAAAATCTTTAAAAAAGAAAAAAAGAAAAATTACCAATATTAAGAAAAGAAAGAAGCAGAATGTACATGTTTATCTAACAGATTTTTCTGCTTCACGTTTATTTTTTAGGCAAAGAGTTAATTGTTGCTAATGGTTTTGTGCAGGATTATCAATTACAAAGTTCCTTTGTTTTTTTTCAAGAAAGGATATGAAAGTGTTCTCCAAATTCTTACCTAAGGTATTGTGAGAGGGGTTGGTGGCTCTGGTTCCTTGCCGTAGTTGAAGACATGATCCTTCTGTTGCAATACTAATAATATTTGGTTTATTCAAAAGCAAGGTTGACTCTTAATATTACGTTTGTCGTAGTGGAAGAGTCTTCACTAGTTTGAGAATAAAATAGTTTTCTGCTAAAGAGTATCTGGCTGAAGATTAGGTCACTTGAGGAAGTCTCTCCTACATAGTTTCTTCATAACTTTTTGATCACATATATTCAGTCTAAAGTCATGTGCTTTAACTGTATAATGAAACCATTATTCATTTTAAAGTTATTCACAAGTGACATCTATTTTCATTTTGGTTTTATATTAATGATTTCTTCTAGCCATACAGTATTCTTCAAAGCCTAATTAATGGATATTGCACTAAACTATACTTTTGAGTGTCTTATTGATCTTTTTAATGAAGGACTTCAGTGCTGTTTATTAGGAAAAGATCTTATTAAACTATACAGAAAATTTACTTTAAACTTTCTTTTTCTGTGACTGTTCATTTTAATAAAAACTTTATTGGATTTTCTGAGGAGAAACTCAGCAGAGGATGTTTCCTTCATTAGAAAATTTACAGTACTTAAGGGAGTAGAATATGTTAGCTTTTTATTTTCAAATTCATTACCCTTTTTTCTTATATTTGGCTAGTGGGACATTAGGCAAGAAGGAAATTGTCTTGCATTTTCCCCACACTTGATAATCTATATTTCTTTACAATGATTTTTGCAAAATCTGAGCTTAGTGAAATTTTACACAATGCATAAAAATTTGGGGAGATATGTAAAATATGAAATTCCTATCCCAGGATAAAGAGAAATAATAAACACATACACAGCAGAACAGTTTATCTAAATTTCATTCTACCTGATGACATTTTCAGACTTCTGCAGCAGCTGTAGCAAATGTGAATTCACTGCAGCTTATTAGATCTATAATCTGATTTTGACTTCTGGGAATTTGTTTTTTGTTTTTTTGTTTTTTGGGCTTTTTTTTCCCCCTAAAGTTTTCATATGAGTACATTTACTTTAATCTGCATAAAAATATTCACACGTCTGGAGCTAAGAAAAGGATTCTTATGTAAATGAGTTATTTAAAATTCTGAATAGCAGCGTCAGACAAATGGAGGAGAAATGACAGGGAATTAAAACTTTGGAGGAATATTTTCAATATGGTAATTGGATTCAAATAGTTTATTTTTTTGGAGAACATCAAAGACCCACTCACAAGCTTGTGCCCAGATTAAGTGAAAGTTAGAAGACATACATTTGAATATATTTAAACTTTAAAATTTTTCTAACAATTTAAAAATGTAATTCCCATATTCATTATGCTGCCTTATTATGCCCTAGGCTTCTTCATGTCAGTTTTCTGAGTGGGAGTGATAATATTGATCAGATCTTTCTGAAACGGGTATGAGAAACAACTGACCAAATAAGATGGACAATAAGCCAAAAACTTTTGTTCAGAACACCCCAGTGTCTACTGGATGAAACCTCAATCCTGGCTCTCATTAATCACTTTACTCTAGCTTCATCATGGATTTCCGTAAGGAATCTCTGGCTCTTATGACTTTCTTTGAGACTTGGGCATTTTCTTTTTGTTCCCTGGACCACCTGGATCTTAGATCCCTGGCCAGAATCTCTTCTCTTCCCAATCTCTTCAAACTGAGGGTTGCTGGAGGGGAAGGGGTATAGGGATTGGAGTAACTGGGTTAGGCATTAAGGAGGACATGTGATGTAATGAGCACTGGGTATTATATAAGACTGATGAATCACAGACCTGTACTTCTGAAACTAATAATTTAGGTTAATTTAAAATAATAATTAAAAAATGAATAAATAATGTAAACTTTTCAACATCTCAGATTAACTTCAGTAGTATACATTTATGTAATAAAAATATTAAATATAAAAGTGGGGTTTTATTTATCTTTTGATATATATTAAGGTGTGTTACCACACCCTCCCTTTTCTTCACCATCTTACCCTTGATATATTTTACCAATTTATTCTTCATCAGATTTATATAAAAGTACACAACTCACTTTTCCACACTTGATAGATACTTTTCATGTTTATTAAGCATATATGTATAACAATGCTATTTTATTATTTATATTTTAAAACAGAAATATATCTGGCCTTTATATTTTTTTTTTTTAAAGATTTTATTTTTATTTATTTGACAGACAAAGATCACAAGTAGGCAGAGAGGCAGGCAGAGAGAGAGGAGGAAGCAGGCTCCCTGGCTGAGCAGAAAGCCCGATGCGGGGCTCGATCCCAGGACCCTGGGATCATGACCTGAGCCGAAAGCAGAGGCTTTAACCCACTGAGCCACCCAGGCGCCCCTGGCCTTTATATTTTAAAACAGAAATATATCTGGCCTTTATATCTAAATGCTTAGCAGGGATTGGCTTGGGATAAGTAGTATACTCACCTACTGTTCTTTATGAAAATGTGCTGCCATTTTCCCTTAAACATGCATAATTGTATTGGGATAATAAAAGAAATTCCAATATGGCTCCTTTATGAAATCCTGAATATTGTATGAGCTAGGCTTCACTGAGGGTCATAAGATATTATGTAATTACATGAGTATATATATCAAAGCATTAAAATAACAAGTCTAGCCTGTGAAAAATTTGTTAGTTCTGTCACATATAGTATTAATATACATTGCTCTATCCTCCATTTTTAGTTCTTTTTTAACTTCTTCATTACAAAGTATAAAATTTAACAATGACTATTCACAAGGGTTCACAAAGCATTCATTTTGATACCAAATCAATGATCAAGACTATATTTACATAAATTAAATAGCAAATCTTATGTTAATTTAAACTGAGTCAAAATCAAAGAATTACTAAAGGTTCTTGAAATTTTGTAGAAAACTGGAGAAGATTTTAAAAGAAAATGCATCTCTCCCTTGATAGAACAAGCTAATTTACAGTTCTATTTCAGATACATGGCAATTTTCCCATGTCTTATTAACCTAACTTTCTTGTTTCTTTTCATTAACACCTGGTTGGAGCTCAGTACCCCATTGGGAAACACCTGTCCACAGTTAACAAGGTGTTAATTGTAAAAACAATAAAAAGTGAAGTCAGGGAATTAGTTCACAGATTCTTAAAACAAATAATAAATAATCCAAGATAGTAGACAATAAAAAAGTAGGTGATTTTTTTAAGAATCAATAGATTAGAGTGATTCTAGCTCTATAACTTTCGGCAAGTTCTTGAACTTTTCAGTGCCTTTCTTTACCCATCTTAAGAATGCGGATGTTGATTATGTATATGGCATAAAATTCTTATAGAGATCAATGTGGGCAATACAGGTAAATTTTTAGCACATGGTAAGCACTAAAAATAATAGTGTCATCATTAAAGTTATTTTTGATACTTTTGGTTGGATTTTCTGTATGTATGTTTTTATGTGCATGAATAGAACATCATATTGTACTATGGATACATATGATTTTCAGTATTCTATGTGCTATTGTGTTCATTTACTCAATAATTCCATGAAAGCTAGTGAAGTGGTCTGTATTATTTTCTCATCGCTAATGATTTTGAGTGTACATAAAACAACTGCTTGTGAGCCAATGTGGTTTATAAGTATTGTGATTTGAACTTGTTAAATAATTTGCATTTTTTACTGCATGTGGCCTATCTTTCTGCCATGTATACTTCATTCTGGCAAATAATTTGATCTATAATGGCTTTTAAAAAGTACATTTGCTACTGCATTTAAAAACAAAGAGAATCATGCTAAATATTGATTGATGTAGAAATTTTGACTTTTACAACTGTACATGCTGACCTACTGACACAACTGTAAGACCGATTACATATATGAGGCATATGTTTTTGGGTATTGGAAACAAGGGACACAGTACAATGGTTCTTGAGAGAAGGAATCACATGGGATGAATCCTGTTATTATCTCAATTTTTAGCATGGTGGCTTGTCCTGCTGTGGCCCAGAGAGGTGGATCCTAAACAAATTATGGTCGTTCTGTTGATTTGAGGAGAAAGTGAGTTGGTCTCCAACTAATGGAGCATCTGAGCACAATCATAAAAAAGAGGGAACTCCTAAATGGAATCTCCAAAATTCTATGAGTTGTATTTACCATGGGTTTTTGAGTGAAGGCTAGATGTACATGTAGAAGACAAACTACAAAAGTCCAAGCAGAGCTCACCTGTTGGATTGAAGCTAAACTGTGATACCAGAGTCATGAAACACCAGAGTAAAGAGAAATTGACTAGCACCTCAGCACTCAGTTAAGTATCATGAAAGACTGTGTTTAAGGATGGAGAACCATGCCCTAAAATAAATGCCACTTTCTAGGATTAAGTTCAATACCAGAGTCAACCCTCTCTAACCAGAAATAAAACCAAATGTTTTGGACCAAAAGTTTTAGCTAGTAAATTAACTGCCTGATGGAACAAAAATTAATACTCTTAAAGAAAAATGTCACAATCTCAATCTTTATAATAATTATATATAATGTCCAACATATAACTGGAATTTCTAGACATGTCAAGAAGTAGTAAAATATCCATAATCAAGGAAAAGACATAGAGACAGCTAAGGAAGTGCTGTTCTCAGATGAAAACTTGAAACAGTTACAAATTACAGTCTTAAATATTTGGAGAGATTATAATTATAAAAAGTGAAGAGTTAGTGAATCTCAGCAGATAAACCAGAGCTATTAAAAAGAAAAATAACTATTGAATGGAATCATTAGACCTGAAATGAAAATTTTACTAACCAGTGTTATTAGCATTGAGATTGCAAAAGGACTGATAAATATGAAGGAAAAGCAATAGAAAGTATTTAGTCTAAAGAAAAATGAGAAGAATGGTTAAAAAAAACCTTGGAGTCTCAGTGATTTGTGAGATAATATCAAGCAGGATAATATAATTATAATTGGAATTTCAGGGTAAGAAGTTCAAGAGAATGGAGGAGAAAAAAATATGCTTGAAATATTTGAAAATAATGTTAAAAATTTCCAAATATTTGAGAAAGATATAAGAAATTCAGTAACTCCCTAAGTATCAGGATAAATACAAAGATATACCTAGGCACATTATAGGCAAGTTGTTAAAATATAAAGAGAGAATTTTAAAGCCAGCCATAAAACTCAGCTATATGGAATACTTAGGATCATTTACAAACAAGATGACTGACTTTCATCAGACCAATGGAAAAGGGAAGACAGTAGGATGCTATAAAAGTAATAGGCATTAAAGAGAACATGTGTTGGGATGAGCACTGAGTTATATACAACTAGTGAATCATTGAACACTACAACAAAAGCTTATGATGTACTGTATGTTGGCTAACTGAACATAATGAAAAAGTTAAAAAAATAAAAAAAAATAAAGCACAAAAAGCCAAAAATATTCCTCAAAAATGAGGGCACAGTCAAGACATTTGCAGATTAAAACATGGAGAGAAATCGTAGCCAGCTTATCTGCAGTGTAAGAAATTCAAATGAAGTTCTTCAGGAAAATGACACCATATGGAAGCTTATATTTTCAAGAAGAAATGAAGAGCAACAGAAGTGCTAAATGTGTGGGTAAATATTAAAAATATAATCTTTTATATATATTAATTTTTTTAAAGAAAAGCGAATAATTGAAGTAAAAATAACCACATTTCATTGTGTGGAGAAAGTAAAATAATTTATTAATGTAAGATTCTTGCATGTTTCATGAAGTCATATAATGTTATTTTTAACTTTATAGTAGTAATTCGTTGTTGCATATTGTAGGCCCCATAGCACTAATTCTAAACAAATTGTAATTTTTCTTCCACTCATAAGACATTTCAAAGAACATGAAAATACTTTTAATGATCTAAAGAAACAGTACTAGCATCTAGAGGGCCGAAGCCAAAGATGGCACTAAATATTCTGCAGTATGTAAGGCAGCCCCCTTACAGTACAGAATAACCCAGACTTAAAATCAGTGATGCTAATACTGAACCATACCCTAAAGAACTATTTACAGAGTTAAATAAAGAGGTATGGCTGAAATGCCAACAGAGAAATTAAATTAGCATTTTGAGAAGTATTAACTAACCCAAAAGAAGTCAGGAAAGGGGAAATTAAGGAAAAAAAAAAAAAGAGGTGGCAACTAGAAAGCAAATAGCAAAATGGTAGACTTAAATCTTAATATACAAATATATTAAATGTGTATTTAGTGTATAAGTATATTAAATTTAGTGAGTTAAATACTCCATTTTATAGGCAAAGATTGTTGGGATTAAAAATATGTATATGCTATTTATAAGAGACAGTTTAAATACACAGAAACAGATTAGATGTTAAATAATGAGAAATGCCAACATAAGAAAGCTGAAACATCTCTACAAATATCAGACAAAAGAGGAAAGAGTATTATCAAAAAAATGAAGTTACATTGTGATGATAAATTGTGGGCATTCATCTAATAAAACTTCAAAATACATAGAGCAAAAATCGATAGCACTCTAGGCAAATATCAGTAGTTCTGTAATCATATGTGAATATTTTATCACCTTTTACTTAGTAATTTATAGAACTAGATAAGATGTCACAAAAAGCATAAAATATTTAAAGACTATCAAATTAATTGACATTACCAAAAAACATTACTATTCCATAATTAGAAAGAAAACTTTCTTTTCCACAGTATATATAATGTGTATATATATATATAACTTTCACAGATCATGGTCTCTTTCACAATGGAAATAGATTAGGAAAATACAATAATAAAATTATTTAAACATTCCTAAATCTTTGGATATGAAAATAACACAATTTAGAGCCCATAGGTAAAAAATGACAAAATATCTAAAACGGAATGTGTTTTTGAGATACAGATAAAGCAGTGTTTGAGGGAAATGTATAGCTTTAAGAAGCTATATTTAAAAATTCTTAAAATCAGTGACCTTAATTTTTTCCTTAAATCCAGTGAGAACAGAGGAGGTTAAACTCCAAGTTAAATTAAGATCAAAGATTTCATGAGATAGAAAAGAAATAAATGGAAGGTATTAACAAAACCTAAATCAGAGAAATGGTTTAAAAACTCCGTTTGCAGTATAAGCAAATAACAAAACAAGCAAAATAAATTTTTGGAGTAAAAGAAAACTTAGAACTTTAACTGAAAAGTACAAAATGTTGAGATGACCTAAATAAACCATTCTCATGAATTGGAAAATCTAATATAGTCAAGATGTCAGTTCTTCCAGATTGATGCATATTTTCAGTACAGTGTCAATAAAAGTGCCAATAATCTTCCTTTGAAGAATTTGAAAAATTTATTCAAGTATAAATATGGAAATTCAAAGAACTTAGAAGACTCACAGTAGTCCTGAGCATTGTAAGGACACACACTAGCTGATATCAAAACTTACTATAAATATACAATTATTAATACAATATACTGTTGGGCAAGAGTAGAAAAACAGATTGCATGCAGAACAGAATAGAAAATCACATTTATAAAGTCAATTGATTTTAGAAAAAGTTCTAAGGAAAATCAATGAGAGAAGATTTTTTTTTTTCAGCAGAAGTTTGAAAAAGATTGAAAATTGTTTGAAAAAGTTTTTTTCAAAAATCTTTAAAATACATACATGACAGACAAAGGTGTATATACTGAAACTAGAAATAATTCATACAAATTGATATAAATGTCAAATAACCCAATTTAAAACCTAGCCAAGAGATTTGAAATAATATTTCACAAAAGAAGACATATGAGCCACAAAAGATGGTTTATAGATGGCCAGTAAACAAGCGAGAAAGCCGTTAATATTATTTCTTCTCAGAGAAATAGAAGTTAAAACCACAACATGGTATATGTACTGGAATTACTAAAATTAAAATGATAGCAAGAATAGTTAATTAACAAGGTTGTGAAGTAATTCAAACTCTCCTCCCTTATTAAGGAAGTATAAGATCATATGACCACTTCAGGGACAAGTTAATAAATGAGCAAAAATTCGTAGTCAAGTAAGGATTAGTACAAGCTTTGGCATTAAAAAGAGCATTATAAAAATCACTTTAGCCTGAGGGGGTTAACCAGTAATTATATGAATGAAGATTAAAATAAAGTAAGTCTTAAAATATGTATTGAGTCGGAGATTTGAGAATTAAGGCTAATTGTAAATATTAAGAAAAAACAAGGAACAAGATTTACCAAATCCATATACTGCTATTAGAAAAATAGTTAAAAAAAAATCATTCACAGCAAATAGATGTTGAGGGGGACACTGTTTTGTGGGGAAGTGCATGAATTCTTTGTTTTTATGATAGTGATGTTAATGGAGCCGGAAGAGTAGGTGGGCCAACTCATTGTCCTGCCCAACATTTTGAACCAGAATGCTTACAGATCCTTTGTGAATGCAGATCTCCCTACTCTCCTCTCTGCCATGAATTCTAGAAGACTGAGAGGGATGGAAAGAGGGAGATGAAGGTCACGTTTTTCTTAAACTGAGAAAATTGCTATGCAATTGTAAGTGCTCATAAAGCTGTCAGACAAATAAAAGAATAAAACTGGAAACCAACGTGAACCCTAGGCAGCGATATTCAAGCATTTTCCTTTTATACCTCCTAAAAGAATTTTGAGAAAAACTCTGTCTGTCCTTGCACATTTAAACTTAACATCAGCAATTTATTATTGATATTTTATACAGCATAAAGGATTCTGGTGTGTTATTGATTGGATCCTGTTTTAAGCACACAATAAAACCTATTGATACTACAAACTCTCCTATCGTGCTGGTGGTTTCCACCCTTCATAGCAACTTCACTGTCATTTCTTAAGCTTGCAATAATGCAACCCTACATTAGTACAAGTTAAGTGTTTGAACTTCATTTTCAGTGGTAGGGTGGGATTTTATTTTGTTTGTCAACACCGTAAAGCTTCAGAATCAGTCTTTTCAAATTTGGAAAATGTCTGTTTTATAACGTGAATAGCAAAGGTCGTTCTTAGCAGCCAAAATCAGACCCAGTTTCTATGAAAATACCTATCTGCTTTCTTTTCAGTTTAATCAACTTTTTATGCCAGTGACAGAAGTCTCTCTAGTGAATTCGGAGATAAGTAGGTTAGATCAAATATATAGAAAGCCCCACCCTCCATTTATTACCTGGATAAAATAGAATGCTTCCTCTTCGTATCATTCTCTTTATTTTGCCCTACAATACTTTCTCAAAAGCAATGGATCTGGAATCCATTTGGGACATCCTTTGATGCCTAAATGTGTGTTTACTCTGTGACAATGTACCTCATTAGGGGGATAGGTGAGAGGGGCCCCTTTCTTTTGTATAGTGGTAAGAGGGGAGGCAAAAAAAAAAAAAAAATGTTGCCAAATCACAGATGTTTTCTGGCAGATTGATTTTTGGAAAGGACATATTTCTAAGTTGAGGGTCTGGAAATTGATTTCTTAAAAACACTATGTATGTCTATGACTCCATACCTACTAGAAAATCTTTGGATATTTATGTATTTATGTACCTTTTTTTGAAGACTACTGTCTTATAAAATATTAGCCTAAAAATGTCTTAGTGATGTTTTTCCTATTGGCCTTCCACTGATAAGATTTTAAATGTTGCTTGAAAAAAGTACATAAAATAATGATTGAAAATATGAACAAGCAAGGCTACAAATATGGATTTGCTCTTATCTATTACTTTGGCGTTCACACATGCACACACATCCATAAATGCCTAGTGTTTTTGCAACAGAAAATTTCCATTCGTGTTTTATCTTCAGTTATTAAATACATTAATACTTATTTATCTACTAGACACGCTGCTAGGCTCTGTGAATATAAATATTTATAATCTGCAGTCTCTAATCCAAAGAGCATTCAGTGTAGAAAGGAAAAATACCAATAATCATTCCCTCTTCACTTCCTGAGTGTCTGATCATATGACAGTGATTGGTGGCCGTGCAACTACCCAGCACCAGCACTGCCTGGAACTGCTCTGCTGCATGATGCCCTGTCACCTGGCAACAGGAGGTGCTGGCATATTCACAGCTACTTCTGTGTGAGGTCCCAGATGTTCTCTGTAGTGTTAACTAAGGGTTGAGGAACTGTTGCTGTGCCTATAAAGATATAATTGTAATGTCCTGTTTTTTGTTTATTTTTTTAAGATTTTATTTATTTATCTGACAGAGATCACAAGTAGGCAGAGAGGCAGGCAGAGAGAGAGAGGAGGAGGAAGCAGGCTGAGGAGAGAGCCTCATGCGGGGCTCCATCCCAGGACCCTGGGATCCTGACCTGAGCCGAAGCCAGAGGCTTTAACCCACTGAGCCACCCAGGTGCCCCCCTGTTTGTTTTTAAGAGTGGTCCCAAATTTAAAAAAGAACTAATACCTCACCCTAGATTAACCCTATGAGAAATCTGTTCCTTTGGGTTTTTGTGTAGTGCCTTGCCCTGAGATGAGTTATTCCTGAGGGCTGCCTTATATTGTGAAAATTAAATAGCTAAATAGTCTTAACTATGAAAATAAGAGAAGGTATTTGAATGCTTAGAGGGCTATAATTTCAATTATAGCCATAAAAGGAATGAATAAATTAAGCCTCAGTAGCTTCTTTGGGCTTTGCTTATTTCTTATACTAATAGATTTTTTAAAAGCACATTTGGCATAAAAAGTTAGGCTGATTCGATTTCTTAAAATAAGTTCTTATCAAAATTCATTGTCTTTAACTTTGCTTTGAGTATGCTTCATGGCCATTAAATGAATCTATATTGAGCAGAAAAAGATACACACTTAGAACATAAAAACTGCCACTTAGAAACAAAAAAAGGAACCTAAGTGCAGTTTGTATTTTATAGATTTTCCGATGCTTTAGTATAAAGATTCCTTCCTGCCAGTCACTAAAAATATGGCAATGAGGTTCATTTTGTTGCCACACAATAATTTTTATTTACCAAAAGTAAGCCTCAGATAACTGCATTGATTCTTCCACACTTGAGGCCATTGAATAAGGAAGAAAAGCATTGTACAAAAGGCATTTTAAAATAACAATAGCAGCAAAGGGCAGCGGCTAGAGCTTTAATGAGATTTTCTGTTCGAATAAAGTTTAGCATTCCTGCAGAACAAGATCAATATTGGCTTATTTTACTAAGATATTTTGGAAGGCTTCCTAACAGTGATATTTTTAAATCATGGAGTCTACTAAAGGGCTCTTATAGCAGGTGGCAAAAGGATCCATACAAATTGCTCAAACTGTACTAAAATTGACCACATTCAAAATATTGGCTTGTCTTCTCCCTAAACTTGCTCTACAGAAGTAAGAATTTTCTGGATCAACCATATGGAATACTAGACCTTATGAAAAGCAAAAGGAAAGACATATAAGATACCAGGAAGAAATATAACCAGACAAAATTCCCAATGCCATACTTGCTTGAATGTGCACATTTCACAAAACCATGCCTGCTGTTAAAATAAGTAACTTGCCTTACTAAATATGAAGTTCTTTTTCCAGCAGACCAATTCGAAAATGATCAGAATAGACTTAAACTCTATTGTAGGAGGCTGGTGGTTTTGGAGGACAATGTGACGGTAATTATTGTTATTAATAATATTTCTGTTATCATCATTATTTTAAAAATGTATTAATGTACTCTGCAACTACTGTTGATCCCCATATGTATAAACTTCGTTTCAAACACAGATAATCTAACCACACCTGTGAGGAAGGTGTTTTTAATCTTCATAATTTTATAGGTAGGGTCACCAAAGCTCAAAAGAAGTAAGTTATCCGGTGTTGATCTATGAATAAGTATTTGATCAAGGGTCTAGTTGTGGGTAAGACTGGTGTCAAATCCTATGATCTTGCCAGTATTAGCTAAAAACCTCTAAACAAGAGATTTCAGTACTAGAATGATTATGGTTACTAGCATCTAGGGATTCATGAAAGGAAAAAGTCATGAAATAATAATGTCTTTACGCTCCATTTCAGAAATGGTATACAGACCTGTAGGATTCACAAAATGTAATTGTCACAATCTCTTCATACATTTGAAATTTTAATTCCAAGAAACTTGCCAGAACTAAATTATGGTATTTCATTGGTATACTTCTAACAATGTGTTTCATGAATGCTCTAGTTTGATATTTAAGCCCTTAAATTTGTCTGTCTGGAAGAGGACGTTTGGAAGTATTCCTTAGAATAGGTAATGTACTGGCCATTGATCCAAACAGCAAATACAATCATTTATTACTCTTCAGTTGACAAACATTAGTTTTTAACTGTGGCATTCAGTTTGTTCCATTACTTAGGATTGAATCTACATCCTTGTTCATCAGTAAATCTCTTGGGCTGAGCTTGATTTAGGTAATTTTGTTAGGCAATTTCCAAGCTCCATGTGATACAATAGAGATGCCTAATAGAATATGTTCCCTGCACACCTCCTGAAATTTTAAATGACTTCAGTGCACAACATTCAGATTGAAACAGTAGTAAAATATTGTTTTGGCATATACTCTCTGAAGCACATCAAAGATTTTTTTTTTTAACTAAAGAAGGAAAACAAAAACATTACCAGTGAAATCTGTTCAATGCAGACTGATGTATTTGATTGATTTTTTTTTTTTTAGAGTTGGTGAAACAAATACCTCCACATATTGTTTAGCAATTTATTTTAGGGACAGGTCCCTTGGTATTCTCACAATGCACTGATTTGATTTGGGAGAGATGGGAGATAAAGGCCAGCAAATTTCCACTGTAACATTCTGAACAGTATATGATGTTAGATAACTAACTGCATAATTATATGGGAAAAGTCCGAATGAATATGCCTAGTTCTCAAAAGCATTTTAGTTCTGTCACATAATATTTGCTTTACTTGAAAATTCCTCCAAGCTTAACTAATGTGTATTTTTTCATCTCTTCAAAAAAGCTTGATTTTCTCTGCAAAATATATTGTTACTAATAGGAAGTTTTTAGTGTTTGATAAAACATTAATTTTGATGGAACAAAGCAGTGTCAAAGGTATATTTAAAAAAATCAAATCAATAGTTATTTTATTTTTTTAGAGATTTTATTTGTTTGTCAGAGAGAGAGAGATCACAAGTAGGCAGAGAGGCAGAGTGAGGGGGTAAGCAGGCTGAGTAAGCCCGAGGCAATGCGGGGCTCAATCCCAGGACCCTGGGATCATGACCTGAGCTAAAGGCAGAGGCTTTAATCCACTGAGCCACTCAGGAGGCCCAAGTCAACAGTTTTAAACGTTCGTGTATGCTGGTGGTTCTGAACATTCACTGTTCATCAGAGTCACATGTAGATCCTGGGCCTCACCCCAGAAATTCTTTTCTGGGGTCTAGATTTGGGCCTGAGCAGAGACACTTGTCTAAAACGTTTACCCCAGGTAATTCAAATGTGCAGGCAGAGTTGAGAACAACTGGTTCAGATTAAAATCGAAGAGATGAATTAAGAACAGTTTCTGAATCTTGGCAGAAGATGGAAAGTGATTTTTAAGTGAAATACTCCCTTGCTAGAACAAGGGTATTTACTGCCCAGTATCAAATACATGGCAGTTTTCCTATCTCATAGTCACCTTTCTTATTCCTTTTCATTAACAATTAGTTTCTATTGGGAAACATCTCTCCACTGTTTAACAAGGCATCTACTGTAAAACTATTTGACAGGGAATTCACAGAGTCAGTATATGGATTTTAAAGGAAGAAAAACATTTTTGAGTGGCAATGACCCAAACTTTACTCACAGCCCTCAGAAGCCATGCCAATATATAAGTTAAGAAAACCGTGATAATTCTCACTGATTTTTTTCTTATTAACATATAATATATTATTTGCCCCAGGGTTACAGGTCTGTGATTTATCAATATTACACAATTCACAGCACTCACCATAGCACATTCCTTCCCCAGTGTCCATCACCCAGCTGCCCTGCCCCCCCACCCCCCAACAATCCTCAATTTGTTTCATGAGCTTAAGAGTCTCTTACAGTTTGTCTCCCTCCTGATCTCATTTGTTTAATTTTTTTCCCTCCCTACCCACCACAAACCCCCATCCTGACTCTCAAATTCCTCTAAACAAGAGATTTCAGTACTATCAGAGAGATCATATAATTGTCTTTCTCTGATTGACTTATTTCGCTCAGCATAATACTCACTAGTTCCATCCACTTTGTTGCAAATGGCAAGATTTCATTTCTTTTGATGGCTGCATAGTATTCCTGTGTGTGTGTGTGTGTGTGTGTGTGTGTGTGTGTATGATAAATATATATATACAATGATAAATATATCTACAATGGAATATTACTCAGCCATCAAAAAATGATATCTTGCCATTTGCAATGACATGGTTGTAACTAGAGGGTATTAGGCAAAGCAGAATAAGTCAATCAGGGAAAGACAATTACATGATTTCGCTGATATGTGAAATTTAAGAAACAAAGCAGAGGAACATAGAGGAAGGGAGTGAAAAAGAAAACAAGACAAAATCAGAGATGAAGACAAACCATAAGAGACTCTTAACCATAGGAAAGAAACTGAGGGTTGCTGGAGGGCTAAGTGGGTGGGGTAGATGGTTGGAGTAACTGGGTGACGAGCATTAAGGAGGACATGTGATGTCATGAGCACCAGATATTATGTACAACTGATATGTCACTGACATCTACCTCTGAAACTAACAATATACTATATGTTCATTAATTGAATTAAAAGAAAATAAAATTGAAAAAAATGACTTGTCTAAGTTCTAGGATAAAATTGTTACTACTTATAATAATCCATAATATGGGGTGCCTGGGTGGCTCAGTGGGTTAAAGCCTCTGCCTTCTGCTCGGTCATGATCCCAGGGTCCTGCGATCAAGCCCTGCATCAGGCTCTCTGTTTGACGGGGAGCCTGCCTCCTCCTCTCTTTCTCTCTGCCTGCCTCTCTGCCTACTTGTGATCTCTGTCTGTCAAATAAATAAATAAAATAATAATCCATAATATGGAATATATGATTATTGCCTAGGACTATGCCAATTACTTTGCATTTAATATCTCATATTATGTACCATAACATCTGATTGGTATTTCTGGACAAAAATATTTTCCTGGTGTCCCACGAAGTCTCAGCAAATAGGGAGATTCATATTTGTGGATGTTCTTTTCTATTCAGAGATAATGTGACCAACATCTTTGCAAACCAGGCGGTAATACTTAAGTCTCAGCACAACACAGTGCATAATTTATTGACATGACAAGAGTCACACATGGATTCGGGAAGCATTCCCACTGCAGCTAAAGGAGTCCAGCTGCATCAGCAGGACCAAGCCGCTCTGCAGAAATATACTAAGCACTGTAAACAACTTCATGATATTTTGTTTGTGTATAGATTTGGGGCTCATATAACAGAAATGGACAAGCTCTCAAATTACATGGCTTAGAGAGCTTATTTTGCAAGCTTTAACCAAAATCTTGGTGTAGTATTTATGGTCCACAGCGTCAGATGCTTCTCTGTCCTCTGACCCTGGGTTCCATGCACACTGGCTTTCTTCCAGTTTTTAAAGTATGCACATCCTCCCTCCTCTTTGCCTTGTCTGGTCCCTTGGTTGTAAATGCTCTTCTGTTTATCTTGTGGTGGAAAGCTTCCCTTGTCAGTCAACTTTAATGTTAAATTTAACTGCCTTTGACAGATCTTCGCCTGAATTCGTAATCTAGAGAATTACTCAATCACTATCACATGAATGTATTTCATTTCTCTGCAAAGCACTTATCATCACAGGAAATTTTCTTGTTTATTTATGCATGTATATATTTACTTATCATCTGACTTTTTCCACTTCAGTGTAAGATCTTGGGCTTTTGATTCTTAAGTTCCTGGAACCTACTAAGATTCAGTAAATATTTGTTGTATGAACAGATGAAATTAACTCTCAGCTGTGTAATGCAAGTCTACTCTTTGAGACAAATGGGTTAGAAAATAAATACCTAGGAAGAAGAGTATGTTGACTTGTTGCACGAGGTCTTTAGATGTAAGCCAGTTAAATATTGAAAAGACATTTGCCCAACACAGTTACGTAGTGTTTAGACTAATTGATATCTGGACTTTCTTCTGTGTAGTACATAATGGCCTATTGATGTTTTCAACCAAGGCCACATCATCCTAATTTGTAAGAACAAAACCATACTAGTATATAAAGGAGGAAAAGGTTGTTTATCCTCATATTTCCTGTTGGGGGATGTTGGAGCAAATCAAAGATACTAAGTATTTGGTTCTTCCTATAAAATATTATCCTATCAGACATTGTCAAAATGCTGAGTTCACGGAATTGGCTTTATAAAACCAATTTAGCCACAGTATCCTCAGCCAGGGACAACAGTCCGTTTATTCAGTATGGCACTTAACGGATTCCTAGCCTCACAGTCCATATCCCAGAAAAAAACAATAAAAGCCGCAAGTCCTCTTTATTACCTTGAGTATAATTAAGAATTATTGGTGAGCAAATCAATACCAGTGATGGAATAGCAATGCCTAAAACCAACCTGCTTCTCTGGTAAAACATTGGCTACAGAAGCCCAGGATTACAGTTTCTCTGGTACAAATTTGCATGGTGAGCTACTTGATTACAATGGAGAAACAAAGAGTTGACTTTTTTAAAAAGTGTAGTAGACTTTTCAAAACAGGTATGCCTGAAATGGGTTTTTAAAATAATGAAAGCCTAGCATTGAGTACTTTCCATAAATATTCTAGAGACAAGAAATATTTCTCATTGATATATTTAGATGGAAATTTTAAAATGTGTTACACAATATGATATGGTTTAATAACATTTATGTATGCATATTTTAAAATGTTCAATTACATGGTACATAAAATTAGCAAAAGGGACAGTGCATACTAAAATACTAATGATAGAGTTTTTCCAGGTAAGAAATAACTGTTCAGAAATTGAAAATAGGACAGAAAAGTAGTTGGTATGCATTTTCAATGTATACTGGAGTAAAGTACTCCCCACCCCCAGACCCACCCCCAAGTTTAGGGAAATATACCTTTCAATTCACTGCATGTTGTTAATTAAAGGTCTCACATTTAGTAAAGTTAAATGTGACTTTGTTGATTTTTGTCCAGTAGAAATCCAATTTTTACTTGATGGAACAAATAACTCAAAGGTTATAGTTTATTGCCCTTTTGAACATTAGCCAATTTTAAAATCGATGTAACCATTTTAACATTCTTTTTCTGAACTGCCTATAAATAGCTAGTTTCTCAAATGTTAATGTTTTCCTCTTAATTAGTTGGACAGAATATTTACGGCATTCACTTTTTTGTTTTGTAATTTTTTCACAATTTTGCCTTTGCAAAATTATACTTTAACAGCCCTTAATCCATATATTAAATTAGTAATACCACTTAGTATTCTGTCTCCTGAAGCAACCACCTAGTATTCTGTCTCCTGAAGCAGCTTTCTGTACTACCCACATCTCATGCTTTATCCATGGGTCCACTGCCTTAAAAGCCCTTTGTCTATAGGATAAAAACCATACTATCTAAGAAAGAATTATAGTTCGCATCTCCCTCATCGTCTATGCCCCAAACCTTGTGAGTTGTTAATCATTAAAATGAACATGCCCAGCTGTTTCATGGAACCTTTTTGGTGTTGCTATTGTATTTTATTTATTTATTTATTTCGTGGTCTGGGAATGCCTTTATTTTAAACACCTGACCGGCTCCTTGTCCTTTTGTTTCACAAAAATATCAAATAACACTTTTTTTTATATAAAATAGTTTTGGATTAGTCACCTAGAAATGCCCTGGGTGAGGCTAGATTTCTTCTGTGGTTCCCTAATCCTAATCAAAGAACTTCAGTGATGTGCAATGCTTTTTCACACTTATTTATTCACATGTCTTTCTCCATTTGCCAGACTCTATTTCTTCAGGAAGGTTTTATGTCTTATATGACTTTGTCTCTGTAGTAATTCTGCTGCAAAGTTCTCTGATACATAGCAGGTAAATGACACATGACTATTGGAAATGAATTATAGAAGATATGAATTGGGGAGACATTCATGTGGCCTAAGTCATAAAGTGAAAACTGGAAAGAATCTTAGAGATTAGCTATTTTACTGTTTCTAACAGATCACATTCTGGGTGGGTAACTTATCTAAATTCTATATTTTATTCATTAAGAGTAGAATATGGAACTGTCCTTGTTTACCAGTGAACAAACACTCCACATCAAATCCTCATTTAGGAGAAGAAATTGAGGCCCGGAAATAAGCAGATTGTCCACAGTCATACAACAGTTATGTTACAGACCTTAGATCGGTTCTTTTGTCTTGACTCCCTAATGAGTATTCTTTTAACTAGTACCCAGGACAGGAAGTAGTTTTTAAAATGTCTTTTTCAATTCTGATGCTGAATTAGCCTTTCCTTTAGGGAACTGCATTTATAGACAGGCCTGAGCCTGAGGAGAAGATACCCTTTGCACCACATTGCCTTTTCACCATCCCTAAGGACATTATGACCTTTTAATTTCAATTTTTTAATTCTCTGGGATGACCATATTCCCCTCAGAGTAACACCAGGAGTCATTTCAGTTTTCTTCTGAGACAAAGAAACATTACAGTGCTCAGCTTCTGCTAATAACTTGACCTTTCCATTCAGTGGTGCTCATACTGATATCACATGAGATTTCTTTAAGAAAAGAAGGGGGGAAGAAAGGGAAAAAGAAAATAGCAAAAGATTTATGTTTTTCTGTTAGTCAGAAATTCCAGCCTATTTACTACTCTGGCACCCAGTCAGAAAGGCTCATAAACCTCATTTTTCTTTTTCTATCCAAAATTATAAAGCACTTCCTGTTTATTTTAGGCAAATAATGACCAAATTAGGAAAAAAAAAACCAACTTTAAAAATATGTGTTAAAAGCAAACAGCCTTTAAAAAAATGGTTTAAAGAAGAGATTATTGGAAGAGTCTTAGTAGGATAGGAAAAAAGAAGATTGGTTTTATGCAAATGTAATTCTGATAGCTACAGATTTTAAAGCAATTCATTTAAAATAATTTTAAAATGATAATATATCCCTTGGGGATATGTTACACTAACAAACATTTAAATTATTTGTCTACATCCTGGAAAATGAATTCTTAGGAATATAACTTAACATTGGGTGAAAACATGTGATTTCATTCTCTTTCGAGAAAAAGAATAGAAGCACTATGTTTAAAAGAAATTGAGACTTATATTTACCATCAGCCTATATAATCTTCTAATCTTAAAGCACAAAATATTGGCAATTAACTTTTCTTCTTTCCTCTCTTCCTCCTTTAACCCAATCTCTTTGCTACACTCATTCTTGAATCACTCAAGAATAATGTTTGTTGCTGTCAATATGTTTCCAGAATAAATGCAAGGAGAGGAGACCAAGAAACCATCCTTGTTAGCTAAGAAAATAATAAATATTTCATTGCTGCAGATATATTCACCTATAAACTATTTACTTTATTCTGTTGGTAATATAATAAAAATCTAGTTATACACCACAGAGAATATAGGATTCACATACAGTGATGTAAGTAGGTTTGCAAACAAGATTATTTTTAAAGGCATATTGACTTCATTGATTTTCATAAGGGCATACTCCATTCTATGTAATGGAGTTTTTATTGCAATTTATAGGCAAATAGTTGAAATACTTTAGGGCATGTTTTTCTTACTGTAGTGACAGAAGCTAAAGGTGAAATGTGTCACAATTAACCTTGAATCTATTTGGGTTTTATTGGTTTGTGTTTCAGCCATCTATTACTTAAATATGTCTGTGTGGTGGTATGCTTATTTACTAACACCTACTCATATAGGACAATTTTGTATTTCAAGGTTAATGGTGAGAATCCTGAATTACAGGGTTTATTTAAAGAGACTTTTCTTGTAGTGAGATAGAAGAAAATACTTCTTGAGTGTTTTAACAACAACAAAAAATGCTACTTAATTTTTTCCAGGAAGTGTGGCCAGTTGATAATTGCCTACTGGATCACCATGTGCGCCCACACACGTCCGCAAATGTACATGCATAGTTTCTGACTGTACAAGTCCCAACAAATGTTGAAATTTTACATCATTTGGCTTTCTGGTGTTACAGTCCCTTCAAAAATAATGATCACTTTACTAGGAAGTTTCTGCTTCTTAGTAAATGCCCCCCAGAGGGCATCTAGTTGAAAATAATTTGAGTCTCCTCACTCAATCAGGATCCTACATGATTAAATATCTTGATTTTGAAAGAACTTCAAAGTGAGATAGCATGGTGCTTTTTGGAATTAATGGAGATAGTTAAACTACTTGAAAACTTGATGTGGAAAAACCCCAATCTCCCTTTATTTAGTCATTTGTTTAATGGGGGAAGAATATATTTACAAATTCTGAGGTAGTAAGTCTCATATTGATTTTGGGCAGGATCCTGGCAAGAATTATTATCCAAGTACTTTAAGCCTTTCTACCTTAATTTCTTCTGCTTAAAGCTAAGACTTTACTCCCTAGAAGGCAGAGCAGGGGGAAAAAAATAAACCAAAAAACACCCCCAAACACACAAGCAAACAAACAAAAAACTGATCTGACTGTGAATGCAGATAAGACAGATTTGGATTCCAGATTTACAACTGTATGACTCTGGGAAGGCCATTTAACTTTCTAGCTCAGTGACTTTTCACAAGTTACAAGATCTCTTTCTCATTCTCCTCATCTGTAAAATGGACATAACATTATTATCTTTCTCATAGAGTTGCTGCAAAGTTTAATTTAGTTCATATTTGCAAGACACGTGGGGTGCCTTGGTGGTTCAGTAGGCTAAGTGTCTGCCTTCAGCTCAGGTCATGATCCCAGGGTCCTGCAATTGAGCCCCACATCGGGCTCCCTGCTCAGCAGAGGAACCTGCTTTTCCCTCTGCCCCTGCTCCTATGCTGTCTCTCTCTCTCACTCACTCTGTCTCTCAAGTAAATAAATAAAATCTTTAAAAAAATATTATATGTAAGATACTAAAAAGGGGTTGGCATATAGTGTTAGTGTCTACTATTATTATTACTAGGGTGAGCAGAATGATCGTCCCTCAGAGATATTCATATCCTAATCCCTGGAACCTGGGAATATGTTACATACATGGCAGAAAGAGACTTGTGAATGTGGTTAAGGTTGCACCCCCTGAGATGGACTGGTTATCCTAGAATCTCCCAGTAGGACCAAGATAATATGTGAGCTCTGGAAAGCAAAATGTAGAATCAGAAAAGTGAGTCAGAGAGATGAGACAGAAGGAGAGATTTGAATCATGAAGCGAACTTACCCAAAGACTGTTGGCTTTGGAGGTGGAAGAAGGGAGACACAAGCCAAGGAATGCACGTGACCTCTTCTCAACCCTATTAATTTAAGGAACCGAATTCTGCCAAGGATCTGAATAAGCAAGGAAATGGATCCTCCCTTAAAACCCCTGGACCAGCTCCAGGGACAACTGGGTGTTTCAGTTGGTTGAGTGTCTGCCTTCCTCTGCCTTTGGCTCAGGTTATGATCCTGGGGTTCTGGGATTGAGTTCCCAGATTGGCTCCCTGCTCAGCGGGGAGTCTGCTTCCCTCTCTCCCTCTGCCCCTCCCCCCTGCTCATGCGCTCCTGCGCGCTCTCTCTCTCTCATTCCCACTCTGCTCTCTCTCTCTTTCAAATACATGGGTGATGGGGGGAGAGGAAGGGACAGCCCTGACAGCACCTTGATTTTAGCTTGTAAAACCCGTGTCAGACTTCAACAAGCATAACTCTAAGATAATAAATTTGTAGTTTTAAAACACTAAGTTTGTGGTAGTTTGTTATGGTAGCAATAAAAAACTAAAACATTTACCATCACCATTATCTTTATTAACTTTTTATATTTCATCATAGGTAATTTAAACAAATAACTGATGCAAGGAAAACCTCATTGAGAGTCACTGTATTTCCAGAGAGACAACTGATATTTTATTTGCAGTCAGAACCTGGGTTTTCCAATAAGGCTCTCATCTATGCAAGAACAGAAAGGAGTCCATGATTCGTCACATTGGTTTTGTGCTGGTCTCTCACACGGGATGAAGAGCAATGTGTCATATTACTTGGAGTGTCTTAATAGGGGCAATATTTTCCTTCAGAGCACCTTATTTCTACAAATGTTGGAGTCCCATAATCCTCTCTTTCTATATGGAGAAATTAGAAACAATATATTTTTTACACCGAACAGGTAAAGAACAAACAATGAGAACATCTGTAGAAAATAAAGTTGGACTATTGCTTTAATGCCTAAGCACAGTGATCACTTAGAGTGCATGATAACATGTGTTGTTAGTTCACATTAGAAAAAATGGAAATCGGTTTCCATGGAGCTCCTACAACATCAAGTATGTTCATGTCAATTTTTTTTTTTTTTCCAGGAAATCTTTCTGAACTGACTGGTTTGAGTATCCATCAAAGTACCTTTTATAATATCTTAAAATCCAAAGGTTGAAAGAAGGAAAAAAATGCCTTAAATTTCAAAACATGTATTAAACTATAGAAGAGGGTAATAACTACACATTAGCTATCAAAACATTTTATTGTTGTCAGAGAATATTGAAACTGGAGTAATTCCCAGATTAACACACAAAAGCTACACTAATTACTAGGATGAGATTTCAGCATCATGTATATTTTCCTCAATATTCCTTTTTATGTGAAGAACAATTGTACTAAAATCACCAAGGTGCATAAGTCTAGTATATATAGACTTCTCTTATGTACATGCAAGTGAAACATGAAAATGCATACATTATATGAATTTTATCATGTAACATTTGTAATTGTTTTTCTGTACGTGGTTTTAGTTTTCCTCCTAATCATAAATAAAATTATTTATAATTTTTAGACAGGTCAATTATTCACTATCTTAAGCTACATTTCCAATCATAAAATGAATCAAAGAATAGTTGAATAAAATTTAAAAACATTAAAATTACCAACATTTAATATTTTTGGCCAGGTTTAATTTCTAAGTCTAAATACACCAGGCAGGGGCGCCTGGGTAGCTCAGTGGGTTAGAGCCTCTACCTTCAGCTCAGGTCACGATCCTGGGCTCCTGCCATTCAGCCTGGCATTGGACTCTCTGCTCAGCAAGGAGCCTGCTTCTCCCTCCCCCACTGCCTGCCTCTCTGACTACTTATGATCTCTGTCAATTAAATAATAAAATCATTAAAAATAAAATAAAATAAAACTATCCAGGTAAGCATTATAATAGTGTTTTAAATTATTTTAAAGGATTGATAAAAACTATGATCTTATGGAAGATTGCCATAGGGTAATTCACAATTTAAAAAAAAAATGTGCCTTTTGTTTGATGTGATTAACAAATCCCAGTTGTCTGTAGATACCTAGGAAGGCTACATATTCATTCTCAGCTTTTGATACATATATGCATCAATTCCCACATAAGCCCTTTGCAAATTGATCACAATGTCCAGTCATTGTAGCCCCATTCCAACTCTTCGATGGACAATAAAAATGGATGTTTGTATGTTATCTGCCTGTAAGTCTTTTCTATTTTCCTTTTTGTTTTTGGCTACAAACACCATTTGCTCTATTTTGTAGAAACAGCTATGAATATTGATCCTTTTTCATATATGTCAAAAGTCGCCGTAAAATGCTCTTCTCCAAAGATGTACTGTGTGTGTGTGTGTGTGTGTGTGTGTGTGGCAATAGCATTAAATGCAGGCAGATTTTCTCAGACAAGTCATTCACAACTTACATATATGAAGTCTTATTTATGTAGAGAGCATCCATATTTTTAAAAAAAGGTATACTTTATTTATTTGAGAGAAAGAGAGCTTGAGCAGGGGGAGGAGCAGCTAGAGAAGGAGGAGTAGAGAATCTCAAGCAGATTCCACAGTGTGTATGGAGTCCCATGCAGGGCTCGATCTCATGAGCCTGAGATTATGACCTGGGCCAAAACCAAGAGTCAGATGCTTAGCCAGTTGAGCCATCCAGGCATCCCAAGAGCACCCAGTTTTAAATGAGTCCCTTTCAAGTTCAATACAGAGACAACCTATATGCCAGGACATAAAAAATTCATACTTAACAATGAACATTTCTATATACTAATGTTATGTGTTTTCTTTCAATTTAAGTAATTCTTACTGAAAGTTAAGTATGTGTTTGGAAAGTTTCATTGGAAAACTATGCACACAAGTTGCCCATTTTTATCATCAATTTCTTCTTAAAATTCTCCAAGGTCATTATATACATCATTAATGTTTTCTAAATCATGTATTCCCCTTTCATGCTGTGTAGTCATCAAGATTTTGATCTCAATTTAATTTCTTTTCCCTTCTAGTAATCCTCATGACTCAACATTTTTAGCTGAACTTACCATAATTTCATATTTAGAAGCTAGGATTGGTATGTAGAACTTTTGATAGCTGTTTCTCATTTGTTGATTCCATTATTTTTTCATACAGGGTAAGTCTGAAATAGAATTGAAACCAAACATCATTCATAACTGTTTTCACTGAAATTTTCAGTAATCCATGTATTCAAATAAATCCAAAAATATTATTCCCAAATCCAGTTGTTTCCATATGTTTAAATATGATTTCATGTGAAGGAAATCATGGAGTCCAAACAACTTCTCTACCCCATTATTACCATTTATAAGGCTTTTTTCCCCCTACAAAAAAATATAATGAAATGCATTAAATCAATGCATTATATAATTTTACTGCTCATTATTTTATTTTACAGTTTAGAAAACCACTCTCCACATTATATCTCTGCTACATTCTCACACCCTTCACATAATAGTTCTATTCTCAAACTTATACTTGGTCATTATCAAGTATTTTCTTTATACTTTATTTTAATAATTATTAATTTAATTTAAATAATTATTATTAAACATACATAAAGTGGGATAAATGGTAGAAAGAAAAGAGAGCAAATAAGAAATGAGGGAAGGAAAAAAGGAAAAAGGGAAAAGGACTAACTCTACATGTGGAACTTATATTCTATCTCAAGTAACCACACTTTCCAGTAGGACAGTATGTACATTGGGTGAGATTTTTTAGTGGATACTAAATAGAAAAAAACCTGGGGTAGGACAAGTCAGGGAAGAAGAGGTGCTTTTGAAGTGTTTTTGTTGTTGTTGTTATTAAATTCATCCATTATTAACATACAGTGCAAATTATTTTCAGGTATACAGTATAATGATTCAACAATTCTATACATTGAACAGTGCTCATCAGGGTAAGTGTGTTATTAATATTTATCTATTTCAACCATCTCTTCACCCACCTCCTCTCTGAAAACCAACAATTCTCTGTATTTAGAATATGGTTTTTGACTCTTTTTTTCTTTGTCCATTTGTTTCTTAATTTCCACATATAAGTGAAATAATATTGTATTTGTCTTTCTCTGACTTATTTCACTTAGCATTATACGCTGTAGGTCCATTCATATTGTATCAATTGGCAAGATTTTGTGGCTAAGTAATATTCTATAGTGTGTATGTATATGTGTGTATTTACTTTCTTTACCTAGTTATTTATCAGTGGATACCTGGGTCATTTCCCTATCTTGGCTATTATAAATAATGCTTCAATAGACATAGGGCTGCATGTATCTTTTTAAATTGGCGTTTTAATTTTCTTTAGGTACATATCCAGTAGTGGAATTACTGGATCATATGGCAATTCTATTTTTAAGGAATTACCTTATTTTTAAGGAAACTCCATACTGTTTTCCGTAGTGTCTGCACCAAATTTTCCATTCCCACCAAGAGTGCATGTGGGTTTCTTTTTCTCCACATCCTTGTCAACACCTGTTGTTTCTTATATTTTTTTATTTTAGCCATTCTGACAGTCATGAGGTGATATCTCTGTGGTTTTGATTTGCATTTCTCTGATAATGATGATGTTGAGAATCTTTTCATGTGTCTGTTGGCCATCTGGATGTCTTCTTTGGAAAAAGGTCTATCCATGTCCTCTGCCCATTTTAATTTTTTTTTTTTTTTTGGTGCTAAGTTGTATTAGTTCTTTGTATATTTTGGATATTAATCCCTTAACAAATGTGTCATTTGCAAATGTCTTCACCCATTCATTAGATTGTATTCTGTTGTTGTTCATGATTTCTGTTGCTGTAAAGAATCTTTTTGTTTTGGTGTAGTGTCAATACACCCTTGCCAGAGGAGTCATTCTACAAAAAATTTTCTATAGTTGATGTCAAGGAGACTACTGGCCATGTTTTCTTTGGGATTTTTATGGCCTCAAGTCTCACATTTAGGTCTTTAATCTATTTTGAGTATTTTTGTGTATGATGCAAGAAAGTAGTTCAGTTTCATTCATTTGCATGTAACTGTCCTCCTTTCTCAACACCATTTGTTGAAGAGACTTTTTCTCATTATATATTCTTGTATCCTTAGTTGTGGATTAATTGACCACAAAAGCATGGGTTTGCATATGGACTCTATATTCTGTTCTATTGCTCTCTTGTATCAGTATGATATTGTTTTAATTACTACAGTTTCACAATGTTTCTTAAAATGTAAAATTGTGACAGGTCTGGTTATTATTGTTCAAGCAAAGCTTTCACTCTTGTTCAAAATTGTGTCAGCTATTTAGGGTGTTTTGTGGTTCCATACAAATTTTACATTTATTAGTCTTAGTTCTGTGAAATATATTGTTGGTATTTTCATAAGGCTTGCACTAAATCTGTAAATCACTTTGGGTAGTATAGACATTTTGACAATATTTGTTCTTGCAGTCATTAGCATGGAATTGCCATTTGTTTATGTTATCTTTGACTTCTTTCATCAATGTTTTATGTAATTTACAGGGTACAGATGTTTCACCTCCTTAGTTTCTATGTATTTTGTAATTTTGGTGCAATTTTAAGTGGGATCATTTTCTTTATTTCTTTTTCTGCTACTCCATTATTAGTGTATAGAACTGCAACAGATTTCTGTATATTAATTTTATATCCTGTGGCTTTATTGAATTCATTTATTCTAGTATTTTGTGTTTGTGTATGTGTGTGTAATATTTGGGTTTTCCATATATAATATCATGTCACCTGAAGAATGGAAGTTTTGCTTCTTCTTCACCAATTTGGATGTATTTTATTTCTTTTTCTTGTCTAATTGCTGAAGCTAGAACTTTAAGTATTGTATTGAGTAAAAGTGGTGAGAGTAGACATACATACAGACAAGTGAAAATGAAAATGCAGTGGTCCAAAATCTTTGGGATGCAGCAAAAGCTGTTCTAAGAGGGAAGATAATAGCAATAATCTATCTACCTGAAAAGCAAGAAAAATCTCAACTTTACACCTAAATGAGCTAGAAAAAGTAGAACAAATAAAGTCCATAGCCAGTAGAAGGAAAGGAATGATAAAGATTAGAGCATAAGTAAATGAGATGGAGACAAAAACAAACAAACAAACAAAAAAACAAGAAACAAAACAATAAAACAAACTAGCAAAACCAGGAGCTGTTTCTTTATAAAGATCAATGAAATTGATAAACCTTTAGCCAGACTTATCAAAAAACAATTCAGCTCAAATAAAATTATAAATAAATGAAGAGAAATAACATCTGACACCACAGAAATAAAAAGGACTATAATAGAGTATCATGAAAAATTATATGACAAGGAACTGGACAACCTAGAAGTGGATACATTTCTAAAAACAGATAAGATCCCAAAACTGATTAGGAAGAAATAGAAAATTTGAATAAACTGATCACTAACAGTGAAATTGAATCAGTAATTAGAAAAATATAGGACCAGATGAATTCTACCAAACTTTTAAAGAAAAATGATTACATTCTTCTCAAACTATTCCAAAAAACAGCAGGAGGGAATCTTCCAAATTCAATTTATGAGCTAGCATTACCCTGATACCCAAACCAGATAAAACACCACCAAAAAAAGACAACTACAGGTCATTATTTCTGATGAACATAAATCTAAGCACTCTCAACAAACTATTAGTATACTGAATGTGACAATACATTAAGAAAATAATCATTCACCAACATCAAGTGGGACTTATTCCAGGGATACAACGGTGGTTTGGTATTCACAAATCAAATCAACATGATACATTACATTAACAGGAGAAAGGATAAAAACCCTATGATTATCTTAATAAATTCAGAAAAATAATTTGACAAAGTACAACATACATTCATGATAAAAGCTCTTAAGTAGGTTTAGAAGAAATATACTGCAACATAATAAAGGTTGTATATGTAAAACACACAACTAACATCATACTAAATGGTGAAAAACTGAGAGCTTTTCTCTAAGATCATAAACTGTACTTTAAATAACCATACCCACTTCATATTGAGTTGTAGTTGAAATGATTTAAAGAGCTTCATATCATGCTTGTATCAGAATAAGTAATTAATAAATGGTAACTTATTACTTGAATTGCTACTGCAGTTGCTAATTTTGTTAGCATGGGTGTAGATTCCAAGTTGAGAAACAGTAGAAGTGTTGGATGTTGGAAAAATGGTGAATTGTCTTGATTAAATTGGAGAAACAAAGGGATAAGGGTGGAAAGTTATAAGGTTGAATAGATGTTTTTAAAGCCCTATTTGAAAGCTTATTTAAAAAAAAAATCTTTCATGTTAATGTGTATTTAGAAAAAACAATACTCCAGATAATTGCAAAAAGAATAGCAAAATAATTTCCAGTTTCATCATTTTAATCACTGTAAACATTTTGATATATTTCCTCCACAGGAAGCAATTCTCCACACAGCTGTTGTTTTTATTTATTTTCTTGTTTTATTTTATTTTTTCTATTCTCTTCTTCTTCTTCTTTTTTAATCATCTAGAGAGAGAGAGTGAGAGAAAGAGACAGTGATAAGGGGGAGAGTCAGAGGGAACAGGAGAAGGAGAATCTTAAGCAGGCTCCATAATCAGCATGGAGCCCCAGGACCCTGATATCAAGACCTGAGCTAAAATCAAGAGTCAGGTGATCAAGTGACTGAGCCACACATGTACCCCTCTACACAACTGATTTAAATATTTAACATTACAGTTGACATTATAATGCCTTAAATTATAATGACTTATATTTTTTATACTTTGATTCTTTTTTTACCTTCCTTTTAAAAAATTATTTTCTTTATTAACTTATAATGTATTATTAGCCCCAGGGGTACAGGTCTGTGAATCATCAGGCTTACACACTTCACAGCACACACCATTGAACATACTCTCCCCCATGTCCATAATCCAACCACCCTCTTTCTACCCCTTCTGCACCCTACCCCCGGCAACCCTCAGTTTGTTTTGTGAAATTAAGTCTCATGATTTGTCTCCCTCCGGATCCCATCTTGTTTCATTTTTTTCCTTCCCTACTCACTAAACCCCCACTTTGCCTCTCAAATTCTTCATATCAGAGAGATCATATGATAATTGTCTTTCTCTGATTGACTTATTTCAGTCAGCATAATACCCTCTAGTTCCATCCACTTCGTTGCAAATGGCAAGATTTCATTTCCTTTGATAGCTGCATAGTATTCAATTGTATATATATACACCACCTCTTCTTTATCCATTCATCTGTTAATGGACATCTAGGTTCTTTCCATAGTTTGGCTATTGTGGACATTGCTGTTATAAACATTCAGGTGCACATGTGCCTTCAGATCACTACCTTTGTATCTTTAGGATAAATACCCTGTAGTGCAATTAATGGGTCATAGGGTAGCTCTATTATCAACTTTTTGAGGAATCTCCATGCTGTTTTCCAGAGTGGCTGCACCAGCTTGCATTCCCACCAACAGTGTAGGAGGGTTCCCCTTTCTCCTATCATCGCCAGCATCTGTCATTTCCTGACTTGTTAATTTTAGCCATTCTGGCTGCTGTGAGGTGGTATTTCATTGTGGTTTTGATTTGCATTTCCCTGATGCCAAGGGACATGGAGCACTTTTTCATGTGTCTGTTGTCCATCTAGAATTCTTCTTTGCAGAAATGTCTGTTCATGTCCTCTGCCCATTTCTTGATTAAATTATTTGTTCTTTGGGTGTTGAGTTTGGTAAGTTCCTTAAAGATTTTAGATACTAACCCTTTAACTGGTATGTCATTTGCAAGTATCTTCTCCCATTCTGTCAGTTGTCTTTTGATTTTGTTAACTGTTTCTTTTGCTATGCAAAAGCTTTTGATCTTGATGAAGTCCCAATAGTTCATTTTTGCCCTTGCTTCCCTTGCCTTTGGTGATGTTTGTAGGAAGAAGTTGCTGCGGCTGAGGTCAAAGAGGTTGCCTGTGATCTCTTCAAGGATTTTGATGGATTCCTTTCTCACATTGAGGTCTTTCATCCATTTGGAGTCTATTTTTGTATGCAGTGTAAGGAAATGGTCCATTTTGATTTTTCTATATGGGGCTGTCCAATTTTCCCACCACCATTTCTTGAAGAGACTGTCTTTTTTCTGTTGGATATTCTTTCCTGCTTTGTCGAAGATTAGTTGACCAAAGAGTTGAGCGTCTATTTCTGGGCTCTCTATTCTGTTCCACTGATCTATGTGTCTGTTTTTGAGCCAGTACCATACTGTCTTGATGATGACAGCTTTGTAATAGAGCTTGGAGTCTGGAATAATTGTGATAATTGTGCAATAATTGTGCAATCTTTCAGATTGCCTTTCTTTTCAACATTCCTCTGGCTATTCAAGGTCTTTTCTGGTTCCATATAAATTTTAGGATGATTTGTTCCATTTCTTTGAAAAAAAAAAAAAAAAAAAGGATGGTATTTTGATAGGGATTGCATTAAACGTGTAGATAGCTTTAGGTACCATAGACATTTTCACAATATTTGTTGTTCTAATTCAGGAGCATGGAACATTTTTCCATTTCTTTGTGTCTTCCTCAGTTTCTTTCATGAGTACTTTATAATTGTCTGAGTACAGATTCTTTGCCTCTCTGGTTGGTTTATTCGTAGGTATCTTATGGTCTTATGGTTTTGGGTGCAATTGTAAATGAGACTGACTCCTTAATTTCTCTTTCTTCTGTCTTGTTGTTGGTGAATAGAAATGAAACTGATTTCTGAGCACTGATTTTATATCCTAACACTTTACTGATATCCTGTACAAGTTCTAGCAGATTTGGAGTGGAGTGTTTTGGGTTTTCACATAAAGTATCATATCATCTGCAAAGAGTGAAAGTTTGACTTCTTCTTTGCCAATTCAGATGCCTTTTATTTCTTTTCTTTCTTTCTTTCTTTTTTTGTCTGATTGCTGAGGCTAGGATGTCTAGTACTATGTTGAATATCAGTGGTGATAATGGGCATCCCTGCCATTCTCCTAACCTTAGCAGAAAAACTCAGTTTTTCTCCATTGAGAATAATTTGCTGTGGGTTTTTCATAAATGGCTGTGATGATATTGAGATATCTACCCTCTATCTCTACACTCTGAAGAGTTTTGATCAAGAAGAGATGCTATACTTTGCCAAATGCTTTTTACGCATCTATTGAGAGTATCATATGGTTCTTCTTCTTTCTTTTATTAATGTATTGTATCACATTGATGTTGAACCAACCTTGCAACCCTGGAATAAATCCTACTTGGTCGTGGTGAATAATCCTTTTAATGTACTGTTGGGTCCTATTGGCTAGTATTTTGGTGAGAGTTTTTACATCTGTGTTCATCAAGGATATTGGTCTATAATTCTCTTTTTTGATGGAGTCTTTGTCTGGTTTTGGGATCAAAATAATGCTGGCCTCATAAAATGAGTTTGGAAGTTTTCCTTCCATTTCTATTTTTTGGAACAGTTTCAGGATAACTGGTATTCTTCTTTTAATGTTTGGTAGAATTCCCCTGGGAAGCCTTCTGGCTCTGGGCTTTTGTTTGTTGGGAGATTTTTGATGACTGCTTCAATCTCCTTACTGGTTATGTTCTGTTCAGGTTTTCTATTTCTTCTTGGTTCAGTTTTGGTAGTTTATATATCTCCAGGAATGCATCCATTTCTTTCAGATTGTCATATTTGCTGGCATATAGTTGCTCATAAAATTCTCTTGTAATTGTTTGTATGTCTGTGGTGTTGGCTGTGATCTCTCCTCTTTCATTCATGATTATATTTATTTGGTTCCTTTCTCTTTTCTTTTTGATAAGTTAGGCCAGGGATTTATTAATTTTATTAATTCTTTCAAAGAACCAGCTCCTAGTTTCGTTGATTTGTTCTACTGTTTTGTTGTTGTTCTTGTTGTTTTGGTTTCTATTTCATTGATTTATGCTCTGATCTTTATGGTTTCTTTTTTTTTTAAGATTTTATTTATTTATTTGACAGAGAGAGAGAGATCACAAGTAGGCAGAGAGGCAGGCAGAGAGAGAAGGAGAAGCAGACTCCCCGCTGAGCAGAGAGCCCGATGTGGGGCTCGATCCCAGGACCCTGAGATCATGACCTGAGCTGAAGGCAGAGGCTTAACCCACTGAGCCACCCAGGCACCTCATGATCTTTATGATTTCTCATCTCCTACTGAGTTTAGGCTTTCTTTGCTGTTTTTTCTCCAGCATCTTTAGGTGTAGAGTTAGGTTGTATATTTGAGACCTTTCTTATTTCTTGAGAAAGGCTTGTATCACTATATATTTTCCTCTCAGGACTGCCTTTGCTATGTGTCACAGATTCTGAACAGTTGTGTTTTCATTTTCATTTGTTTCTATGAATTTTTTCAATTCTTCTTTAATTTTCTGCTTGACCCATTCATTCTTCAATAGGATGCACTTTAGCCTCCATGTATTTGGGTTCTTTCCAACTTTGTTCTTGTGATTGAGTTCTGGCTTCAGAGCATTGTGGTCTGAAAATAGGCAGGGAATGATCTCAATCTTTTGGTACCAGTTGAGACCTGATTTGTGACCCAGGATGTAATCTATTCTGGAGAATGTTCCATGTGCATTAGAGAAGAATGTGTATTCTGTTGTTTTGGGATGGAATGTTCTAAATATGGTACGTTCTGGTCCAGAGTGTCATTTAACGCCTTTATTTCCTTGTTGATCTTTTGCTTGGATGATCTGTCCATTTCAGTGAGGGAGGATGCTAAAGTCCCCTATGATTATTGTATTATTGTCAATGTGTTTCTTTGATTTTGTTATTAATTGATTTATGTAGTTGGCTGTTCTTATGTTAGGGGCATAAATATTTAAAATTGTTAGATCTTCTTGTTGGATATAGCATCCTTCCTCATCTCTTATTATAGTCTTGGCTTAAAATCTAATTGATCTGATCTAAGGATTGCTACCACAGCTTTCTTTTGATGTCCATTAGCATGATAAATTGTTTTCCACCCCCTCACTTTCAATCTGGAGGTGTCTTTGGGTCTAAAATGAGTTTCTTGCAAATGGCATATTGGTAGGTCTTATTTTTTTTAATCCATTCTGATATCCTGTGTCTTTTGATTGGGGCATTTAGCCCAATTGCATTCAGGTTAACTACTGAAAAGATATGAATTTAGTGCCATTGTATTGCCTATAAGCTGACTCTTACTGTAAATTGTTTCTGCTCCTTTCTGGTCTACTACTTTTAGGTTCTCTCTTTGCTTAGAGGGCCCCTTTCAATAGTTCTTGCAAGGCTGGTTTGGTGTTTACAAATTCCTTTAGTTTTTGTTCGTCCTGGAAGCTTTTTATATCTCCTTCTATTTTCAGTGATAGCCTAGCTGGATATAGTATTCTTGGCTGCATATTTTTCTCATTTAGTGCTCTGAATATATCATGCCAGTTCTTTCTGGCCTGCCAGGCCTCTATGGATAAGTCAGCTGTCAATCTAATATTTTTACCATTGTATGTTATAGACTTCTTGTCCCTAGCTGCTTTTAGTGTTTTCTCTCTGTCACTAAGACTAGTAAGTTTCACTATTAGATGATGGGGTGTGGACCTATTTTTATTGATTTTGAGGGGAGTTCTCTGTGCCTCCTGGATTTTGATGCTTGTTCCCTTTGCCATATTAGGGAAATTCTCTATAATAATTCACTCCAATATACCTTCTGCCCCTCTCTTTCTTCTTCTTCTAGAATCCTGTCGCTCTCTACCCGCAAGAACGACCCGCAGACGAGGTGAGTGGCAAGCTTCTTTATTGTCAATCTTCAGTCCCGGGACCCCGAACACCGATTACAGCCCCAAGTTATAGAACACAGTGGATAGAAAGCAACCAATCACCACATAACACAACTACTATAACATCCAATCAGAAGGGATACAGATGACTTCAATCCAGATCATGCGGGGAACTCGTGCCTACTGACGTGAGCCCCCGAAACTTATTGTTCACTCTGTTTTTGTGCCGTTCCCATGGTCCCTGGTTAATCTTATACTAGTCCTGATACTTCAGTACAGGTTGTGCGTTGCCTGGAGCGCTCCCACATAAACATTCACCTGCCCTTCTCCTCAAGCCTCGCCTAGTACGTGACTCCCAGCTTCTGCTGCATGGCTCTCCACAGAATCCCAAGTATTCTAATATTGTTTTGTCTTATGTTATCACTTATCTCTTGAATTCTCCCCTTGTGGTCCAGTAGTTGTCACTCTTTTGCTCAGCTTTTTTATTTTCTGTCATTTGGTCTTGTATATCACTAATTCTCTCTTCTGTCTCATTTATCCTAGCAGTAAGAGCCTCCATTTTTTATTGTACCTCATTAATAGCTTTTTCAATTTCAGCTTGGTTAGATTTTATTTCTTTTATTCTCCAGAAAGGGCCTTTATTCCTCCAGACAGGGTTTCTCTAGTATCTTCCATGTCTTTTTTTGAGCTCAGCTAGCACATTAAGAATTGTCATTCTGAATTCTAGATCTGACATTTTACCAATGTCTGTATTGATTAGGTCTCTAGCCTTCAGTACTGCCTCTTGTTCTTTTTTTGTGGCTAGTTTTTCTGCTTTGTCATTTTATCCACATAAGAATATATGAACAAGAGAATAAAATACTACAATGGTGGCAAAGACCCCAGAAAAATGTATGCTAACCAAATCAGAAGAGACCCCAAACCAGAGGGAGAGGAAAGGGGATAAAAAGAAGTTTAAAAAAATTTAAAAAAAAAATTAAAAACTACACACACACACACATACACACACACACACACGTATTAGACTGGTGAATAGAAAAGAGCAACCAACTTAATTTTGGGTGTATTTTGGCCTCTTAGAAGAAACTACCTCTTGGAGTGCCTGAGTGGCTGAGTGGGTTAAGCCTCTGCCTTTGGCTCAGGTCATGATCGAGCCCTGCATCAGGCTCTCTGCTCTCTGCCTGCCTTTATGCCTACTTGTGATCTCTGTCTAACAAATAAATAAATAAAATCTTATAAAGAAAAAAGAAGAAGAAACTACCTCTTAATATTTTTTAAAGAAAGATAAACTTATATATATACAAAAATAAAGCTAAACATGATGAGGGAAATGGAATATGACTGTAAGGATGAAAATTTTAAAAAAAGGAATTTATAAGTTGGTTGGAAAAAGAAAGAAAAGAAAGTGGAGAGAATTTGCTCAGTCTGAAGACTAGAACAATGCCCTGTGCTAGATTTAGGGTATGTTTTGATCTATTAGAAGAAATTGTATCCCAAAAAAATTTTAAAAGAAAGAAGCCTATGTGTATAAAAAAAATTAAGTTAGATGCAATGAGGGATAAAATATGCCTATAATAATGAAGGTTTAAAAAGATTTTTTTTTTTTTACGAAAGGTATTGTTAAGATAAACTAGGTGAAAAACATTAAAAGAAGAAGGTAGAAAAGTTTAAAAAATTATAATAATTTAAAAAACTTAAAAAAAATTAACTTTGTAAGACTAAAGAATCATGGGGAGAAAGCCATGAATCCCATTCTTTGCTTTCCCTTCCTCTAGAATTCCACTGTTCTCCTTGATCAATGAGCTTGGTCTTGGCTGGATGTTCTTGCTGATCTTCTGGGGGAGGAGCCTGTTATAGTGATTCTCAAATGTCTTCCCCCCCCCCCCCCCCCGCCAAATTGCGTCGCCCTTGCAGGGGCCGGGCTAAGTAATCTGCTCAGGTTTGCTCTCAGGAGCTTTTGTTCTACTTTTCATAGAGCTCTGGAGGATGGGAATGAAAATGGTGCCCTCCTAGTCTCAGCCTGGAGGAACCAAGAGCTCAGGACCCCACTCCTCAGTGCGCCCTTGGAGAAAAGTGCTCAACCACTCCTGTCTTCCTGGTCTCCGGCTGTGCTCCCAACTCACCTGGCCTGTGACCAAGCATTTCTGTCTCTGGCACACAGTCTTATTTGGAATTTCCAAACTCAGCAGATTTCTGCCTCCAGAGAAGGAAGATGAATCTCCCCAGATCTGCCACTTGTTGGTTCCCTGTTCAAAGAGCAGTGGCCTGGCTGCTGCGGTTCACAGTTTAAGGTGATCCCAAGCTGAGAGCACACCTCTCGGCTCCATCTCTGTAGCTGAATTCCCTGCTGTAATACTTGTGAGCTCTACTACACTCAGACACCCCCAATCCAGGGCTCCCCTGCTCAGCTTCTAGAGTGATGTCCCTCAGGGGAGCAGGCTTTTAAAAGTTCAAATTTTATGCTCTGTTGCACCACCACTTGCCAGAAGGCAGTCCCACCCCCCACGATCTATCTTCTCATCACTTTAGATTCACTTCTTCGTGCATCCTACTTTTCAGAAAGTGGTCAATTTTCTGTTGCTAGAATTGCTGCTCTTCTCTTCAATCTCCTGTTGTGTTTGTAGGTGTTCAGACGGGTTTGATAATTATCTAGCTGAACTCTTGTGACCTGATGTCATCTCAGTCTACTACTCTTTTGCCATTTTGACTCCTCTCTACCTTCTTTTTAATTTAATTAGTTAATTTATTTAAAGATGTTATTTATTTATTTGACAGAGAGAGAGAGCACAAGTAGGCAGAGAGGCAGGCAGAGAGAGAGGGGGAATGAAGGCTCTCCAATGAGCAGAGAGCCCAATGCAGGGCTTGATCCCAGGACCCTGAGATCATGACTTGAGCCTAAGGCAGAGGATTAACCCACTGAGCCACCCAGGTGCCCCTCTACCTTCTCTTTTAACTTAACATTATAACACATTTTCTGTGAGGCTGAGAGTTGTATACAATTGTTCATCGAACTATTATCAATAAGCTTCTCTCTTTACTTTATCACCTCCTACATATAGTTGTAGCAATCTGCATGCATTCTCCTGAAGAGTTTACATGTCTGTATCTTTTCTTACTCCATCCTATTAATTAAACTATTTCTCATTTCTGTCTTCCAACCAGACTGATTTATAATTTTTTCATAGTATACTCAAACACTAGCTCCTCTGTCAACACTTATCATTGAGTCTTAAGCATCAACAAAGGGGAAAGTGGATAATTTTGTTAGAGGGTTTTATTGTTGAATCAACTAGGGTGAGAAATAGAGTGAAATGAGACAAGATTTCAGTCTCCTCAGTCAAACTTTAGCACTTTATTACATATTTCTTTTCCCTTATTGGGACCTACCAGAGAAAATTCTCTCTTCTCCATGGTACTTTAGAATGTTCTTATGTAGTAAAAGAAGTCTTTCTTTTTTCAATATAGAAATATTAGAAAAAAATAGCAATTCTACTTCATGCCACACCTCAGCTATTGAGTTCCCAGGAATCCTGCTATGCATATGGAATCAGTGTAATGAATTGTTTTCAGTATAATTATTAAATAAATTTTAAAAAAATCCTTAGGACTCTGAATGCAAAGTGAAGAAACCATCAGTCTTTATTCCACTAATTTGTTCCATAATCCTACAAAAGTCCTTTAAACTCTCTAGGACTCAATATCTGTATTTGTAAGATGAATTGGATGGAATATTATTTCAGGTTGCTCCCAGTTCTTAAATTCTGTAACCTTGTAGTGTTTTCAGTTTTGGGGCCCTCTATGGGAACCTCCCCTCTTCTGAATTATTTGCTGTATAAATATAAAGTTTGTATAAAGTTTGCAAAGCCTAAACTAGTCTTCAAATAAAGATAATGAAACAATTTCTTTGCCTGAGGGATTTTGAAGCTTGAAGTAAGAACTTGGTCTGATTTTTGTGACTCATAGGCATCAACAAATCATCGTATCAGAAGTGCCTTTGATGGACTATATTTACATCTTTGGCTGACTGGCTTTTGCAAAAGTGCAATTTAGTTTTGGGGCTGAAATGTTTTTATATGATGCTTTGCATTCTTGAGAAAGATCAGGAGTAGAGTGGAAATTTTTCTTTGAAAAAGAGAATCTGTGTGCCAATTACAGATATCAAGAACTATGGTTGTCACTTCAACATACCACAGAGAAGAGTGGATATGAAAAATGAGATAGGAGCTTCGGAAAAGACGTTTTTTTCGGATACATTAATCAATGCTTTTCTCCCTTCTAAGTCAGCTTGTGTGCAAAAAAGGAAGATGACAAGGGTTTTGTCTCTAATCTTGAGTTTGCAAGTGCAAGTCTTATCCCAGTTCAGTTACTCTAAAATGGATTAAGACTTGGGTTGGGGAAAGGGTTTTATATGGAAAGGGTTAGAATGAAGAACTAGTCCAGGTTTTATTTCTCTCTGGTGTTTAGATGTCAACACTCCCTATGAGAATAAGAGGATGTTTTTTATGTTGAATGCCTTTCAAACACAATAACTCCTATTCACCCTGCTGCTGATGCAGCTGCCTTTACTCATACTCTAAAAGTAAAGCCAAAAGTAGAAATCCTAGATTGTGGATCTTATGAAAACAGATAAGATAAAGTGAGCTATGACCTTTTGGGAAGAGGAAATGCACGTTTGGCTTTTGGCTTATTTGTGTAGCTATTCAGCATTGTTTTATGAATTCCTTTGGTTATTTTGTTTTTGCATTTACATTATTTGCTCTGTTGCCACAGAAGAAGGAACCTGAATCAAATAGGTCTTGGAAGGTTTTATCCATGTCACATGGAAGAGCCATGGCACTTGTAATTTCAAAATTCCTGTACCCTCGTGATTTATAGTTACCTAATGGAGGCAGATTAGTAAAGTGAAAGGACCTTGTCTTTCAAATTAGGCAAATAATGTTTAAATTCCCAACTTTACCACTTAGCCTATATGAAATTTGTATGCTATTCAATCTTTTAGATCCTGAATTTGTCAAATATACAAATAAGGTAGTAATAATTCCTTATAAGAAATTTATAAGGTGTAAATTATGGGAAAAGTATGTGTAAATCAACTAACAGTCTCTGACATGTTACTGGCAATTTTTTAAAAATATTTCTCCCCTTTCCTTGGCTTTCACTTCTTATTAATTCCCAGGTCTTTTAATAGAATTTTAATACTTTTAATATTTTCAGTAATAATTGATGTGAAAGGCTAAAAATGTTTGAGCAGGTATACTATTTTTTTTAATAGATGCACTTTTGAGTTCAGGAACATTTAGTCAACTTGATATTATTCAAATCTCTATTTGTACATTGCTCTCTGAAAACAAACATTTTTGTTGCTGTTAAACTTCTAAAAGTACCTTTCATAAACAAAAAGAAAAAAATATCTGTAGAATTCTATCAGCTGGCCTTCTGAAGAAGCTGTCCTGGAATTGGCCAGTATTCAAGAGTTCAGGGCATAGTTCCCAATACTTCCTTCACTTCTGACACCAGCTGCAAGTTTGAGGATTCCCCAAACCAACTTTAGGTTCAATAATTCACTAGGAGAGTCTATAGAACTCATTGAAAGCTGTATACATGGTTATGGTTTATTACAGGAAAAAATATAATCAAAATCAACCCAAGGAAGAGATGAATGGAGAAGAGTCTGAGAGGGTTCCAAATGCAAGGCTTCTCCTATCTTTTCCCATAGAGTCAGGGTATATTACTCTTTAAGCATCAGTGTGTGACAACACACACAGAATATTGCTACTCAGAGAGGCACATCCAAGCTTTGGTGTCTAGTTTTTATTGAGTTCCTTCATATAGTTGTGATGGATCTCAGCTTTCAGATAACTGATATAGCATTGCTGAAAGCCTCCACTCCAAATCCCATGGTTGATATTTCTGCATGGCCCACCTCAAGGTAAGACTATCAAAATGTCAACTCTAGCCTGAGATCCTGTGTGATTGACCTCTGATCTAAACAAAGGCACTCTTGGCAGGCATAACATAGATAACTTCCCAGAAGCCAAAGGTAAAGGTCAGACTTTCTTGGGGCTAGAACAAATTCTTTATTGCATAACTAGGAATGAAGTTTTTTGTTTGTTTGTTTTTCTTTTCCCTAGTAGCCCCACCTATTTCTCATGGTAGGATTCAATTATAAAAACAAGTTTGTCCTAGAACAATTAAAATTCCATTATAATATATTATTACACTCTTGCCATTGGAAAAATCTTTTACTATTTTCCCACATTTTCTCCATTATATCCCACAGCACCTTAACCACAGTGTGTATCTTGCATTGAATTGCACTCTAGTGCAATGATCTTAGAATGAAAGGCAGAAATCAGTGCAATCAGAATGATTGGACACAAATGTCAATGGACTATTAGAAACTCAAGAGGACTTCAGAGTTTCAAGGTAGTGGTTTGGCAGAATGGTTACCATTAAAAGAGATTAGCAATACTGGAAAATTATCTAGATTGGTACTGTTCAAGCAGTAGGTCATGGCTCTTGGTGATTCATTAAATGAATCCTTACTGTGGGTTAGAGTTGAAAAATATTGCTTGTTTTGCTCTGATGCGCAGTCAACTTAGCCAACCAAGAGAGAGAACTTCCAACTTTTGTCTTGCTTTCTGTGACAACACTTTAACAAATGAATACAATATAGGAGGCAGTAGGCATGAAATGATATGATTTAATTACTACCTTGACCTACTTAGACTAAATAGCTATAGCTATTGCTCTGCAACACTTGGAAATTCTATGCATATATTTGCATTTAAGCACTCTTTTCTTTGTTTGTTTTGTATGTCTACTCTCTTCAAGCTTCTAAGATCTGCCTCCAGCTAGTGAGTAATATTGCCACATGACCTCTGCCCCAGTCTCACAAAGCTGCTTAATTCCATGACCAGTCTAGCTGGTCTCTATAACCTGGGTATGGATGTGTGACCTAGGATATATAGGGAAAGAGCCAGATGCTCGCTTTTCCAAGTGGTATCATTCTGACCTATGTTTATTCACCTGTTATCTCTCCTTTTTTTCTTTTTTTTTTTTATTTTTTGGGGGATTATTACTGAGCTAGAAGAAAGTTATCTTTTTGGAAAGGTAAGGATCTTGTTTTTATTGAGGTTAGATATAATTATTTCTGAAATAATATTTGAAATTTAACATATTAATATATTCTCATTGTCAACATAAATCCTAATCATTTTCCTTCTCAATATCTTCTTTGAAAAAGAAGGGGAAAAATCTCATTTTTCATACTACTGAATAAGCTTATAACAGCAAAGGAGAATATGGTTTTGGCAGTTTATGTAAATACTATACAAATCTGCATTATAACATACTTAAATGAATTGATTACAAAGCAAAGTAAAAGGAAGAAGAAACAGGGACACTTGGGTAGCGCAGTTGGTTAAGTGTCTGCCTTCAGCTGAGGTCATGAGCTCAGGATCCTAGGATCCAGCCCCATGTCAGGCTCCCTGCTATGCAGGGAGTCTGCTTCTCCCACTCTACTCTCCCTCAGTGATTTCCTTCCCCCCACCTCTCTCTCTTAAATAAATAAATAAAATCTTCAAAAAAAAAAAAAAGGAAAAAATATAGATCTAGAATGATGACAGAGTTCTATGAGCAATTTTTCGAACCTTTGGGACCACATGAGCCTCCGATATCAAAAGTTTTGGATTCTGGAACTTTAAGGTGCTTTATAAACCATATGTTATGCATCACTGCCAATGAAGTCTGAAGTATGATGCCTTAATTAAACTTATATTATCTCAACAGCAAAGGAAAAAAAGTATTTCACAAAGTGAATTAACTAAAGATGATACAGAGTGCTACAATGATTTAAATCAGGCTTTGACTCCAAATGAAGTTCACCATAATTTACAAATATATCTGTTTTAAAAGATATAATTTTGGAATTGTGGCTAACAGATTTTCTGCTATAATGAATATTAATTTAATTTAATTCTTGACAATATTATCTTCACATTTATTCCTGATTATAATAATTTCACAATTATATATTGTTTTCCTCATTTTTTCCCCCACAATTATATATTGTTGATTATCATAGCAAATCACCCCAAGAAGCTCGGGTATTCTTGGTGCCTGAGTGGCTCAGTCATTAAGCATCTGCCTTCGGCTCAGGTCATGATCCCAGGGTCCTGAGATTGAGGCTGGCATTGGACTCCCTGCTCAGCAGGAATCCTGCTTCTCCTGCTCCCACCTCCCCTACTTGTGTTCCCTCTCTTAGAGTCTCTCTGTCAAATAAATAAAATCTTAAAAAAAAGAAGAAGAAGAAGAAGAAGAAGAAGAAGAAGAAGAAGAAGAAGCAGCAGCAGCATCTGCTTGGGCATTTTGACAAAAATCAAAGAAATTTATTAATTATAATTTATGTAACTGGTGCTAGGACATGCAGCCACTAAAAGAAATATGTTTATAGAAATGAAGTATTTGTGGAAATCCTATTTTATTTTCTTGTGTGTCAGATATTTTTAAGTCATCATTTTAGAAAGTTATTCAATATGAAAGTATTATAAACTTATATTAAAGGTAGTTTCATATTTTATCAGTTTCTCAATTTTCTTATTTTTGGCAGTAGATGACCAAAAAGAAACAACAATTAAACATTGATTTTGGTGGGGTGCCTGGGTGGTGCATCAGTTAAACATCCTACTCTTGTTTTCAGCTCAGTCCCTGATCTTGGGTCATAAGATCGAGCCATGCCTGGGCTGCTTAAGACTCTCTCCCTCTCCCTCCTTTTGCCCCTCCCTATCATGCTCCTGATCTTTCTCTCTCTCTCTGAAATAAAATAATTAAAATAAATACCTCTCTAAAACAAAATAATTAAAAACAAGCCATTGATTTTGGCTATTTTGATAAACCAATACTAAATGTCTTCATAGGTACTCCTGTATTCATTTTATATGAAATTTATGCACTTGGCAATCTGTTTGACTTTTGAAATACTTTTCATTGAAATCTCATCTAAAACATACCAGAATTTTACAAAGCCTGCTCTGTTATACAGTCGTTATGGAATAGCAAGGACAATTGTGACTTTCAGGGTTTTTTCCCTCTGAGTAAGAGAAATGACATTTTTTGATTCTCATTATAGTACAGGATATAGATGCAACTCCCTTATTACTGAGAGAAGGGAAGGTATCTGGTTCAACTTCATGCAGCAAGAAAGCTTTCTGTAAACCACTATTAACTAAAAATGAAATAGTCTGTTAAGAATTATAAGAAAAGAATAACTTGAAAAGTAATAATTATTTCAGTAGAAGTTTGTAAATAAAAAGTATAATGAAGTGAAGAAATTGATGATAAGGAATAGATGGAAACACCTTCAGCAACATAGCTTTTGACCAAGATAGCAATACAGATGTTACCTGGTTGGCTGTTTTGGCAGAAGGACAAACATAAGCAGAGTTGGCACCATATGGGTTAAACCTTTATGCGATAGCATTTTACACAGATGCTTGAACATATAAAAACCTTTTATTTTTAAATGACTATTCTCAATGAATATCTATCATTGACTCCTTCACAATCTTTGTGCTATTTGTTAAATTACTTTTTTGTTGTTGTTACTGGAATTTCACTTCATTAATCTGATACCAGTAATGCTTCCTTCTAGGGAGTCCATGGAATGAGATCATCGTATTATTTAATATTAAATGTGTGAGTTGTAATTTCCTAAACATTCATGACTAAGTAAGATATATGTAATTTACCTGGTGTATGGTACAAATTCAAACAATGTCATTTCCTTTTACTTCCCACTCCTTCTCTTAAGGATTAAAAATCATAGTATACTTAAACATCTATCTAGTAGACAACCTAGAAAATATTAACTGCTTTACCAAAAGAAGTTTTTCTTTGCCTAAATAAGGACAGCAAAAAGGAACTATGTATGTTGACAGACATAAACAATTCTCTCTTTTCTAGACAGTGTTTACAATTTTCAGGATTGAGAGACATTTTTATGAAAGGAAACTTTCGTAACAATGTGACAATTTTCACTTCTCAAAAGAACAAAGTATTTTACTTTAAATTTTATGTTTTTATTTAAGAATACTTGACATATATTGGGGTACCTGGGTGGCTCAGTGTGTTAAAGCCTCTGCCTTCTGCTCAGGTCATGATGCCAGGGTCCTGGGATCCAGCCCCGCATTGGGCTCTCTGCTCAGCGGGGAGCCTGCTTCCCCTGCCCCACGCCTGCTGCTCTGCTTACTTATGATCTCTCTGTCAAATAAATAAATAAATAAAATCTTTAAAAAAAAAGAATAATTGACATATAATGTATTAGTTTCAGGTGAATAACATAGAGATGTGATATTCATATACATTATGAAATAGTCACTAGAGTAAGTCTAGTTACTATCTATTACCATACAAAGTTGTTACAGTATTTTTGACTATATGGTCTATATTACCAGTGTCATGTATTTTATAACTGGAAGATTGTACTTCTTAATTCCCTTCACCTCTTTTGTCCATCACCCTACTCCTTCCCCTTTAACAACCACAAGTTTGTTCTGTGTTTATGAGTCTGTTTCTTCTTATTTTGTTTTCACATATAAGTGAAGTCATATAGTATTTGTCTTTCTCTGACTTATTTCACTTATCATAATCATCCCTAGATTGAGCCATGTTTTTACAAATGACAAGTTTTCATGGCTGACTAGTATTTCCCTATGTGTGTGTTTGTGTGTATATGTATTATATCCTCTTTTAAAAAATATTTTATTTATAGGCAATATGCCCATTTTTTAAGGAGTTGATTGTTTCGGATCTTACATTTAAGTCTCTCATCAATTTTGAGTTTATTTTTGTGTATGGTATAAGAAGGTGGTCCAGTTTCATACTTTTGCATGTAACTGTCCAATTTTCCCATCACCATTTATTGAAAAGACTATCTTTTCCCCTATATGTTCTCACCTCTTTTGTCATAAATTAATTGGCCATATAAATATGGGTTTATCTCTGGTGCTCTATTCTGTTTCCTTGATTTTTATGTCTGTTTTTGTGTCAGTATTACATTGTTTTTATTACCACAGCTTTGTAGTATGATTTGAAATTAGGGAGCATAATACCTCCAGGTTTGTTCTCTTTCTCTTGCTACAGTATTTATTCTTAAATTTGTTTTGTCTGGTATAAAGTATTGCTACCCATCATTCTTCTCATTTCTGTTTGCCTGGAAATAACTTTTCCATCCCTTTACTTTCAGTCTGTGTGTGTTTTTAGATCTGAAGTGAATCACTTTTAGAGAGCGTATAGATTTCTTTATTCATTCAACACCCTGTGATTTTTGATTGGAATATTTAGTCCCTTTACATTTAATTATCAACAGTTATGTATTTATTGAGATTTTGTTAAGAATTTTAATTTTCAGGGGCACCCGGGTAGCTCAGTTTCTTAAGCCTCTGACTCTTGATTTTGGGTCAGGTCATGATCTTGGGGTTATGGGATTGAGCCCTGCATCAAGCTTTGCACTTGGGGGTCTTTTTGAGATTCTCTCTCTTCCTCTCACTCTCCCCCCACTCTTTCTCTCTTTAAAATAAATAAATAAATCTTGAAGAAGTTTTCAATTTTCATATGTGAGTATCTAGCAAATGCTATAAATTTTAGATTTGGTGAGAATTAAAACATTTTATATAAATTATGGTCATGTTATCCATGTATCTAATATGGAAAATGAAGCTATATATAAAGAGAGTTTTTATTTGTAAAAACAATAGAAAATGACTTTTTCATACAAATTTCATTTTTCCTAATCAGATTTACTCTGAACACATATATTTATTCTGCACCAAGAATAATTCATTTCTCTAACATATATTAAGTGGGTCCCATGAGGTAAAACTTTAAAGGAGAATAAAGTAGCTACAGATATTGTCTTTTACTTATACTACATTTTGAAGCATTAGAGTATTTGTATGTACCTTAAGAGGAGATGTACCCTTGTTTTTTCAGAGTGAAATGGCATTCCACTTCATTTACTCAACACATGAATGTACCAGGCAGGCTTCACGCTAGATTACTGGAAAACAAAGATATCTATCTATATCTATCTACTCTACTTTCCTTTGAGATGTTTATGAATAGGTACATAAGTTTAAAAAATATATGGGGCTTAGCTACCAATACAATAAATTGGGAATTTTGGAGGAATGTAGTTAGAACAAGTGATCCATTGGAAATTATTTTGTGGAGTCCTTCAGGAATGTTGAGTTTACCAGATATGCAGGTAGAAGGAATCTAATCTAGAAAGAGAAACAGGTGTGTATCAGTTCAAGAGATGAGATGCTGAAATTGTGAACTTAAGGAAGATGAAAAAAAAACTACTTATTTAAGGAAAGAAATATGAGAAACACAGTGTTCTGGGGAAGAGTTTGGTTTATCTTAAAAGCCATAGAAGCTAGTGAATTGTTTTAAACAGGAAAATGGTTTGTTCTTTGCATTTCAAAAACAAAACAAAACAAAAGAAAACAAACAAAAAAACCTTCTTCACATACAGAGGAAAAAATCAGTGAGAAAGGACTATGACTGAAATTAGGAAAATGAGTTAGAAGGCTATTACAAAATTAAGAAAGAAATGATGAATGTTGAAACATAGGTGTTGTCCAAAGGACTTGGGAAACATTTGAGAGATATGAAGGATGGAGAATGATCTAATCGCTTTGAAAAATTTTATGTGCAGGTTGAGAGAAAGTAATGATAAAAAGTCTCTCATATTCCTGGCTTGGGAGACTGGGTGTTTGGTGTTGCTGTTCCTTTAGAATTAGAAAATATAAATAAGAATAGGGTAATTATGGAAAAAGATAAAGTAAAAATGAGTTTAGCACCAGACATGTTGAATTCAGAGTGCCTGTGGGACTTTGGAGTGCTGATGTGGATTATGATGTGATAAACGCCTTGCTAGCAGATCATAAACTCAAATTTATTATTTGAAAGCAGTCTCTTCCATAATAATTTAATCATAAATGTATGCTTGTTCAGACCCTTTAGTATGCCACATTCAAGCAGTTAAGCACTAATGCCTCCTCTGTATCAATGCATGATTGATACAGATGCATGATTATATTTGCAGTTAGATTCTATAAGAGAAAAGTTCATTTTCTTATTCTGAGTTTAGATTCAATCATTGAAGAAGTTGTTCATTTGCCTAGTTATTTTCCAAAACTCTAATTTCTGATTATAATGAATGAAATAGAAAACTGGCAGAAGGGATTTTTAATGCATGACTTTCCCAAATGGTTACCTGACTTGGAGGAATTTTAGGGAGGTACTATATCTCTGTTGGGCCAAGATGAACATATCAATTCAAAGTAATATATCAACTGTTGAGTTTTACATAACATTTATACTCAGAAAAATGTGTCTGCTTCACTTATATGCAGTTTTCCCCATGCAGTCCTTACTGCCTAGTAAAAAAGCCCCACATCTGGGCTGAAATCTTTTTTTTTTTTTTTTTTTTTTAAGATTTTAAATTATTTATTTGAGAGAGAGTAAGACAGGGAGAGAGAGAGAGAGAGAAAGCATGAACATGGGGGAGAGGAGAGGGAGAGAGAGAAGCAGGCTCCCACTGAGCAGAGAGCCTGATATAGGACTCAATTCCAGGAACTGGGGATCATGACTCAAGCCAAAGGCAGCCACTTAACCAAGCGGGCCACCCAGGTGACCCATGGGCTGAAATCTTTAAACTATTTTGATGGCTTTCATTTCTGTTGGTTGTAACTCCACAAGCAATATGGAATTAGCTATAGGATAGATGCATTTATACACATCCTGGTTCTTTTGGAACGTCTTCTATTGCATAAGACAAAAGAACTAGGGGTACCATTAACCCATGTTGTGTAGACCTCCTTTAAACCTTATTAATCTTTTTATCAACAGATGGGAGACATCCTGCCGAGATAATGTCCTTTCACTATCTGTCTCCCTTCTCTCAAAACCGAAAGTAACATTATACTGCAGAAAGCAGATATGAATTAAATGAGATATTTATATACATAAAAATGCTCATACATAAATAAGAAGGAATCTGCTGTCAATGTGTAGTGTCCATTCATTTGAAAATATATATTAAGTCCCTATCTCACATCAAACACTATGTTAGTCTGCACTGTATACAAAAGCAGACACGATTCTTGCTTTCCAGCAGCTAATACTAAGTATAGTAGGAAATGTAAGCATTGATTTAAAACAAGATGGTCATCAGTACATAAACCATAATATCTTTCAATTTTTCCTTTGTTGACATCTCTCTGAGACCTATCAAATTTAGCTTATAATGTCAAACAAGTAGCCTTTTATTTCAGGGAAATCTTGAGTATGAGAAAAACCACAATTCCATAGACTTATTTTCACCGTAGCTGTTTTGGGACTACATTATTTGTTCTAAAACAACTTGTCTGGATCAAAGTAATTGAAAAAGACTACAAATTAAAAAAATCAGTGTATGGAATAAAAAGTATTTTTCAATTCCTATGTGCCATTTGTGTTTTGTTTAATTTTTATCCTCTGAAGAAATTTTGTTAATACTATATAGAAAGATACAATCATATATTTTAGATGTATTATAATATTTTTACTCATTTTTCAGAACCCAAAATTATCATTCATTTTCATTTAAGTCTGTCTGTTGCATTTATTTGCTGGTATTTAATGCATTTTAAATCTTTTATTTCTGACAAAAATTACATTGTCAGAATACAAATTTTCAGAACTGATATAATTATTGGAAATTTTGACATTTAAAAAAGTTGAATGAAGTCAAAATATTTTTTCCAGAAAAGCAAATGTCTCCAAGAATAAATATAAATTAATCTTCTGAACCAGAAACTAGAAAAAAGAATAAATTCTTCTTGAAAACATTTTTAAAAATATATACAATTGTGTTATTTTACATAACTATTAGACCCCCCCCAACAAAACAAGAGTAAAATAAATATGCTAAAAAGCCTATTTAAATGTTTTTTAAAAAGGAATAATAGGACTCCTGGTTCCTGGTTCCACATTTTAGGACCTTAGAAGTCACTACATAGCCAACGACAAAAAGTGAATTAATTGAAAAATCAACAACTCTTTTGGGATCCATAAGAAAGGAGGACATTAAAGGGCAATCGGAATACAGTGAGCAACTCGATGCCCACAAATCTCAGGTGGAATGGATCAAGACCTTGGAAAACACAACTTGCCAAAACTCACACAAGAAGAACTAGAAATCCAGGTAAGACTTTATCTATTAAGGAAATTGAATCAATAAATAATAACTTTCTAAAAGAGAAAACACCAATCCCAGTTGGGTTCACTGGTGAATTCTATCAAACATGTAAGGAAGAAATTTTACTAATTCTCTGCAATCTCATTCAGAAGATAGAAATAATGAAAGTACTACTTAACTTAGTTTAAGAGGCCAGTATTACCTTATTAGCAAAACCAAAGGCATTACAAGAAAAAGACCAATATTTTCATGAACATAGATGCAAAAGTCCCCAACAAAATATAAGCATATTAAACCAACAGTATATAAAAAGAATTATTTATTATGACCAAGTAGATTTTATCCCATGTAGGCAAGACTGGATCAACATTTCAAAACTGATTAATGTAATTCATCACATCAATAAGATAAAAAAGAAGAATCATGTGATCTTATCAATAGATGCAGAGAAGGTACTGACAAAATTCAGAAGCCATTCATGATAGAAACTCAGTAAACTAAGAATAAGGGGAAGGTCTTCAACTTGATAGAGAGTAACTACAAAAATCCACAACTAACATCATACTTGATAAAAAATTTGAAACCTTCCTATTATATCACATACAAAGCAAGGCTGTCCCCTCCTTTTCAACATCATAGTGGAAGTACCAACTAATGCAATAAGATGAAGGGAATAAAACATATACAGATTGAGAAAGAAGACCTAAAACTATCTTTGTTCACAGACCTGATCAGCTATAGAAAATGTAGAAAATCTGAAAGAATTGACAAACTCCCATAACCAATAAGCAGTTACAGCAATAAGAATAAGATTGTAAGATACAGTGTTAGTATACACAAATTAATCACTTTTCTATAAACCAACGATCAAGTTGTGATCTGAAATTAAAATCACAAATGTTATTTACATTGGGTCTCCCCAAAATGAAATACTTCAATATAAATCCAACAAAATGTATATAAGATCTATATAGGGAAAACTACAAAACTGAATATCAAATAACTAAATGGAGAGAGAGTTCTTGGTCATGGATAGGACGACTCAATATTATTAAGATATCAGTTCTTCCCAACTTGAATAATAGAGTCAGTGCAATTTCAATAAAATGACTGGTAAGTTATATTGTGGACCTTGACAAAAATTATAGAATTTATCTGGAGAGGCAAAGACCCACAAATAGCCAAACCCCAAACAGCCAACTTTGAGGAACAAAGTAGTGGACTGACAGTATCCAACTTTGTTACTTCTTATAAACCAACAGTAATCAAGATAGTGTGGTATTAACAAAAAAAGACAAATAGATCAATGAAACATAATAGAGATCCAAGAAATAGGTCTTTGTAAATACAGTCAGCTGATCTTTGATAATGTAAAGAAACACAGTGAAGAAAGCTCATCTTTTCAACAAATAGTGCTGGAACAACTGGACATCAATGTGCAAAGAAATGAAGTTAGACTTACACCCTTTACATAACTTAACTCAAAATAAATTATGGTAATAAATGTCAAATCCCAAAGTATAAAACTCCTAGAAGGTAAATAGGAGAAAACTTAGATGGCCTTGGGTGTGGTGATGTCCAATTAGATATAATACCCAAGATACAATCTGTGAAAGAATTAATTGATAATCTGAACTTTATTAAAATAAAAAGAAAACTTTTGCTCTGTGAAAGACAATGTCAAATGGAGGTGAGAGAAGACAAGCAACAGACTGGGAAAATACATTTGCAAAAGATACACTTGTTAAAAGACTATTATCTAAAATATGCAGAGAATTTATACAATTCAGAAATCAGAAAGCGAACAACTCAATTACAAAGTAGGTCAAAATCTCTGATACATACCTCACCAAAGAAGATACACAGATGGCAAATAAGCATGTGAAAAGATGTCCCATCTCATATGACATCAGGGAAACACAAATTAAAATAATAATGAGACGTTACTACATGCCTATGGCTAAAATCCAGAACCCTCACAACACCAAATGCCGGGGACAATGTAGAGCCACAGGAACTCTCATTCGTTGGTGGTGGGAATACAAAATGACACAGCCATTTTGGAAGACATTTGATCTTTTCATACAAAACAAAACATAATCTTAGCATATGATATAGCAATGGTGGTCCTTCATATTTACCCAAAAGAATTAAAAACTTATTTCTACACAAAAATGTGCACATGGATATTTAGAGCAGCTTTGTTCATAATTGTCAAAACTTGGAAGCACTAAAGATATTTTTCAGTAAGTAGATAAACTGGTAAATACAGTCAACCCAGTGCTAAAGAGAAATCAGTTATCAAGCTATGAAAAGACATGGAAGAATCGTAAATGTATATTACTAACTGAAAGAAGCCATTCTGCAAAGGCTACATACTGTATGATTCCAACTATCTAATATTCTAGAGAAGTAACAACTATGGATATAGATTTTTTTAAAAATCAGTGGTTGCCAATACTTTGGCATGGGATTTGGGAGTGGTTGTTGAGGGATGAACAAGCAAAACACAAAGGAATTTTAGGGCCCGGGAAATACTCTGGATGATACTATAATGACATGTCATACATTTGTTTAAACCCTTAGAAAGTGCAATGCCAACAGTGAACCTTAATGTGAACTATGGACTTTGGATGATTATAATATGACAACATAAGTTCATCATCAATGAACTTATAATGGTAACAAATTAATGGTAACAAATGTACCACTTCTAAAGGAGATGTTGATAATGAGGAAAGGCTAAATATACAGGGGTCAGGGGATAAACAGGAAATCTCTGTACCTTCCCCTCAATTTTGTTGAGAACTTTAAACTGCTCTCAAAAAATATAGTCTTAAAAATAAGAAAAAATTATTTGTGGTATACAGAATTTATCAATTCATGAAAAAATGTATCTTCCCCCCCCCCCAATAAATCCACTTGGAGTTGGCCACAGTTATTTCCTTGATTACAAAAAAAATAAAAAAAGTACCAGATGTTGTAGACATCTTTCTCTCCCATAAGTTACTCTCATCTTTGGCTTGTTTTCAAAATATCTTGAGAGTTATTGTTGCCTCTGCCCATACCTCTTACATAAGTATCTGATGTAGTAGCACTGGGAGATAAACTGCTTTGCTTAGAGTCTGAAAATTACTTAATCCCATATACATTTCACCTAGAAACCTCTTCAATTTTTGTAGTATATATGTGCCATATTTTTTTGGTTTTTACCCTTTATTCAGATATTTCTTAATTGTGTTTTCTGTCAGTCCTTTCCTTAGCTTTTGTTGAGGGTGACTTGGAATGAAACTGGTGGTGGAGAGGAGTGATATCTGTGTTCACACTGCTCTTCTTCCCTTGAAAACTTCTGCTTGTCCTTGATGGAGAGTATTACATAAAACTGAAGAGCCAACAGGGAACAAAAAACAATTTATTATAATGTTGAAAGCCAGACTAAATTTAATTTTTAAAGTATCATATGCTCTAGAAAGCCTTCCCAAAATTTGGCAATTGGGTAAGTGTTCTTTATCAGTTTGCAAACGCTATTGTGTGTGTGTGTTCATACATGTGTATGTGCATGTGTGTTTGCATGTGTATAACTGAATTTACTACATTACATTTATAATTATACTTTATTAGACTGTGAGCACCCTGGAGGTAAGGAATACCTATAAGTAACATTAAAATCCCCAAGACCTGGAAAGAGCAGAGATGTCCATCAACAGATAATGGATAAAGATGTATTATATACAATGGAGTATTACTCAGCCATCAGAAAGGATGAATACTTACCGTTTACATCAACATGGATGGAACTGGAAGGTATTATGCTGAGTGAAATAAGTCAATCAGAAAAAGACAATTATCATATGGTTTCACTCATATGTGGAATATAATAAATAGGGCAGAGGACTGAGGGGGAAGGGAAGGAAACAGAATGGGAAGTCATCAGAGAGAGAAAAATCATAAGAGATTCTTAACTACAGGAAACAAACTGATGGTTGCTGCAGGTGGGTGGGAGGATGGGGTAATTGGGTGAGAGGCATTAAGGAGGGCACGTGATATTATGAGCAGTGGGTGTTTTTATATGAAGCTATAACTTAGTGAACACCATGCCTGAAACTAATGATGTACTATCAGTTGGCTAATTGAATTTAAATAAAAAATTAAAAATTAAAAAAAATTAAATCCATAAGACCTGATTTAATACTTGAAATAGAATATTTGCAGTGTATATTAGTTGAACTAATTAAGGTGAATTTTATACATATGAGTATACATAGCATTCCTTCTCAGTATGAAATATTATCACTGATTCATTCATAAATCATATGAATTTATTTCCTATGTAGATAATTGTCCATGTTTTTGCTTGTATAACATGATAATATTCAGTAGGAGAACACATTAGATATGAAGTATGATATGAATATACCACTAGACTAACGTACTTTGGAACAGTATCTTAATAAGGGACATGGGTACATTATTATTTTGCACTAGTATTTAGTTTTGCAATTGCTAGATTATGTTTGTCTGTTACCTACATATAATAATCTGTATTTGAAAGTTGTTTTAAATCAGAATTTAATTTAATTAAATACCATTAACAAACTTTCTAGAATAAGCTTCTCAAAGACAGATCGATTTGAATATTATTTAAAAATACCTCATTGAGGAAACCTGGGTGGCTCAGTCAGTTAAGCATCTGCCTTCTGCTCAGGTCATGATCCCAGGGTCCTGGGATCGAGCCCCACATTGGGCTCCCTGCTTGGTGGTAAGCCTGCTTTTCCTTCTGTCTGCCACTCTCTCATTTTCTCTCTAACAAATAAATAAATAAAATCTTTAAAATAAAAAAAATAACTCATGGATGATTAATATGTACTGATATTTAAAACTAATTACATAATTATGTTTCCAAATGCTGACATCATGCTAAAATTATAATGATTATAACTAGAAATGACTTTCTAGGTTATTTTCACATACTATTGAATAAGAAAATCAGAAAAAGGTTTTAGTTGATTTAGTAGCTAACAAATCAGTGTGAATTTAATCTGACACCCACAACGAATATAAAATTGGATTTGTCTATTTTCTAATATGATACCAAAAGCCATCTTAAAATAGCCATGAAAGAACCTATGACATTGGTGGTAAAAGGATTCAGTGTCTACCAGAGTAGGCATAGAAGCAGCCTCCATACAGCTACGAAGTTGTCCTAAAAATTAATGCAGAAAGTATAGATAAATTGGATTAGAATGGGAATAAGATATAATGTGTAACTACAATAATTAAGGCCATCACATGATATAAGTTGTCAAAATGGCCTTTATTGCTACGTATGCTGTTAATTTGTGGCTTAAAATACATGTAACTTCAGTAGTAAAGAAATAACTGAATTCTGATTGCTACAACCCTGCTATCCTCCATATGTTTTCTGCTATATGTGAGAACAGATGTAGTTAGAGCAGCAGCCTCAAATATTTCTTGACTAGTTACTGTTTCGAAGGGTCTCTGGTAGTGATTTGAATTATAAAGAATTTAGAATCTATAGGGGAAAAAAAAAACAAGCACAAATAAGACATAAATGACAAGAGTACTCAGGATTGGTAAAAATAATGATCCAGTCAGATTATTAATAGTGTTAGAGAACTTTATAGAGATCATAACCATTTATTCCTAAGCTTTGGAAAGGATTTGTTATAGAACTTAAATAATAAAAATATCTGCCATTATTGACTATTATGATATGTAATAGCATTATGTTAACCAACAGTTCCATAAAGTAGTTCTTGCTATTCCCATTTTATCCCCAAGAAACCAAGTAACTTGTATAAGAGACATACAGCTAATAAATGTTAGAGTTGGAATTTGAATTCAGAACTCATGGATTCTAAACCCCAAGCCCTTTGCTTCATACCATGCTGACTGCTAATATCCCCTCAAAGACAATTTTCTGTATTTAAATGCTGAAGTTTCATTTGGGAAAGATAATACAACTTTCAAATAATGAAGAATTATGACAGAACAGGTAAAAGATGAGGCCTTAAAAATGAAAAAGTCAATCTCCTAGACATATTATTATAACCACTACTTAGATAACCTTTTTTCCATTGTGCATCATTTGACTCTAGTTGGAATGGACAGTGTATCAGCTTAACATTGCATTTGGCTGCAAGTAACAAAGAAAAGAAATAACACTGGCTTCATTATGATAAAAGTTTCTCTCTTGCTCGCTATTCTTGCTCTCTTGCTCTCTCACTGTTTCTTCTCCCTATATCTTTCTTTGTCTCACTCTTGTACTGGAAGACTATATGTATATATACATATAGTACGTATAGTATATATATGTATATATATATATAGTATATATACATATAGTGCAGAGCTATGTTGACTCTACGTGATGATTCAATAAAGTGTCAAATTTTTTTCTCTCTTTCCATTTTGCCATTCTTTGCATGGGTCCTCCATCTTTAGGATCACCTCCTGATCCAAAATAACTGACGGAGCTCTAGTCATCAAAGCTGCATTTCAGAGAACCAACAGGAATAAAAGAAGGGGTACCTGATAGCTCTGGCTGCTTCTAAAAGAGCTTTCTCCTAAACCTACCCACCAACTTCCTCTTATTTCTCCTTAATCATCCCCAGCTGCATGGGAGATTGGGAAATGTGGTTCTTTGGCTATGAAGATTGTTACTTTGAGTGCTACCTGGGTTTTGTGACTAAGGAAGAGGGAAGAACAGGATTGAGTGGCAGTTGGAGCCCCAAGCACTAAAGTAACAAAGCAGTGAATGTATTCCAGACATACACTAGTAGCTTGACTCTCTCGTTAGGGTTAATTGGGAGTTTGTGGAATCCCCAATGGGAGAGTTTCAAAGGAAAAAATGAGTGATCTTGTAATTTATGCAGCTCAAATCAGGTGAAAAATTTGGTTAAACTCTTATGATGTGCTCTGTGTCACAAAGCCGTCTGCCTGCTTACATTTTCTCCATCGCATCAGAAGGAATTAACTTAATCAGCAGTACAAGATCAAACTGTATTATGTATGCAATTTTATATTCTAAGCAACTTTCCATCAATTTAAAAGCCATTTTCATGATAAATTATCAGAATCATGTCTATATTTTCATGGTCAATGTTTTATTTTTATAATTCATAAATATATAATATATGACATTCACATGCCCTGATGACATTTAGATATTATGTCCCTCAGGAAACATTTCAAATTATGAAGTTCTCAGTATGGAGAAAAACTCTGGTAACTCAAGTTTAAGATTGCTTCTATGGTTTTCTTTGGATCTAAAATTACTCCTTAGTAGGAATGTGTGTGTATGTGTATGTGTGTGTGTCTCACAGGAAAGCAGTGTAGTACTGTAGAAAGAGCATGAACTTTAAATCCCATCTCAGACCATTATTTGCTTGCTATTTGATTTTGTACAAGTTCTGTAAACTCCTTGAACCTCACTGTTAATTGTAAAATTCTGATATTTGTGCATAGATAGCCCTGAGTACCTCTGTAGTGTGGTGTATTTAAGAAATTTTGCTTACTCCCTAATTAGCAGCCTACCAACAACTCAGTGTTCCTCTGTTAACTCAAGGTAAACCAAGTTCACAGAATTGGGCACCTGCTTTTTCAAGTCCCCAGTTCAGAGATGGAACATATGTATCCAAGGTGTGAGTCTGCCTGGTTGAACAAATTCTGTGGGATGGAATCAGCACATTGAGTTTCTGTGACTAATTCTTATTGTCCTGCAATCTGGACACAGCAGAGTCCTTATAAACTGAATTTGTCCTCAGGCTAGCCCTTTAAGTCCTAGGAAAGGAACAAGTTGTGAGGACATGAAAACCAAACCAAACCAAAACAAAACAAAACAAAACAAGACAAGTGAATCTAGACTATGAATCAGAAAACACATGTAAAGAATAGGTTGCCAAATCCAATATGGTCAACTGAGAAGCTAAAATAGTCAGGAAATCAACTTTGAGTTTACATATCCAAGAACCCCTCTGGACAGGAGAAACTACATATTGGGTAAAAAGCAGGAGGTTGAGAGACAGTTAATGTGGTAAACAAATAAATATGAAGTAATCAGTTACAAAGCAGAAGATAAATGGACAGATGTGGCCATCTTTTACTTGCTTACTCTGACTGTAAGTAGGAAAAATTCAAATGGCATGGCTGGATTTTGTAAACAGCCTATGAGCCTGAGGCTAGGATCTACCTAGAATCCCACTTCTTTAATTTTGAGATCCTATGTAGATATTGTCAATCCTTTAGGATGCTGGAGTGTTGTAACTTGAGACCCAGACCAATTTACCCTAATAATTAACTGCAGCAGATTTCCTTATTTAATGACAACCATTTCCCACTTGCCTGAAATTTTCTTTGGCCAGATTCTACTTGGATTTGTTTTACCTATCTAATGGCATCTCATGTAACCCCTGCTGAGATTCTCTGAAGATAGCCAAGGCTTGCCTGTATTGTATGTGTTATTAATGGATGCGGAATCTGCCTTTAAGTACCTGTTCCTTGGTAGCAATACATATAAATTCCATGTCCATCTTCTTAAATGGTCAAGTAAGAACATTTGCTGAGAGGCTGTTTTCTTCTAGTCTACTGGATATTAGGATAATGTAAACAATTGTCAATTAACCTGCTAGCTGCCAGACAAAAAGTCTTAGCCATAATAGACACTTTGTTCCAAAGAGCAAGTATGGTTCAAAATGAATTTGGGGTCTTAGCTTAAAGGAGTGGGGAATAAAACAAGACTAAAATATAAGTTTGCATGCCATTAAAAGGCTCAGGAGTTAGGGTCTCACTCATGGCAACCATTTAATTTGGTAAAGTGTTGGAGAATGTGCCATCTGTTTAGGTTTCTGTACACATGCCATATGATAGTGATTGGACAGCCCTATTGCTCAGCCATATGACAGAATCTCTTCTCCAACAATCAGATCTGTTGCTATATCAGACACTCCTGGGCTCTTGATATTGCATCCAAAGCCATCCTTTTTTATTCAGTTCTGTCAATGGTCTCACCTCCAAAAACAGGAGCTAAACTAGAATGAGATTTGAGAGAACATAACTTCATAGAAATATATTTGTTTGTGGTTTATAGTCACTTCTATCCAGATTAAAGGACTATCTTCTCATTTGGGTTTTTCTTCAGAACCCCCTCTTCTCTTCTTTCTGAGTTTCAAATGAAGGGCTATGTTTTATATCAAACCTTGTTCAGAGGCTCATTATGCCAATAAATGAGAAACAGGCGAACTGGTTTAGCTAGAGTCTCCCACCAGTAATTGTGTAGGATCACTATGGTCCAGGATCTAGCCCTCAATTTTCCAGGTTGAGGAAAGTAATTGTATGATTGTAGTTTTTCAGACTCTGGGAGTTAAACTCACAGCAATGTACTAGACGAAAATGACACATTATTAGGTCACTTGATTCAAGAACTAGGGCTGTTCCACTGCAAAGAGCTCTTCCCTTTGCCACTCCAGAGACAAAATTATAAATCTGAAGGTGTCATTATAAGTGTGGAACAGGACAAGGGATGCTGGATGTGCTCAAGGTGTTTTTTATCAAATTATCAAGACATGGGTGACTTACTATGATTCATCTTTAAAATGTTCATGATAAAATAACTAATATTGGTCTCTGGGAATCAGCCATTAAAATTATTTGTCTGGACAGTAGGAAATAATTTAATTCTCCTTCTTTGAGTTTTTTATTCCAGATCTCTCTTAAATTGTATGAGAAATGTTGTGGCAGCACCACTCTTAACCCGTGCACTTGAATATGGTAGAGTTTTGGGGTGACACTCATGTCTTCTTGGTTAAAACCAGGAGATATTTATGTTACAATACATTCACAAACCTTCCCTTTGGATGCATACTTATGTTCAGGATGTATCTTTGCCTGAAGCTGCTCCCAATTTCTGAAGATGAACATTATAAGAAGGAAAAAGGAAATGAACATTACAAGAAGGAAAACAATATGTGATGGAGACTTTCAAATCGCTTTATTCACTCCTCATGTACTTAGTCTTCATTTATTTATTTATTTATTTTTTAAAGATTTTATTTGTTTATTTGACAGAGTGAGATCACAAATAGGCAGAGAGGCAGGCAGAGAGAGAGAGGAGGAAGCAGGCTCCCTGCAGAGCAGACAGCCTGATGCAGGGCTCGATCCCAGGACCCTGGGATCATGACCTGAGCCAAAGCCAGAGGCACCCCAGGCACCCCTTAGTTTTTATTTCTAAAGGTAGTTTGGCCTGAAGCTTAAAGTGTATGGGCCTCACATAAAAAAGAAAACGTAATGCTCCAGCAGTTTTAGAAATGTTCTTTCCTCAGTGGCTTTTCAGTACGTGTTAAACTCTGAAGCCAAATATTCTAATCCAAGCCCCGGGTTATTTTTTAGAAAATGCATAATCTATGCAATCTCAAGTTTCTTTTTGGGTAAAAAGAAGAATTTATTTAAAATTTTTCAGATAACAAAACTTTAAACTAACAAACTTATAAATAACAACCTGACTTAGAGAAGGACCCATCACTGTACATACATCATAGGATTCTACAAAATGCTGGATAGTCTTATGTGCTCCAACTCTGTAACAGGGATTTAAAAGCTTTTCTTACTTGATTAGGAAGGTACATTTTGAAAAAATATCAGTTATTTTTCCAATCAAGGGTGATTGTTTAATATATTTTAAGCATACAAATTTTTCTATTTAGATCTATTTTCATTGAGATGAAAGTGTTGGCAGCTTATAAGTAAATGATTTAGATATGCCAGGTGCACTGATATTTTATCGTGAAGTAGCAGTGTTTGCTACCTTTGTGCAATATTTTTTATGAGATTTGAGAAAGTTGACACAGTAAGTATTAAACATAAATCTAAGCGTTTTCTATACACTTTTGCATTCTTACAGTTTTGATGATTGGCCTTTTTAAAATATGAGCCACCCGAGGAATAGTAGTACACATATATCTTGACAAACACAATCAGAAATCTTATTTCATTAGCTCCACCTGTCCTTGAACATTAAACTGTTTCCATTTACCAAAGAGTTAAGTTAATCTGAATTACCTTATGTGAGGTTTTCCCAGGGTACACTTTACATTTTTTGTGCATTATTCATATAATCCTTGTTATGTTCTCAAATATCAGGGATGAACACACAGTGTTCCCTTACATGATTAGTTGGGTGTTAATACCTAGTACTTATGAAGAGCAGAAGATTTGAGATTTTATTCTGCTTTTAAGCTAATAAGTTATCCTGCCACAGTTTCTTGGATGTTGGAGAAGACATGACGCTCTTGGGTCAGAGACAAAGGACTTGAGCTTCCTGTTTGCTGTAGTTCCCCTTGCCTCCAAGTCCCACAAAAACATATAGAATGTTCCAAGTGGCTGTTACCCACACAGTGATTCTGCATTACTGTTAAGGAAGTTTAAACTTAGACCACTCAAATGTTTTATAAAGCAAACCTGCCCAAACTTTTCCTTGGAGGGCTACATTATCTTTGTTATACTGGGCTATAAACATACCTGTGCTCTTTTCTAGAGAAAGTTACTGTCTCTGTGTTCCAAGGATGTTCCTTATACAAACATCCTTGAAAAATAACCTGGAATGAAAAAAAAAAAAATGTCCATGCCTCTGCTTGCAAGATGTGCAGAAAAACAAGAGACTCAGAAGAATTGCTTCCCAACTATACTTTATAGACATATATTTTATGGTACCTAATAAGAAAAAGTGTTCTTAAAAAATTAAGACTTTTATTTTAGGTATGACACTGAGAGATTAAATATTCAAATGGACAGTGGCCAGACCATATGTGAAAATTGGACTCTCTGTGGCCCCTAACCTCTGCAACAACAAGACCTGGAAGCCAAACAACAACCTCTGTATAAATCAGCCCCAAACAGACAGGACCTAATCAATGACTGCCAGCTTTCCCTTTGCCTGCCTGCTTCCAACTCAAAACAAATAATGAAAACCTAATATTTATCCCAAATCAATCACACTAGATGCCTCACTCATAGTTAGCAAGCTTTCAACTCTCCACTGCCAGCAATCTCCAGTTGGCTATACCTAAGCCTTTCCTCTTTCCACTGTAAACCATTCCTACTCCCTGTCTGGTTCCTTTTCCAAACACATGGGATAGGACTCACTCTTTTGTTCTAATAAGCTCAAATTTCCTCTGTGTACATTTTAGTAGTCTTCATTTATTTCCACAATATACATATTTAAACAAATATAAAAATGAGAACTAGATCCAACAACAGTTTAATTTCTGTAGAAGAGACTAAATTAAGACATTATGTTTGTGTGTGTGAGTGTTGAAAGATCTGAATTGGAGTTCAGAGAAATATTCAGTTTAAATGGTATAATCTTTGTGGGCTTGTGTGCATTTTTGATGCGGTATGAGTACTCAATGTTAATGAAAACAAAAATCTCACAGTTTCCTTAAATTATAGATTTGGTCTTTGGGGACTTACAGAATCCATGTAGCTAGAGATACTGTGTATCACTTTTTAAAATCCCTCTACCATATAAATATTTAAAATCTATTAAAAGTTGTATTGCTTTTATAACCTTACTGCCCATGAAATGGTTTAGATGAGATAACCTTCTACACTGTGGTTCTTCCGTGCAAAGGAAGAAGGAAGTTTGCAAACAGTAGCTGGCCTTATCACTATTGGTGACATTTTGCAGGAAATGAAGAAGCACTTATAAAATGTGCAAACTGAAAGGTAAGAGACAGCAAGATTAAAAAAAAAAATATGCAAGAACCATATGATCTCAATTTCAATAGATGCAGAAAAAGCATTTGACAAAGTACAGCATCCATTCTTAATTAAAACTCTTCGGGGCGCCTGGATGGCTCAGTGGGTTAAGCCTCTGCCTTCGGCTCGGGTCATGGTCTCAGGGTCCTGGGATCGAGCCCCACATCAGGCTCTCTGCTCAGCAGGGAGCCTGCTTCCCTTCTTTTCTCTCTCTGCCTGCCTCTCTGCCGACTTGTGATCTCTGTCTGTCAAATAAATAAAATCTTTAAACAAAACAAAAACAACAACAAAAAAACCCCTCTTCACAGAATAGGGATAGAGGGAACATACCAGCATCATAAAAGCCGTAGGTGAAAATCCCACAGTGATTATCATTCTCAATGAAGAAAATCTGAGAACTTCCCCTAAGGTCAGGAATATGGTAGGGATATCCACTATCACCACTGTTTGACATAGTTCTGGAAGTCCTAGTCTCAGCAATCAGACAACAAAAACAAATAAAAGGCATCCAAATTGGCAAAAAAAGAAGTCGAACTCTCACCCTTTGCAGATGACATGATACTCTGTGGAAAGCCGAATAGCCTCCATCCAAAAATTGCTGGTTCTTATACAGGAAGTCAGAAAAGTGGCAAGATATAAAATCAATGCACAGAAATCAGTTGCATTTCTATTCGCAAACAATGAAACAGAAGAAAAATAAATAGTCAATTCCATTTACATTGCACCCCAAATCACAAGATACATAGAAAAAAACCTAACCAAAGAGGCCAGAGATCTGTACTATAAATACTATACAGCACTCATGAAAGTAATTAAGGAAGACGCAAAAAATGGAGAAGTGTTCCATGCTCATGGGTTAGAAGAATAAATATTGTGAAAATGACTATGCTTCCCAGAGTAATCTACACATTCAATGCAATCCCTATCAAAATACCATTAACTTTTTTCACAGAACTGGAAAAAATAATCCTAAAATTTGTATAGAGCCAGAAAAGACCCCTAATAGCCAAAGGAATGTTTAAAAAGAAAACTAGTGGCATCACTTAAAGCTCTATAACAAGACTATAATCAAGACAGTATGGTACTGAAACAAAAACAGACACATAGATCAAGGGAACAGAATAGAGAGCCCAGCAATGGACCCTCAAATCTACAGTCAACTAATCTTTGACAAAGCAGGAAAGAATGTCCAATGGAAAAAAGACAGTCTCTTTGAAAAACGGTGTTGGGAAAATTGGACAGCCACATGCAGAAGAATGAAACTGGACCATTTCCTTATACCATACACAAAAATAGAGTCAAAATGGATGAAAGACCTCAATGTGAGACAGGAATCTATCAAAATCCTAAAGGAGAACAAGCAGCATTCTCTTTGACCTTGGATGCAGCAATTTCTTGCTAGACATGTCTCCAAAGGCATGGGGATAAAAGGCAAAAATGAACTATTGGGACTTCATCAAGATAAAATGCTTTCCACAGTAAAGGAAATAGTCAATAAAACCAAAAGACAACTGACAGAATGGGAATAGATATTTGCAAAGGGCATCAGATAAAGGGCTAGTATCCAAAATCCATAAAGAACTTATCAAACTCAACACCCAAAGAACAAATAATCCAATCAAGCAATGGGCAGAAGGCATGAACAGATATTTCTGCAAAGAAGGCATACAAATAGCCAAGAGGCACATGAAAAAGTGCTCAACATCACTCATCATCAGAGAAATACAAATCAAAATCACAATGAGATACCATGTTGCATCAGTCAGAATGGCTCAAATTAAGAAGTCAGGAAATAATTGATGTTGGCGAGGATTCAGAGAAAGGGGAACCCTCCTCCACTGTTGGTGGGAATGCAAGCTGGTACAGCCACTATGGAAGACAGTATGGAGGTTCTTCAGAAAGTTGAAGATAGAGCTACTCTACCACCGAGCAATTGTACTACTGGGTATTTGCCCCCAAAATACAAATGTAGTGATCTAAAGGGGTACCTGCACCCCAATGTTTAAAGCCCAGATGTCCATCAACAGATGAATGGATAAAGAAGATGTGGTATATATACAATGGCTATCAAAAAATGAAATCTTGCTATTTGCTACAATGTGGATGAAACTAGAGGCTATTATGCAAAGCAAATAATAAGTCAATCAGAGAAAGACAATTATATGATCTCACTGATATGTAGAATTTAAGAAACAAAACAGGGGATCATAGGGAAAGAGAAAAAAATAAAACAAGACAAAACCAGAGAGGGAGATAAACCATAAGAGACTGTTAATCATAGGAAAACAAACTGAGGGTTGCTGGAGGGGAGGGAGGGTGGTGGGAAGGGGTAACTGGAAAATGGACGTTAAGGAGGACATATGACATAATGAGCACTTGGTATTATATAAGACTGTTGAATCACAGACTTGTACCTCTGAAACTGATAATACATTATATGTTAATAAATTGAATTAAAATTAAAAAAAAGAAAAAGAATATGCCATTATGGAAAGACCAGAGAAATTTGATACAGAACTTGCTGCTCTTTTCAGTTTTGGTTGTGCCTGGCAATATTAGGTATTCAAGCCTATTTGTTGAATAAATGTGAGAATGTTTTTAGAGGAAGAGTTGTGAACTCAACTTGTTCTTGTAGCATTGAACACTTAGGGGCAAGGCTGGGAATTAGCAACTTATCTGTATCCTCTTGACTTTATGTAGTTTAGTGAAGATTTCATAGCTATCAATACGGCCACCACTAGGGGCGCCTGGGTGGCTCAGTCAGTTAAGGATCTGCCTTTGGTTCAGGTCAAGATGCCAGGGTCCTGGGGATCAAGCCCTGCATTAAGCTCCCTACTCAGTGCGGAGTCTGCTTTTCCCTCTGTTCCAACATTTCCCCACCCCTCTTGCATGTGCGCTCTTTCTCTCTCACAAAAATAAATAAAACCTTAAAAAAAAAAAAAAAAAGATGGTCACTTTGAAGCACAAAAACAGATAGTTTCACTCTGTCATCTATAAACTCCCACCCCCAGGGAAAAATCTTCATGGGAAAGTAAAAGATACCAGAATAATTGGGCTAATTATAGTCTTGGACTAATGGCATTCTAGCTATGCAATGGCTGAAAGTGGAAGGAAGAAGATTAGAATGGCTCTTGGTCGTGCTTCAGAAAACCTTAAGAAATGATAGATTCTTTCAAAAGCCATCTCTATAGCATATCTGGCATGTGATTATCAGCTTTAGACTCCCTGTTCAGAATGCTCATTCACTGTAAAGCAGTGCATTTCATTTTCAAAAGTTTTAAATCTCAAAAAATATCTGCCTAATAAGACAAAATGGGCCATCCTATAATATCCACCCCTGTTCTGGCAATCTTGGTAAATACCACCATTCTTTAAAAATATTAAAAAGAAAAAATGTGATGGGCCTTCCGCATATTTTACTAAGTTTCAGAATAAGCATACATTATTATCTTGATTGGTCTCTTTGATATCCTCTTCCAAATCTCCAAGCATTCCAGATTGTCTTCATCGGGATTGCATTTATTTGTAGGCATGCTTTGAAAGGAGAGTGCTTGCTACAACTGGATGTATTTCTCCAGAGTGAACTAATTAATCTGCCACTTAATGGGACCACTATCCCTCTTGATATGAACATTCCACTATATTAGCATTTTGAGCTGCGAACTCAAGTAATAGTCCAGGCTTATCTGTTAAGGTAGGTCATTTGTCATTTGTTCCATATTTATGTAGTTAACCTTTTAAATCTGCACCTTAAAATTAGGCTTTTTTAGATCATGTATAATTTTATTTTTTCCAAATCCTGACTTCTGTGGTCAGTGTCTCCTGTCACTTCCTTATTTTCCTATAAATTGTTTATAAGAATGTAGAAAATAATAGGGCATGAATATCACTCTGATACACCACCTCATGACCAGTATTAACCCATCATATCCCAGTGTTCCTCCAGTTAGCTCACATGGAGAGAACAGGGGCTTGTGATTGGAACCCCATGGCTGAAATTCGGAAGGAAAAGGGTGTTCTGCAAATAAGGGATATATGTACATTTCCTAGAACATGGAAAGAGTATTTCTATAAACTAACAGAACAAAGAATTCTGTATCTAGATTCTGAAAAGCATGGTGATATGTCAAGATGAGGTAGATGGTATTGAGTTTGGGGTAATACAATGAGTTCAGCATAATTCACATTGAGTGTGAATTATACAATTTTATATCTAATTTTATATCTAAGTCTTCTAGGAATTGGGTCTATAGAATTGGTAACATTGTGAAACTTGACCCAAAGCTATATAGTAAGAGTCCTAAGGCGGTGCCTGTGTGGCTCAATTGGTTGAACATCCAACTCTTGATTTCAGCTGAAGTAATGATCTCAGGGTCCTAAAATTGAGCTCCATGTTGGGCTTTGCACTGCGTAGGGAGCCTGCTTAAGATCCTCTCTCTCCCTCTCCCTCTGCTCCCTGCCTCTCTACCCTTCTCAAAAGAAAAAAAGAAGAGTCATCAATACGGAAGTGATGACTGGCCTGTAGGAGTGAGTGAGATCAGAGAGAGGATGTGGGTAAAGAAAGTTAACAGAAGTGATTTCATTTGAGGAGAATCCTGAGAAACAATGCCCTGGTGCTGATTATGGATAGCCCACGAGGGAACTGGACTTAGATATACAGGAAAAGACTTAAAGGATGCCTTCCCCTGGCCCTTCTGGAATAACATCTCACAGTGCCCCTCTTGTAGTCTGAGCCTTGCATCCCAGGCCAAAGTTGGCTCTGTTTCTGTGCTAGGGCAATTGAAATTGACCTGAAATATACGTACAGTGAATCTAGGGTAGATTTTGTTTTCACATAGTTTTATTTTCCCTTGCTTCTGTGTTATAAAGAAGAAGAAGAAGAAGAAGAAGAAGAAGAAGAAGAAGAAGAAGAAGAAGAAGAAGAAGAAGAAGAAGAAGAAGAAGGAGGAGGAGAACAAGAAAAAGCTTCCTTGGACAAATGAGAGTATAGGATATAGGATATAAACTAAGAAGATAAAAGGAAAAGTAAAAAAAAAAACAGTTTACTGATATAACATGCTGAGAGAATAAAAGTACTTATTTTTGAACTTCTGAAAGGATTCACTGCTGTTTCAAAATCTTGTTCTAGAGTAATAAAAGTCCAAGTGACCAGATAAAAATGCTAATTAAATTGGCTTTTAGCTCCAGCACTATGCAGTTTAGGATAATTATTGGCCATTCTCTGTCACATCAAATGAATGAGGCTTAACCTTCAGATTATCGGAGGAAAATCAACATTCTTAGAAACCTGCTGCAGGTTCTCTTTTACTTTTTTGATGAGTCATCATCAAAGAACTTTTGTTTGATCTCTTGCAGGATGCTCAGTGGCATCTGTCATTTGGCTGTCTTTTTTCTTTTCCTTTTTTGAAAATAATTAATTAATTGATTTTAATAATGGCATTGGACCTACAGGTGAGGAAGGGCAAAGGCTTGCTGGTTATTTGTGATATTGTGGCTACCTCTGGTTGGTGTTGTATTTGGGACTTTCTCTGGGACAAGGCAAGTGGATGCTTTCTTTAACTGATTGATTTTGCTTAGTGAAGAGTTTAAACGTCTTAAAGATTGATAAAATCAAGCAGTGCTTTTGGTGGCTTGGGGAAGCAGGTAAGCTGGGACTCAAGTAATCCATGGGGTTATGAGCCAGCTAGACCTGTTGGTTGCACCAAAATGAACTTACATCCTATTCTGTGAAAACAGATCTTATTGTAATTTCAAATGTATTGAAACAGTCGTGGTCTAAATCATGCCTAAGGTATTTTTAATGCTTAATGTTTGCATCTCATTTTAAGTTAAGTTGAATGCGGTATTAGGTAGTTTCCAGAGAAAACCTTGGTTTCAACTTTTTCTGGCGATACTGCGATTTGGGAACCAACTTGAGTACCATTGAGAACAAACCCTGTCTTACACTTATCTACTCCCTCTCACCTTATTTCAATTTCCCCATACACCAAACTTTTGTCTGAGATACCACTAACCTCAGGCTGTTCTGATGAGCAACCTCATGACCTTTTGAAATAATAACATCCTGAGAAACTTTTAAGTTTTCACAATCTTTCTTTCTTTCTTTTTTTTTTTTTTAAGATTTTATTTATTTGTTTGACAGTCAGAGATCACAAGTAGGCAGAGAGGCAGGCAGAGAGAGAGGTGGAAGAAGGCTCCCTGCTGAAGCAGAGAGCCTGATGAGGGCTCGATCCCAGGATTCCAGGACCATGACCTGAGCTGAAGGCAGAGGCCTTAACCCACTGAGCCACCCAGGCGCCCCGATCACAATCTTTCTTGCACAGGGCTGTCTCCTGTCTCACTCTTCAATTCTTGTGTAAATGGAAGTTATCATCAATCTGTACTTTAGATTCTAGACCGTAAACTGTTATTCTTCACTTCAGAATCAGACCTCAAGCATCAGGCACAATACTTTGGTGAGACCGAAATGTGCCTGTGACTCACAGCAAACCGTACTTCAAATCGAAAGAATATGTATCCAGTAAAGCTGCATCCAAATTAAGCTCAGAACTTGCAAACCACTGAAATCACTGTTTGATATCTCTAGGCCAGCTGTTCACTAGCAATCCATCCACTCCAGCAAAGACGCTGTCTCCACAGCCTTCTTTCTTTTGCTTTTCACCCTCCCTGCCCCTTCCCTGTCCCTCTCTTTCTTTCTTTCTCTGAGGCCTGCTCCACACACCACAGTGGCATCACACTTATGCAGCACTCTTCTGCTGCTTTGAGGTCTAAGCCATACTCTCCCTTCAGAGAGCACGTCAGCATTAATGTGAATTAAGGGTGATGGCGTCAGTGGGAAAGCTTCAGTGACTGTCTAATTTGTAAAGAGCAAAGTATTTCAGAATTGTCACTTGTATCTATGCTAGCAGTGCCTCCTGAATAATGTAAGCCTTGTCCCTAGATGACAGTGTGGCTCCTGAGAATGATACATCCAGCCACTCTAGCCCAACCCCCTGAAAGCATCCTTAATTCCTCCCACTTCATTTGCCTCCATTTTTCAGCCTCATAGCTAGCTTTCCCTTCAATACGTAGCTTCCCCCACCTTCCCCTATCAAAGGCCACCACTCTAACCCTTGCCTTCATATCTTTTACTTGAGGCACTGTGACGTCCTCCTCCTGGGGCTTCTCACTTCGTTTCTCACTGGGCAATAGCCCATTCTCCACATAGCAGTAAGACTGATCTTGTAAAGGCTAGTGTCAGTTTAGACGTTCCTAAATAAAACCACAGAATTAAACCCTTACATCTCCCCATGTGTTCACATAGCTGGTATCTGCTTATCTCTCAGGTGTAATTCTGTAGCTTCTCCCCTTCTCTTGCTGGGACGCAGCTGCCCCATTCTGCTTCTTCCGAGAAAACCCGGAGGCATTTTCCCTACTTAGTGCTTTTGCCCTTCCACAGAGTGATTGATCAGGGCTTGGCACATGGCTGCCCTCCTTTGAGTGCTTGACCTCCTTACTCATCCCCCTGCCCCATTGTGTCTTCTCATTACTTGCCGTCACCTAACCGTATTTACTTCCTTTATTAGCATTCACTATACACTCGACTTCATTTATTTTGTATGTATTTTCTCCCTATGGCCTGTAAAATACATGTTTTCCAGGGCAGTGTCCCACCTTTCTGGTTTCCCTTTGTATCTCCTGCATCCAGACTAGCGGCTTGACCATTCAAAAATATTTATTGAACTATTGATCTCTGTAATGATTCACTGACAAAATGAGAAATCCAATTCCAGGTTCCAAAGACCCATTTTACAATGTAAAACTTATTTTACACTATCTGTAACGATAGCCCCAACACACATAAAGTAGGATGGCATGACAGAAAGAACATGTATTGCAGTATCAGACAAAACTAGATTTAAATTTCAACTCTAGCGATTGTCTGAGATGGCTCTTTGTAGTTTTAGAAGTCAGGATGGTGTTTCAGTTTGAGAAGGGAGAAGAATATGAGAGAAGGTTCTGAAATGTTTGTAATGTTTAATTTCCTCATCTGGACAGTGGTTATACAAGTGTATTTACTGAAAATTTGTTTATTTGTAACTTATGATTTTCTAAATCATATTATATATTATATAAATTATATGTATGTATTTATATATAATACATATATATTTTGTGTAGAATTATAATTTATATAGCTATACATAACAAGTTTCTCTCTTTCTCTCTTGATCCTGCTTACATATTCTTACCCCAAAAGATACAGTGGTTTGTAGTCTGAAGCAAAGACCTTTACATTTCAATACACCATAACTTTAAACTCCAAAGTCTTTTTTTTTTTTTTCCTTTTCTTTCTTTCTTTTTTTTTGGAAGTTGTCTTACCTGTAAGAATGTGTGGTCTTGTATATGTAATGCACATCATCATTAGGCAACTTTTTAGGGGGATGGGTTGTGAAGGGGGAGTGACTTTTCAGTTTCTCTCCAGGTTCTAGCCCATTTGGTGTAAGGGGTTAGGTGACTGGAAGAGCTGGCATTAAAAGCAGTAAAACAATTGAGCACCATCTTCCTTTGATGCTTCCCAAACTGTAAGGAAGACTTGTTGGGGAGGGATGGTAAAGCAGCAAGAGAAAATCACCACTAGATTTTTTTCATTGGTCCACTGGAAAAAAGGAAAGAATATAGAGGAGGAGAGGTGAAGAGAAAAAATAGTAGTATCCCAGAGGAAACTATAAAGGGAAAAACAGGCAAAACTTACAAGACACTAACATTTTGTACAGTTGGAAGTAATGAAAAAAATCAAATTTCTTTTAAGAGCATGTGCAACTCTTTTTTAATGGAGAGGTGCCAAGTGGTACAATAAAATGTCTATGTGTATATATGTGTATATATGTGCATACACATGTACATATGTGTGTGTATGTGTATGTGTGTGTTTGTATGTATATATATATATATATATATATATATATATATATATAATCCTTAAGTTAAAATGTATATGAATTAGGGAATTGTTAGGTCCAAGCATCTGAAACATATTTAAATTCTTGAGACATATTGCCAAGTTTTCCTTCAGAAATTATTGCCAGTTTGCATGCCCATCATTTGGTCATTCATTTACTTCATAAATTTTTACTGTTTATTTACAGATCACCATTATTAACAGGACCTTGACAACTCAGAATCATCCCAAGAAATGTATATTTATTATTTAATAGCCAAACATACAGCACACTTTGCTTTTTTATAATGTGCAAAGTGGCACAATTTTTAATATTTTTCTACTGAAACTTGTTTACTTGTAATTATTCATTCACATTGTGCTAATTTTTGTTTGGAGGTGGCAAGTTCTTTAGGTATTAATTAATAATTCTTTTATTTAGTAGTATCCCTATTTGTCTCTTTATGGAGAGATTGTGGCTCCATGAAACTGCCATCAAACTTCTATCTTTCTCTGAAGTATGCTCTCACTCTTACGTAGCAAAAATTGGTGGGCACTTGGTGGTTACAAATAGAGGTAAGTTGAACTTCCGTCTTTATATATTTAGTGTTTCTAACTTTTCCAAATTTAACACCTATATATTTTGTAATTTTCAAAATAAATTTATGAAAATAAAACCCAACACAATTATTACAGAAATTGGTACAAATTTTTGTGTGCAAATTACTTTTATTTTTTTGCTCTCCTACCTCTTCTGCTAAATATGTTCCATGCTGTAAAATTGCTGGGAGGCTTATGACCCATACTTTCTTTGAAATTCCTCGGTGGGAATATGTGTTCATCATAGAAGACAAACATCGAAATCTAATAGGAGGATGACCATGGAAACTTAGCGTCTGAATGGCAGTAGTAGGAGGAGTAGCTCTGCATCTTCTCTCAGAGGCTGTTGATGGGTATTTTTAAACTCTAGATCAAGGATGATGACCATTGTGATAGTTAGAAGTACTTATTGACTAATACATACCATCCTTTCTGTGCTGCATCTCATTTAATACTCAGAACATACATACTTAATAGGTTTGACTGTTATCTCCGTTTTACGTGAAAGGAAACAAGGCCTTGTAAAGATTGGGGAATTTTCCTGAGACACCCAGCTGCTAAAAGATGACTGTGGGATTCAAACCTGACTCACATCACCAGGAACAAGCATTTATCAGGGACAAGCAGAGGCAGTGATGATGCTAGTTACAGGGAGGATGGTAGGCGTGGGGTGAGTAGATGCTCTCTGTCCCCTGGGGGACTTCACAGTCTCCTAGTGATACCTGATGAACGGGTGCTCATTTTGACGGTTTGATGGATGCTGTGCTAGGAGGGAGCACAGCACTCTCAGAGGCTATAGGGCTGCGTCCACTCCGTGTTCACGTTGAATGTTGTTTTCTTACTATAAGAAACGCTTCCCTGAAGAAATGTTTTTTCTTACTACAAAAGTAACTTAGATTCAAGGAAACACAATCCAAATACCCATATATGGAAACTGAAGACACATGTAAAACAAACAAAAAGTTTATGAAGCTATCCCTTAAGGATGATACTATCTTTTCAGACCTTTTTCTACAAGATTTTACAGCAGTGGGACCACAGAACATATATGTTGTGCTAACCAAGGCTTCCATGACTCAGGCCTTACTGCGTGCTATTTCCTTAGCCTGGAATATTCTTGTTTTTAAACGTCCCCTGTCCAATTTCTATTGCTTCTTCAGGTTTCAGCTTAAATATTACTTAGTCTCAAAACAAATAAGTTTATTCTGTTCAGTTTGTTCATACTAGAGCCAGTAGTTTTCACATTTGGACTTATTACAGTTTGTAATTAGAGATACACATTTAGGCAGAGATTTTGTGTTTACTACTAATACTTCCTTAATGAGAATCTTCTTCATAAGAAGTCACAGTAACACGTGTTGGAAAAGTGATCACACATGTTTCTATTTACAAGTTGTCATAGTCAAATATTGATCACTGAGTATTTTAAGTTTAATCATGGGGGATTTTCTTGAAGATAATGCATTAAGAACCACTTGATAAATATTTGTTGAATGAATGATATATTTTAAACATAATTTAATTATTTTCTACCTCATCTTTTAATAGTGTTTATTATGTATATACCATAAAGTATTTATTAATTCAAGATAGCTGAAGAGCTGCCTCATTGACATTTTATGTTATCATGCATGCTACAGCAATGAAAATACCATCCTTTTTATCCCAAAAATGAATGTCTGGAAATAGAATTGCTATATATAAAAAGACTTACATTTTAAGATTCTTGACAACTAAAACAGTAAAACAATGTGATAGAATAACTCTCAGAGATCAATACAGTGTTTAGGACAGGCCATTTATTCTATAATTTGAATTGGCTTGGTCTCCTTGAAAAGCAGTCATAACTAATTGTATTCTTATCAGCTACTTTTCCCTTTCTCTCCCTATTTTTTTTTTTTTTGTTGATGTCCTACTTTTGGTTTAATATACAGAGATTATCCAAAGTTGATGAGTTCAAATTAGAAAGAGTGCTAAAGAAACAGACCCAGTTACTAATAATGATTTATTTAAAACATGACACATTAGGGCCATGCTTATATTTTGAAAGTATAATCTCACTTTTCTCGTACAAAGTTATTTGAAGCCATCTATAAATCTTAAGTGGTTGGTATTGATTTCATTTGTCATTAGGATAGTGTTTTTGCATATCTGACAACTTAAAAGCAGAGGTTTGAGTACAGTTATGAATTATTATAATACAATTATCATAAATTAAATGGTGTCATTTACTACTTATCTTGTTTCATCATTAACTCAGACTATGGTTGTATAACTACAAATATAATTCAGGGATACTTTTATCTAAGCCACCTAATTTTATAGGTAAAGCATTCTTTGAGATTTAATAATTGTAGAAATTTAATTATATGGTAGACTGCTAATTGACTCCCAGAATCCCAACCTTCTTTTCCTCCTTAGTAATAAAACTGTAATATTATTTGGGATGACAATGAGCCTTATTAGAAGTCTAGATTACTATAGCTTCCTGGAAGCTTGGTAGCTACATAGCTGTGTTTTGCTGCATTAAATGTAAAGAAAACTATCTCTAGGTCCCGATAATTCTCTTACTCCCTTTATTACTATCACTTGCTATTTGATCTTAAGCAGCCCTCTTTGACCATGAAAGGGTACTTTAAGTTGTTATGGAGCTCAGAAATGGACAATGGAGCCCGGAAACCAGCCTGAATTGTCTATATTTACATTTGTTTTGCAAGAATGTTTAACTTTTTTGTGTTTGACCCAAGTTATTTGGTATGTTTGGTATATACAGTGAAACCTAATCCTAATGCAAAATATGATATTGCCAGGTTGAATGCCCATTAGCTATAGGAGTATTTGTGGGTTCAACTGTAAATCCTAAATTAGAGGAGATAAGATCTGCCTGTTGCCTAGAATGGCAGGTCTGATAGGAGATCCCAAGGATGTCAATGTTTTTCTCCCATTAAATATTCACTTTTCATCTTAATGACCTATTACTCTGTAGCAAATTACCACAAATGAGTGGATTAAAACAAAACATGTTTGTTATCTTTTTTAAAGAAGATTTTCTTTGTTTACTTGAGAGACAGCAGAGAGCACAAGCGGGGAATTGAGGGAGAGAGGCACAGGTAGAAGCAAGACTCCCCCAAGCAGGGAGCGTGATACGGGGCTCGATCCCAGGACCCCAAGATCATGACCTGAGCCGAAGGCAGATGTTTAATTGACTGAGCCACCCAGGTGCCCTGAAACATGTTAATTATCTCACAGTTTTTGTAGATCAGTAATCTGGACATGGCTTTGGTGAGTTTTCAGCTTTAGGATCTCATCTGAGAGGTGCAGTCAGGGTGCCTGCTGCAGTCTAATCTCGAGGGTCAACTGGGGAGAGAATGCTTACAAGCTAATGTAGATCATGACAGATCCATTATCTCGTGGACTTTTGAAGTGAGGCCCCAGTTCTTGGATGGCTATCAACCAGAGTCTGCCCTCATTTTCTAGCCAGTTGTTGGCCAGAGGTCATCCCTGCTACATTGTCTTGTAGATTTCTCCAACAAGGCCACTTACTTCATCAAAACCAATGAGAGAGAGCATCTCTAGCAATACAGATGTTGAAATCTTATGTACTGTTATCACTAAAGTGACAACCTATCACCTTTGCTATATTCTATCAGAAGATAGTCACAGGTCCTACTCACACAAGAGAGGAAGAGACTGCACAAAGATGTGGGTATAGGAAGCAGGGATAAATGGGGGTCATCTCAGAGGCTGTATGTCACAATTCCTTGAAACAATTTTTTTTTCTTCTTATCCATTATACGTTTCCACCTAACTTTAATACTTACTGATCTTGGGTCATTTACAGAATCTTATTTTGCAATAATTTCTTTGAGCTGTATTATTTCCCAAGGAGTCATAGATCCTCACCTGGCTCTGGAACCATCTGCAGGTACAAAATATACTTTTCAATCCCTTCAACCAAACCACCACAGATATTAAGTAATTCTGATCTAAGCATTTATCTCTGTCATTTACCATTGAATCGGCTCAAGGAACAAATAAAAGAGAAAATTGCCCTTAAATTGATTATGATTATATCGATTTTGAGATAAATGATAAATATATATACTGTGCTATATGAAAAATACTCATATAAATATTTTCCTACATTATTGACAATGATATTTAATACAAAATATAGGCAAAGACAAATATTTTGTACACAGGTGACAATTATATACTCAAGTTAATAATGAAAGTCAGGGGCACCTGGGTGGGTCAGTCAGTTGCATCTGCCTTCTACTCAGGTCATGATCCTAGGGTTCTGGGATCAAGCCCTGCATCGGGCTCTCTGCTCAGTGAGGATTCTACTTCTCCCTCTAGCTCTTACTCTACTTCTGTGCTCTCTCTCTCTCTTTCATTCAAATAAGTAAATAAAATCTAAAAAAAAAAAAAAAAAAGGGAAAAGAAATAGGAAAAACTCAAATAGAAGTATACTTCTGTTCCTGGATAAACACTAAATATTTAAATCAGGGCCTGGAATATTACATATACAAAGAGCTATATTTTCGAGTATGGTTCCCAGATTTTGAATCCTAGTTGCTGAATATTCCTGGGCATGTTTTAAATTTAAGAAACTTTGTTACCCTATTTAGAAAATTGGTGATAATTAAAAAAAAAAAAAAAAAGGATTGGGATGTATAAGAAAACTGGCAGGATAGAAATAGAGAGTTTGCAATGCAGCTTTGAGAGAGATAAAGAAAGCTGAGCTAAATATTCAGCAGCCTTAGGACTGCATTCCTCAGCATTAAGGAGAAGGGAGCCAATCTATAGGTGAAGGGGTTGATTAGTTCAGAGAGTAAGGGAGCCAATCTATAGGTGAAGGGGTTGATTAGTTCAGAGAGTTTACTGCTAGAACCTACTAAAATCTGGCATGAGGCAATACATTACGGTGTTTACCAGGCAAATTACGTGGAATACTGAGTTCACATTTTCAGGGTAAATGTGCTTGATGGGTGACCGTGGCAGGATCATTTATTACATTTGAACTTCATTTTCCCCATCTGTAAATTGGGATTAAAATTCACAACTCTCAGGGGTGTCATTGAATATTCAATGAGACCATGTTAATGAGGTGGCAAACCAGTTCCATAAGTGATGCATATATAATTGTAAAGCTAAAATAGAAAACTGATTGTGTGTGTGTGTGTGTGTGTGTGTGTGTGTTTATTTTGGACAGGTAGGGGTGGTAAATGGAAAGTCATGTTGAGTGTTCTTCTAAAGTTATCCATACTAAAATATTTAGCAAGTTCATTTTCTGTAATTTTTGTAATATGGAAGCTTTATCCACATATCCCTAAAGCTGATAAGACTAGAAATAGAGTCTACCTATTAGCTACTGTATTTTAAGTTCTTAGTACATTAATTGGCTCGTAGTAGACCCTCAATAAATACTAATCCTCTTTTTAACTATTCCCAGTCTATTACTTAAATTCAATAAAATATCTCTGGATACAAATGCTTTTAATTTTATAAAATGAAAACTTTTGTCCCAGAAATGCGCTTAAAATTTCTTTGGGAGAATCACAGTCTAATTAACTCCTATTATAGTAAAGCTTGCTTATGGATAGAAATTATGAAATGATATACTTTGTGGGAAGAATTTTTGAAATTAAATTTTAAAGAGAAACCCATAAATCTGTGAATGCTGAAGATTGTATCTTATATATTAGGTGATGTTCTACTTTCAGAATTCTTCTGAGAACATTTTCTCAGCATGTTTATTAAAGACATTTGAATGGTTATTTTCAACGACACATTGTATGGCCTAAGCCCAGCTGCTAAAAATGAACCTCAGAAATTTTATGAAAACCAGGATCTGATTAAATCTGGTCTTAAAAGCTGTTTCTCTGACTTGCAAAGTCAAGTTGACCTTTTAGACTCAAAAACTCTTTCAGTGCTGTACATTTTTTTTTTAATCTTCTGGTCTTTGCATGTTGTCAAGTATATTATTTTAAAATCATTTTATGCAGCAATCAATTATTTCTGTCCTAATTCATTTGTAACAAGTTCAGTATAATCCTTGAATTTTAGGAGCAGGTGTTAACTGTTAACTGTAAATATTTGTAGTAACTAAGAATGTATCTACTGGGAATTAAAAATAAAACTGTAAATGCTCTCTAGGATGTTTATTGTCTATCAATATGTATGTAGACTCTACCTGCGAACAGATTTCCAACCTGGATGATGAACAGCTCTGGAAGAGATGTGCTAAGGATATGGTGCTTGTAAAATTAGCAACATCTGCTGCATAAAGTGAGTGTAGTAGCATATAATAATAAATATGTGAATTGCCTGTGTTTGGAGAGCTCCATAGAGACATGAGACACCTACTCTCATTTAACTAAATCCTGAAAAATATTGGGAAAAAAATGAAGTCATATCTACTGAAATAATTAATATAAACAAGAATTCTCTTAGGCAGCTATTGGATATGGAAACTGCACTAAACCTGTAGTCAAGAGTTACGAGTTGGTGGCGCCTGGGTGGCTCAGTGGGTTAAGCCGCTGCCTTCGGCTCAGGTCATGATCTCAGAGTCCTGGGATCGAGCCCCGCATCGGGCTCTCTGCTCAGCAGGGAGCCTGCTTCCTCCTCTCTCTCTGCCTGCTTGTGATCTCTCTCTGTCAAATAAATAAATAAAATCTTAAAAAAAAAAAAAAAAAGAGTTACGAGTTACATCCCTGATTTTATACTCGCTAGCTGAGTTAAAGCAGCAAGTCATTTAACATCTCTAAGTCACAATTTCTTTATCAGCAAAACAGAGATACTATTAGCCACATCACATAGTTGTTATGAGGCTTCCATTAGACAATGGAAGTGGAAGTTCGCTGCAAGTTGCCGGACAAATGTTACTCATAACTGAAGTGTAATGAAAGTACTTTGTCACATATGAAGCACTGTTCCACCCTTAGATATTATTTCTGAAATGTAGCGTATAAATTTTTTCAATAATAATATTATTAGAATAGACATTGAAAGTTTACTTATTCAGCAAGCAGTAGTTCCCATAAGACATACTTGTTCTGGAGTTGCAAAAAGATATAAATAATTCTTAGATATTTCCATCTCTTTTGGATTGTCTCTGTGAATCATGATGCTAAGAATATAAATGACATCAGCGAGGTCTGTGCAAATGCTCTTTACAGGATGGAAACTGGTTGGAATTTGGCCAACTACAAAACATGGAAAAATGAGTAAACTTTGGCCTGCTAATTGGGGATTAGATTCCTCTGTAGGTTTTTTTTCTTTTCAGGTGATTATTTTCTTAAAGGATTAGTATCTTTTTTTCCATATTGTTGTTGTTACCACTAATTCTTCCAGTAAGCAAGTATCTCAGTTGTTCTCTTCAAGTTTCACGTGGTTTCAGGCTGGAAGAGTTTATCTTCTTTGGTCTGTTGACCAGTAGAGGAATGATAGAACTTATACCTGGAACTAACCAGGCGGAGAGATGGTTTGTAAGACACACCTGGGGAAGCAGGCAAGAGAAATATTAATGAGTGGGTTTTGTTCTTCTCTGAATGATCTGTGGTTAACATAAAAATGTGGGTAATTTCCCTCATTTTGTCTGTTTTCTTCCTAATTTAAAAAACCAATCTCTATTACTTGCCTAGAAGGTTTGTATAAAGAGTATGTTGAGTGAAAGACTTTGAATTCAAATACTGATTCAGACATTAACTATGGACACCTGAGCAAGATGTAGTAATTGTATGGGGGGGCATAATATTTAGTGTAAGTTTGCCTTGAGTGTTCATCGAGATACTCTAATTTTTCATATTAATACTCCTTCTTATTCCACCGAAATGTCTCATGCCAAGAACACTAATAATCTCCATGTCTCTATATCTGAAGGGTGCTTTTCAGTCTTCTAAGATTCGACTTCTCATTAGCATTTGATTGGTCATTCATTCTCAAAGCACTTTCTTCCAATAAGCAAGCATGACACCACACTTTTCCTATCTTTCCTCTACTTTGTAAGTCACCCCAACTCATTCTCAAAAGAGTCAGTATAAGTGACCTCAAGAATACACAGAGTTTTGGGGGGCTCTCTTTCTTCTCACTTGGCTCTCTCTCTAAGGGAATTTGATCCTTTTCCTTGTTATTACTTATCATCCATGAAATAATTACTCATCATTGTGTATAACTAGACCAAATCTCTGCGCTGAGCACCAGACTTATATATCAAACCACCTTCAAAATTTCCAGTCCTCTGGGATGTTTCAGTCTTATCTTAAATTCAGTGTGTCCCAAGACTAAATTCTGATCTTATAAATACTCTCTCCCAAAATAAATAACAAGTTTCACCACCTGCGATCTAAGTGCACAAGTCCAAAGCTTGGGAATTATCAACACTGACTTCTCTCTCCTAAAAGCTATTCCTTTTCAATTTCTGACAATTTTATATCTTCAATACATTTCCTATTTATCCACTACTCTGTCCCCACTCCCCACCCTCCCACCCCCAAATTCAAGCTGCTATTTTCACTTATCCAGATCATTATAACATGCCCTAGTTAGGTCTCCTAGTGTCTATTCTGGCCTCTCTCTCATGTGTTCTTCAGAATATGACTGCTGTTCTGCTCTCTGGACACAAATATGATGCTATCATATCCCCACCAAATTGGCTGAAATCACTTTACTTCTTCCTCATTGTTCCAGGAAAAAGTCCAAAGTAACCGGTGTTGCAGAGCTCTTGCCTCGCTGCCAGTCTCCTTTTGTGTCGTTATCTCTTCCTGTCTCATTCTTCTCCAGTCTTAAAGTTTTCTTCTCACTTTCTCCTGCCCCAGAGCCTTTATACCTATAGTACCTAGCCTTGAGAGTTCTCACCAACCTCCCCTCTCTAGTTTATATTTCACTCATCCTTCTGAGTCTGGCTCAAGTAACTTCTGCAGGGAAGCTTTCTCTGATACCCTTGCCCATTCTGGTTCTTTAGTTAGAAACTATCATATGCAATGCTCCTTTCCCACTTAACACTCTACTCAGTCTCAGTTTGTAATTATGCCCTTTGTGTGTGTGAGAGAGAGAGAGAACAGAGAGATTATTTGAATAATGTCTGTCTCTATCTCTTGACCGTAAGCTCCTTGGGAAGAGTGATAATTTTTGTTCTCACTCTTTCTGCAGTACCCAGAACATAATAGCCTGAATAAATATTTTAGTCGTATTGCTGTTAAAAGTAAGGAGCTCCACAATGTCTACACTTATTATATTGTTATTTTATGCCTATGCATGTATTTATTTCTATCCACATCCACTTTCTTAATTTGCATCAAGTTGTTTGAGAAGTTATTTTATGAAGTATTTTTAATAATAATAGCAGAGAATTTATATGGCACTTCTGTGAAGAAGCACTCATGCACCTCAGATAAATGTGATTTATATATGATGCTTTTCTAGATCTTCAGTTCACCTACTTTAAAAAAAGGCATTTGAAAGCAAAAGTACCTTGACTTGTATTACACCCATAATGGTAAATGGAAATGAAATACCATTACGCTGCCTTGTCCTTTAGGGTCTATTGGAGCATGAAATCAATATCACCATTAGCTCAAGTACAATCAAATATTCTTTCCAATTTCTGTCACTTGCTGTCACCTGCACTTGTGATTGCATGACACTTTCCTTTCACACACTTGCTTTCTGCACATTTCTGCAAAATTCGCACAACCATCTAGATTTATCAAAGGGTCATTGTTGAGCTGAATAGGATTAAAATTAGAATAAGAGACATGACTTATGTAATGAAAGCATAATTATCTCACTTTCCTTTTTTTACCCTGCCTATACATTCTGTTCTCACAGGAAAGCAGGGTAATGGAATCACAGCAATTTTAGCAGGATTCAGTGTCATGAGGAATGATTCAGTTATTGACAGCAGACTGTGACACACTTGAAGAGGCTGATCCCTGAACTATACCAACACTAGGAGCAATAGGACATTGTATAACCTAGAAGGATATGAAAAAGAGTTAGAAAGAAATCAGTATCCTGAAACAGTTATCTCAAATGAAAACAATGAAAGAATTTAAGAGAATGATTTGAATGACCAGTATTCATCAAAAAGAATGTCCTTAAAATAATCAAGGAATGGAAGGAAGTATGAATATATGTATGTACGCATGTGTGTATACATGTGTATATGTATGTATTTTAGAGAAGTACAGGGAGAGAGAATATCTTAAGCAGACCCTGCGCCCAGCACATGAGCCTGACACAGGGTTGATTCTCACAACACTGGGGTCATGATCAGTACTGAAATCAAGAGTAATACTCCTAACTGACTGAGCTACCCAGGCACCCCTAACCTAATCTTTTAAAAAGTAAATTTAAAAATGGAAAGAATCATAGAAGTGTTAAAAGGAATCAAGACTATAGAATCTAGGAGTAGGTAAGGTCTTCTTAAACTACAAAATATCAGAACAAATGGGAAAAGAGAACATTCATTTAATTGCACAAATTTTTAAAAATTGGCAGAAGAAAATGTTCCATAAATATAATTAAAGGACAAATAAAAGTATGTGAAGAAGATGGTTATAATACTTAGAGCAGAAAATTGACTAATATTTTAATGTAATACTTTCCTAAACTGTCAAAGGGGATTGAAAATTGATAAAGATTTTGGAGGGTAATTTGGCATAAATAAACATTTCGTTTAATCCACCATTAATCAAAATGATGGGGATATCCATCACAGGAAAATGGCTATGTGAAGCATAATAGAGCCACACTTTGGAATACTAAACAGTAGTAAAAAACAGAAGATAGATCTGTATGTATTGATGAGAAGAGCTCTGAGGTATTAAATAAAAACAACCAAGGACAGAATAATATCTACATTTTGACACCATTAATGTAAACTATACTAACACATGCAAGCTATATTTTCTGTGGATACTATAGATGCATTCATTTTTTTTGAATTTTTAGTTTTTTAAAGATTTTGTTTACTTATTTGCTTGACAGAGAGATAGTGAGAGAGAGAGAGAGAGAGAGAGCGCACAAGCAGGGGTGCAGCAGGCAGAGGGAGAGGGAAAGGCAGGCTCTCCACTGAGCAAGGAGACAGATACAGGGCTGGATCTCAGGACCCTGGGATCATGACCTAAGCTGAAGGCAGATCCTTAACTTACTGGGCCACCCAGGCACCCTTTATGGAGGTATTTGAAATAAATTCTGGGAAGATATACAACAAAATGATGTTAATGGTTGTATCTGGGGGAAGACACTGAATTGGAATGAAGTAGTAATCAAAGGGGATATTTTCAGCATGTCTGTATTGTTTAAATACTTTAACATTAAAGTACGTTAATAAATATTAATATTATATAATTAAAAATTAAAACAATATGAGTTGGATTAAAAACAAAAGCCAAAACCTAAAAGTTAAATTTAGGGAATGAGTCCTCAGTATAGTTCAGGTTACTTTAACTCTGGAGAGAAAAAAAAATCCCTAACAACATAAAGCATTGATGTTATAAAAAATTTAAGATTCTGTTTTTCTTGAAACAGAAGGGTCTGTGCATCCTATTCAAAGAAGAAATTAGCTATCAACACATTCACCTATAATTCCAAATATTGTTATTCTCAAGACATCGTGCCTTCAGTTTTGTTGAATTTTTCCTGATGTCAGTTACTGTTACCATAGTCTTATAAGTGGTACTGGATGAAGGAGGGTTTGCAACATTTAGAATTCCAAAAGGGGAATAGATGTATAAGAAAACGAATGCAGCCTTAATGTGAAGCATTGTATTTTAGAAATACAACTTTGAACATAATGTTAAGTGTTTTAATAACGACATGCTATTATACTTGGTCTAGAACTATGCTTATACAAACAATTGATGTAGATGGAGAATGAATTCTTTATATCTGAGAGTAGAGACTTGTTTTGAACAGAAGTATTTCTGAATATGACATAAAATCTGTTCCTTAAAAAATGCTATAGGAAGGGGCGCCTGGGTGGCTCAGTGGGTTAAAGCCTCTGCCTTCGGCTCAGGTCATGATCTCATCGTCCTGGGATCGAGCCCCGCATCGGGCTCTCTGCTCGGCGGGGAGCCTGCTTCCTCCTCTTTATCTGCCTCTCTGCCTTTGTGATCTCTCTCTGTCAAATAAATAAATAAAATCTTTTAAAAAAATGCTATAGGAATTAAGTGAGATGATGTCTATGAATACGGATATAATATAAAGTATTTGAGCATTTAGTCATTCATTAGTTCAACAGATACTTACAAAGTACCAGGCACTGGACTATTGGTTCAAGAAAACGAGATAATTAAGCCACAAATTCTATCCTTTCAGGATTTACAATATAATTACTAAGTCAATTATGTGCTGAGATTATAATACAACACAGTGTATGACAGAAATATATTATTACAGAAATATGTGGTTGGACAGGTGGTATCTATTTTCTGAGACATCTTGAAAGAGATGATTTATGAGCTAAGTCCTAAAGAATGAGTAGGATGAGGAAAAAGATAACATAAGCAGAGATTAGTAAGCATAGAAGTTCCTCTCTTTTTTAGGAAGTGTCGTATTTTCCTGCTCTTTTTTCTTCTTTTGAGCATTTGATCATTCTATTTTCTCTATTTGGAAAGGTCTTCCCCTCGCTGCTCCTTCAACTCCTGCTTGGCAGTTCCGTCTAGTCCCTTAGCGCCCGTTCACAGAGAAGCACCTGATGATGACATCGTAGAATCATGATTCCCCCTTACCATATCTCATGGTCCCTTTAAATGCTTTGTCTTTGATATACTATCTGTGTATATGTTCTCTTCTCTTTGGTTGACCATCGATTTGGAAGCAGAGACCATGCTTAGTTATCTTCATATCACACACAAATCCTTGCCCAGATTTTTTTTTACAAATCAGGGACTACAAAATTCTTTCCTGAGGTAAATTTTCCTCATTTAATGACATAGACTTTGAACATGATCAGGCCCAGTGTGAGATAGTCAGGTTTGGTGGTCATAGGTATGAGTCAGGGGGTAGGGGTTGCTAGGTAAGAGGAAGTTACTGTGGGCATATATGGACAAAGATGGTAGCGAACATATAATGAAACAGTGCCACATCAATTAAAAATAAAAGACGTTGATGCCTTTCTTCTTGGGCTCACCCAGTGTTCTCTGTATGCTAAGGGTTAAGAGGTATAAGAGAGAGAATAGGCCAAATGCTTTTGATTGGAAAGTTACTTCTTCACTTCACAGACTCATGAAGACCATATCCTGTCTTATCCAAGCCCATTCACCATCCCTTAAAATGACATTTCAGAGTTTTCCTATTGCCATTTCCATTTTATCGCTTCAGGGTCTGAACTGAGTAGTTCATCCTGGCATGATTATTTTCACCTGTAAATGATGTAAAATCTTTGGCTTAATAAAGTACTTCACCAAGTAGTTCTCCTTATTATGGAAGAAGATGTATTTTCAGCGAGTTCTTATTCTTCAGAGTGAAGTGACTTCTCATTTTTTTCAGATCTCTTAAATACATGGCTGATATTTATACATGTTATTTCTAATTTTGAGAAGGTATCCAGATACATCTCAATACAAGATTTACAATTGCTGGGGACACATTTTAACATTTTTGGATTGAAAAATTCAAGGACTATATCTTATCAGAATAAAAAACCATACCCAAGCAAGCACTTCTAAAATTTCACAACCCACTTAGTGTACTTGGAAATAGCTGTTATACATAGTTTATTCTCAACTCATTAAAGGAAAATCCAGGTAATTAATTCTTCATGAACTTTTTCAACAACCAATAAAGAAAAAAAAACAAAAACAAAAACAAAAACTCATGGCATTTTGTCTTCAAAAGCAACTTAGGAAAGTAGGCTTTGAATCAATTTGTTTTTGAAAGCTGAGCTAAATGAATTCTATTCTAAACTTCAGCTGTGCTGTGGGTGAGAAGGAAAAGCTGCTCTCTGAAATGAGGTCAAGTTCATAACTGGCCCAAAGGCAACTGTTCTCCAGTATTTGAGTTTCATTCCTGCACCTGTAATATGATAGTGCCAGGATTGCTGACTGGCCTGCTCAGCTGTCCTGTCTATCAGATGCCTAGACTCAGCTTGTTACTACAGCACATCTAAAAAGTAGTTCAAGACAATGAAGGGAGCACATTACATATTTGATCTTGGTTCACATCATTGTTTGCCCACTGGTGCAATATATTATATTTAGACAGCTATGGAATGCTCAAAGATGGTTCCGGAACATATAATACAGCACCACTCATGATCATATGGCTATGTAATGCCATCCACAGTTAGCAGCACTCAGAAGTTCTTCAGATGGGCATATGCTGTTTTTGATGACTGATTTATTGTGGGTTCTTAGAAATTATTTAGGAGACACTAATGCAACTATATCATTCATCTTGTGAAAACAAATATGATCTTTCGTAACTCCAGCTACTGATAGAAATTTCAAGCCTTCACAGCCTCACAAAGACTCTGTGTTGTGAGTGTTCATAGGGTCTACTTGTCAGGGGTGAGTGACCAGTATGACCCCTGCCACCCTAAAAAGTGCATGGTCCTTTGATTCTGCCCTCTCAGCATCAGACACAACACCATCTTGGAGCATTTCTTACTTTATTGATTGCTTTGCTCTCTCTCCTTCACCAATTTTTCTCCCTCTTTCTCCAAGAAATGGAAGCATCCAAGAAATGGGAACATCCTCAAGGTTCTATAGTATCTCTCTATATTCATTAAGGTTTCTTTTCTGATGGTCAGTTAATAACATTGCTTCTGTCCCCATGTGCATTCATGTTAAATGACAGTTTTCTTATATGTTTTTGTTTTTTTTTTTTTTCAGAAATTGCAACAACTGTTCCTTTGACATCCAATTATTCAAACATCTGAATTTACTTAAGTGGAGATTCTTCAGCATTATTTTTGTCTCTGGCTTTTCTCATTCCTAATGACTTCAATCCACAAGGTGCTCGGATTTAAGAACCTTCACTTTACTGTGATACTGGTTCCAAAAAATGTCTGCTTCCTGAGACCTGAGAAATTCCTTCTCTCATTGTTTGTTCTGTGTTTAGCCTGGGTGGTTCCCTTTGGCTCTGATATCTCTCCTGTCTATACCTCACTAGCCAAGCCCCTGCCCTGGTGGTGATGGCAGAGAAGGGAGAGAGAGAGGCTGTTGTGGTCGGAGTGAAGGTGAAGTGAAGTGAACTTGTGCCAATCTGTAGCTTGTGATAGCAAAACCATTTTCAGTTTGTACATTGAATACAAGATCTTTTTTCTCTCTATGTAAGTCTGGCTTTCCAAAAGAGAGCCTGTCCAGTTTGAACACTACTTGGAAAAATATATTTTTTCTGTGCATAAATATCTGAGCCTCTGCGGCATTTTAAAGCATATTCTCTTTGTCCCCACCTAGCAGCCAAGTAAACCAGTTTATTACATTCACGTCTAGGCCATTTTGCATCCAATGAATGACTGACAATCAATTAATAATAAAAAAAAATTATTCCCTCTCTGGGTAATACTAAAACAGCCCCAAATTTTACTGTGTTCACTAATGAACAGAACTCCAGTTATACTTTGTACACTCGGTTGAAATGAACATAAGTACAAAGAAGTGTGGTTTGCTCTGCTCATCGGAGAGAAATCAGAAACATAATATACTAATGAAGCTTGTTAAATAGAAATTGCTGGAGTAACAGTTAATGACCTACTTTGCCTCCCATGGAGTGTCATATTACTGTATTATTCTACTTTTCATTTACTTAAAAAAAATGTCATTTAAATTGTTCAAAGTGGTATACAAGATGATTACTTAATAGATCCATCTTTGACAAAAGATTCCCAGAATAATCCTTTGGTATTGGTGTGTGTGCTCTTACAAATACACACACACCTGTGCATAAATTCCTGCCAAAATGAACAAACAATTGTGCTTTTACCTAAAGCGCAGTACATTTAAAATCTCTCTCTCAATTTCCATGTGCTTAGTCAATCCTAACTCCTTTTATCTGAAGAAGAACTGTTAATATTACCACCTGAATGAACTGACACAATGTCAGTAATCAGGCTTTTGGGAATCCTTTCTGTTTCTTAGAGACTATGAGGATCTTTTATAGTTGACGTGACAACTTACATTTTTCTCCATCGATTCACTACCTCAAATTTCAGATGATCACATAAAATCTTAAATATGCTCTAACTTTATTTAATTATGTATTCCTTTATTTTCTTCATATTTCAGATCATCCATAAAATTTTAAATACATATCTTAATACAAATTTAAATATTTAGCTTAAATATTTTAAAGATTTTATTTATTTATTTGACAGAGAGAGATCACAAGTAGGCAGAGAGGCAGGCAGAGAGAGAGGGGGAAGCGGCTCCCTGCTGAGCAGAGAGCCCGATGTGGGGCTCGATCCCAGGACCCTGGGATCATGATCTGAGCCGAAAGCAGAGGCTTTAACTCACTGAGCCACCCAGGCGCCCCATTAACTTAAATATTATTTTATTTTTTAAAAAGATTTTATTTATTTATTTGGCACTGAGAGAGAGAGAGATATCACAAGAAGGCAGAGAGGCAGACAGAGAGAGAGAGAGAGAGGGAAGCAGGCTCCCTGCCAAGCAGAGAGCCTGATGCGGGGCTCAATCCCCGAACCCTGAGATCATGACCTGAGATGAAGGCAGAGGCTTAACCCATCTTGCCACCCAAGTGCCCCGAATTTTAAAATTAAATATATTTTAAATTATGTGGCTACAGAAATATTTACAAATTTAATCTTAACCCAGCAGAGGCTTGGTTTACAATGGCCTTAGGGTATTGATTTAATTAGCACTCACAAATTTTGGAAAATATGGAAACAACATAGCTCTTTAGGCAGTTTGACACTAAAAACACGAGTTATTATTTGGGCAGGAAAATACACTTAAATGATAGTTTCTTTACCTTTTAAGAACACCGTGGCCTGTTGTGGGACTGTAGGCAATCTTTCATGGTCTAACCAGGGTGCAATGATTCTTGCATCCTACTCCATACTACAGATTTTGGCACTCTTCCTTGCAATTGGGGCCATCTTTTTACATAAGTATATATTACTTTGGAATTGACAGCGGTAATCTTTTTTGGGAAAGATGGTAGTAGAGGTTCACTTCTGAAATCTAGATATGTGAGGTCAGGACGTCTTTCTAATTCCTGGAAAATAAATGAACAGAAGCAGCACACCCTCCATAAATGACAATAATTGAAACATTTTATACCAATGTGTTAAAATACTCATAGATTGGGACTCAGGTCATGGTCGAATATTGTAGGCGAGCAACAATATCATGTTGCTTATCCTCAATTATTTATCATTGTGAGATAAATGTAAAACAAGTTCTGTGTTGAAGTCCATAATGTTAATTTTAAAACCAACATTGACTGATTATGTTCTGTCAAAAAAGGTAAAAACATGCATCATCAAACAGATGACTTTCAAATCAACTATTATTTAATAAGAGAGCACAACGTTTCTACATGAGCAAGATGATAGACTTCAGGTTCCAAAGACTCAGTTTATTAAGTTGTTAAGCCTCTGCATCTTAGATTTTTCACTGCCTGAATATATTCTCATGATGAAAAGGTACCACTTTTTTACATCTGTTTTCATTGTATATTAACATTAACAAAAGGAAAAATTTCTGTACTTTCTTGTTTTATAACTGTTAGCTGGTTACTTATTTCTTTTTCTTTTCTTTTCTTTCTTTCTTTTTTTTTTTTTTTAAGATTTTACTTATTTATTTGACAGCAGAGATCACAAATAGGCAGAGAGGCAGGAGGGGGTGGTGGTGGTGGTGGTGAGAAGGTTTCCTGCTGAGCAGAGTGCCCGATGCAGGACTCAATCCCAGAACCCTGAGATCATGTCCTGAGTTGAAGGCAGAGGCTTAACCCACTGGGCTCAATCCCAGGACCCTGATATCATGACCTGAGCTGAAGGCAGAGGCTTCCCAGGCACCCCTGGTTACTTATTTCTCCAATGAAATATTATTTGTGAAGTCCACAACAGCTACCAATTAAAAAGCACATAAACACTTCAGATTCTTTATTAGGGAGATTTATATAAATAAAAGAAATAAAAAAGCCTATATATAAAAAACTAGAGTAGTGAATTTTAAAGGTAGAATTTTACACTGAAAGATGTTCTGAGAACATTTTTGCATCCATATTATGTAAAAGAAATTTTTATAAGATTTGAGAGGGAGAGTTGAAATGATATTGTACTGCTTACAAATAACCCAGACTCAGCTGATGAATGAAAAATTAAATGACAGTCTTGGTGGACACACACACATACACACAAAAACATGTATTTATGACATAGTGATTGTTACCCTAGAATTCTCCGTTTTATTCTTACCTTTGGGTAACAGCCATTTATTTTAATTACATGGACTTAACTCCAGTTGCTGGACTGGTGCTGGTTCACCTAAGCTAATCAGCTATCAGATTAAGGTGGCCTCACAGACCTCACTGATTGGTTCAGAGGGAGGTTGTCATCTGCTGGCCCAATCAGGGTAGAGCCCAGAAGCACATTCAGTGGTGGTCATAATGGTGAGGGATGCTTTGTCTTCTCTTAAAATGCATGTTATGTAGAGGTAGAATTAAAGCTGCCTTTAAAAGTTCTTTGCTTCCTTTAAGAACGACAGCTTGAATGAGAAGCTGATAAACAAGGAAGTTCAGAACAAATAAAACTGCCAAAAAGTGGATCTGGTGTCTAAGCATGGTTGGGTTTTACCCAGCTACTAGACTAAGTCCCCTTGAGTACTTAAGCCAGTTGGAGTTAGATTTCCTATTAGTTGCTATTGAAAGTATCTTAAATTATAAAATGAGTGAGAGTTTATAAAATTGCTCCTGGTTTATCATACAGATCTGTAGCTACCAAACAACTAGAAATTATTTCCATCTTATTATTGGCTTTCTATCAGATTTTGTCTATTCTGTCAGGCAATGTTAGACAGCCTCCAATTATATCCGGTGCATTGGTCCCATAACGCTTCATTTCCTAATTTATTTTGGACCCAGCAGTAGCTTAATTTATATTAAATGAGTAAGAGCTGAATATGACATATCCCATTAAGAGGAATTTTGAAGAGACAAAACTGAAAAATCCAGAAAAAGTAATTTTTTTAAGATTTTATTGATTGATTAAACATGAGTGGGGAGAGGGGCAGAAAGGAGAGAGAGACAGTCTCAAGCAGACTCCAGGCTGAGCAGAGCCTGATGAGGGGCTTGATCTCATGACCTCGAGACTATGACCTGAGCTGAAATCAAGAGTTGGACACTTAATTGGTTAAGGCACTCAGGCGTCCCAAGAAAAGTCATTTTATGTGAACAAAGGCTAATAATAGTAGTAAAAGCTATTATTTTCTTGGCATATACATGTCATGGATTATATGGATTATATATATATATGGATGGATATATGGATCCATATATGTGGATTATATGGATTATATATGTTTTAGATTATGACTAATTCTTATATCAAATATGTGAGGTCAGCTTTATTATCATTATTTTGGAGCTGAACAAATTGAGACTGAGAATTTTTATAATGGGTCAGATTTATCCATCTTATAAGTGGGATCTTATCAATGAAGCCCCAATTCTGTTAGGTCTAAAATTCATGTTTTTTAGCCACTCAAATGTTTCTCTGTTTTCACAAAGATATTACTGAAGGCCTGCTATATTGAAGATCCTACATCAGAGAATGAGAGTTACTGAAAATCACCAAATATATTTCCCAAGAGTCAGAACATTTCATTTATAGAGTAAAAGGAATGCATGAGTATATTAAAAATAATACTAATAATTACTTGAGGGCAAAAAGTAAGGAGTACAATGGAAAGAATTCCTGGTGTGCCTGGGTGGCTCAGTGGGTTAAGCCGCTGTCTTCGTCTCAGGTCATGATCTCAGGGTCCTGGGATCGGGTTCTGCATCAGGCTCTCTGCTCAGCAGGGAGTCTGTTACCCCTGACTCTCTGCCTACTTGCGATCTCTCTCTCTGTGTCAAATAAATAAATAAAATCTTTAAAGGAAGAAAGAATGAATGAATTCCTGATCAGGCACAATGAATTCTAGTTCTGACATCATGGACTATTCAGGGACAGAGTTTTATTTGAACTCAATCTGAAAGGAAACAGATATTGCTGTAGCCACAGAGGTAGACAGGCCATTTTTGGCTCTAGAACATTTGTGAATTAATGCACGAAGGCAGTAAAACTTACAGCATATAGAGAACAGACCTGTGATTCAGTCTGGCCTAGTGAAAATATGAAGTAAAAAGAGAGATGAGGAAGGATTTTCTTTCTTTCTTTCTTTCTTTTTTCCTTAAGATTTATATTTATTTATTTGACAGAGAAAGAGAGAGAGAGAGCACGCGCGAGCACAAGCAGGGGAGTAGCAGGCAGAGGGAGAGGGAGAAGCAGGCTCCCCACTGAGCAGGCAGCCCCGACCAGCGACTCATCACAGGATCCTGGGATCATGACCTAAACTGAAGGCAGATGCCTGACTGAGCTACCCAGGTGCCCCAAAGGATTTTCTAGATTTTCTGGGTCCAGAAATTGAAAACAAAAGGTCTATGGACTCTACTTAGTCTGTAGGGTTGTTTAATGTGACCTAAAAATGTTTTGAAAATATTTGAATCTTTACAGTCTGGGTTTGTGATCTTCAGCTGCACAGCCTTCACCACACCAGGCAGCTTCACTGATCCACAGAAAACCCTGACTGGGACCTAACAAGGCTCTTGAAGACCCTCAACATTCTTTTGTAAAATGGATATGGAGGACATGGAAGTGACAGCATCTCAACCGCTTTTATGTAAATAACTCAAATAACGGGGTAGGAGATAGGGAGGAATATTGAATAAAATGACATTAAGTGGGCTAGTTAGGAGGCTGGTACAATAATATGGGCTTCATTTTTTTTTTTATTCATTTATTTGACAGACAGAGATCACAAGTAGGCAGAGAGGCAGGCAGAGACAGAGGAAGGAAAGCAGGCTCCCTGCTGAGCAGAGAGCCCGATGTGGGGCTCGATCCCAGGACCCTGAGATCATGACCTGAGCCGAAGGCAGCAGCCCAAACCACTGAGCCACCCAGGCGCCCCATGGGCTTCATTTTTAAAAAATTAAAAAGCCATGCTCTAGACTAGTGTCATCAGGACTAGAGAAATATAAGAGTAGACTAAACAGGACTTTCTGTTAGTGTATTAAGAGAATCACAAAAGAAATGCAATCACTGAGGGAATCCCTGAAAAGGAAAAAAGGATGCACACATGCAAACCCCAGAAACAACTTGTGATTTGTAAGTAAGGGTATCTGTAATGGGTAGCATGGATTCTACCAATGCCTCTTAATTTTGGAAATCAAACTGAGTATGTTAATTAATAAAACAGGGTGCTTGGTGCAGCCTAGGACTTAAAATGGTCATTTTGAAAGAAACAAGCAGTTCCTGCTCCTTGAGGTCAAGCTTGAAATGATTAGGTTTGAGGGAAAATGCTCCTAGCATTATGTAAGTTCTTATCAAGTGTCTTTTATTTTTGCACCTTTAAGGCAACAATGCAACCATTTGGTGGAAATTTTCACTGAGGACCTGATTCAGACGTAATCCAAATGCGGTTATTTCAGACTGAGATTTGGTGCATGTGATACAGTTTATTTAGGAAAATGAATTTGGTGTTTCCTTAGCACAATTATACACCATGAATGTAGAAAATTTCTTCTCTTTTCTACATCTATATTTAGATTGCTTTTAAATATTACAAAAAAAAAAATCCTCTTCAGACATGTGAGTGCTTGTGTAAGCACTTGGTCTCTGGAGAGTAAGAGTGGAGATCATGTGGCAGGACAGATTCTATGCAGGCTAGAGTAACTTTTCATCTCTTGCCAATAGAAAAAATGAGAAACAACTGCCGTGGGCTTGGCACAGTGCAACCTGGAGTTTCTGTTGCTGCACCACATGTGCTCGCATTTGAGACTTTATAATCCAGACTCTTGGAAGCATATGGTCAATTAATCTGATTATCTTTAACCCAAGGGCCATAGGACTTAAAAGCTCTTTATGTGAGTGAGTAGAGTTTCCCTTAAAGATAGGAGATGTTTCCACTGTCAAATCCTGGAAAAAGGGCAGTTGTGTGGTAGGAAATGAAGTAAGCTTTAAGCCAGATAAGGAAACAAAAACAAAAAACAAAAAAACAAAACTTCTCTTTCTAGGGCTTTGGGCAAACTGTGCCTGAGATCAAAAAGATAGAAATGTTTTGGAAATTATGAGTGAGAGTATGTTTGGGTCTACCACATGAAGGCTGACTGGTAGCCAAACACATACCCTGGCACGTCTTATTCCATTAATCACCCAGTATTTCTTTTCCTCAAAGATATAGCTTCTGATTCCATTTACTTCTCAATTCCCATTACAATGGGAATTGCCTAGGAATTGTCTACTTTTAAAAATCTGCATTATTCCAAGGCCCACACTGGTTCTTGTCTCCTAGCTTCTTTCCCTATAGGCACTCTTATTCAGAAAGAAGAACTTTCAAAAGCATAAATTTATACATGTCACCCTTCTTCCTAAAATCGTTCAGGGATCCCCATTTCTTTGGCACAGAGTGGTCTTTGAAAGGTTTAGCGACTAAATTAAAAGTAATTGATAAAGACAGTGCCTTCAAGATTTTTTACATATTCTCAAACAAATCATGAACATATGAGACGAATTAAGAAGTATTTTTTTTTATGAGGAATGGAGGTAACAGATAAGTGATTCAAGAAAAAACATATCTAAGATTATAAGATGTACAGAATTTTTATTCCATTTATTTGGTCTCTTCAGACAGCCCATTTTTGAGTCACGCTCATGAAAGTAGGTACCTGTATATCTTCCTTGCATGTCAGTGTAGACAAAGAGGGAAGATTATCCAGTTCTTATTACATATTATCATTAAAACAAGTAAGCTAAAATTTGAAAGTTAGATATATAATAATATGATAATTATATGAACATATTCAGTTAAAAGGTAATATAAAAATACAGTGTACTGTGGTTCTAAGAAATAATATTTTAGAAGCTAATTCTTCTGGGAATTATTTTAAATGTTAGAAACCATAATTTGCTGGTACTCTGATGTCATTCACAAAGCTTTCATTTCTCGGAGTAATAGTAAATCAAAGCTGAAAAACACATGTTCCCTTCAACATATTATGGTCTAATTATTTTTCCATGTGATTTACAGAATGTGGATGTGCACTGCAGGAGATTTTCAACACTTAAAATCTTGTATTTCAGTTTGAATTAGACAAACCATCCGAAGGATGCAAATCCACTCCTCTCCTGCCACACACATCCCCTTTCACAGATATACATACAGCACATATTTGGGGGGGTGCGCACATGCTCTTGCGATTAATAGCTGGGTTTGTTCACTTGAGCAAATAGGCTTTTGAAACCAACCCACATGGTTTTTGGAGAAATCTGGGGCAAGTTCTAATTTAAAATAAAGTACTGTTGTATGGTCATGCATTTAATCTGCTTAGTCTCAACTCCACTGAATCACTCTAAAGCCTAGGCCATTTTGGTCAAAATAGAAACCCAGCTACTCTTACACATTGCTAGCTGTTAGGAGAACTCCTGATGTTCTACTGAAGAAGAACACCAAACTGCCAGTTTGGTCAGGGGGTATAGGGAGGAGGCAGGGGCCATTTGGAGAGATATCCCTATTTTTTTTTTTTTTTTTTTTTTTTTGCAGAAATCATAATACTGAGATATCCAAAATAATGTTGAGATTGGTTGGATCAGGTAAAAATACATGCAATTAATCCATTCTTTTGTTCATAATTTTAGTGGTAATTTAGTGAATGGTTGCTATATGCTTAAAGGCCTATGGATAAAGCAGTAGAAAAGTCAAACACTGAATACGCAAATAGATATTAGTTCTATAGAGGAAAAATAACAGATATTAAGGAGTATTAGAGGTGTTATCTGGATATTAGTGGTTTTAGTATTATCTGAGTAATGTGCAGAAACTTGAGGGTAGGGTGTCATGTGGTAGTCCTGGAGATGGACGCTCAAGGTAAAGGAAGCATTAACACAGTCGCATCAAAGATATTCTGGTTACTTGAGGAAAGTAAGGAGGCCAAAGAGGAGTGGTTGAGTTTCTAAAGGGGAGAATGGTAGGAAAGCAGATCACAGAGTTGGGGTTGAACCAGATCATGTGAGGCCTTGGGACTTTTGTTACAAACTATTCACCAAAGGGAATTACTCCACTGACTGGGCACAAGGACTACATTCCCAGTGTTCTATGCCATCAGATGTAGCCATGTAACTGACACTCAGAAGAATGTGAGGTGAAGTGAGATAAAATGTTCTAGCCCTAGCCTATAAAAATCTCTCAGGCTATAAAAAAGGCTTCTGCACAGTGAAGGAATCAATCACCAGATTAAAAGGCAATCTACTGAATGGGAGAAGACACGTGCAAATGACATATTTAATAAAGGGTTATTATCCAAAATATATAAAGAACTTATGCAAATCAACAACTAAAACCCAAATAATCCAATTAAAAAATGGACAGAAGAAATGAACAGACATTTTTTCCAAAGAGGACATCTACATAGCCAACAGACATATGAAAAGATGTCCCTTACTTTGTCGTCAGGGAAATGCAAATCAAAAACTACAATGACATATTGCCTCATACCTGCCAGAAATACACACTGAAATCAAAAGCACAAGAAACAAATGTTGGTGAGAGTGTGGAGAAAAAGGAACCTTCTAGCGCTTCTGGTAGGAATGCAAACTGGTGCAGCCACTGTGGAAAACAGTATGGGGTTTCCTAAAAAAGTTAAAAATAGAACTATCCTATAATCCAGTAATTGAATTATGGGTATTCACCCCCAAAATACAAAAAATAAACAAAAACAAACATCCCACTAATCCAAACGATACATGTACCCCTATGTTTATAGCAGCATTATTTACAATAGCCATATTTTGGAAGCTGCCCAAATGTCCATCCATGAATGAAGCAATAAAGATGTGGTAAATATAGACACAATAGAATATTATTCAGCCATAAAAAAGAATGAAATTTTGCCAATGACAATGACATGGATGGAGTTAGAGAGTATAATGCTAAGCAAAATAAGTCAGAGAAAAACAACTACCATATCATCTCACTCATATGTGGAGTTTTAAGAAATAAGCAAGGGGAAAAAAAGGAGAGAGCAATGAGCCAAGAAATAGATTCTTAACTATTGAAAATGAACTGTTAGTTACCAGACGGGAAAGGGATTTGGAGTATGGGCGAACTTGTCGTGATGAACACTGGATGATATGGGGAATCGTTGAATCATTATACTGCACACCTGAAACTTATATAACACTGTCTGTTAACTTTACTGGAGTCGAAATGAAATGAAATGAAATAATAAACTGTATCCCCCAGGTTTGAGCATCATGCTCTTTCCCCATTTGCTTACTTGAAAGAGTTGAGCACAGTGAATGTGGAAGCCACATGCTCAAGAAGGTGGAGGCACAAGATTGAGTTTGTGTCCTTGAGCTACCACGGAGAAGGGACCATCTTCCCATCATAAAGATATGTCATATCATAAACATATGAAAATGAAAAACATCTATCACATTGGAGCCATTAAACATTTCTGGTTCTGATATAATATCAAACATTACCTTAACTAGGACTGAGTCATCGAAAACCTTTTACTTTGAGATGACAAGGGCTTTGAGAGAGAAATAAAGTTAAGATGTGTTGATACATAAGAAACATGATTAGGTAATTTGCATATATTTTGTAATATTTGTTTTCACAATTCTGTATATTGAAATGAATCTGTATGATGGGATCCTTAGTCTGTTTTTTAATATGTATTCACATGATGTGGTACTTGAGAAATGTAAGTGTTCCAGGGTTTCAGTCTTGGCTGGCTGCATAGTAGAATCACGTGAAAAACTTTTAAAAATATCTAGGTTCGTTTCTTACCACTGACTCATAATTTTAGTGGTGAGGTATATACTTTTTTTTTTTTTTAATCCCAGGTAAATTTTCAGTGCTCTATACTGTTCTGTTCTTAAGGTTGCACACTTGCAATTTACTCCTTCTCTGTAGTCTCTCAGAAGTGACATTAAGAAAGATACTACTTGAAAGTATCTTTCCCTGAAAATGGGTGCATGCCCGACAAGTTTGCAGTGGCTTTTCCTCTGGGATGAGAGTACAAGTACAGCTAGGTTGTTCAGATATTTCTGTTTCTAATTCTCCCCAGTCCCTGCTCTCCTGTTATACACACTTGATCATAAGTGAATGGGTATATTTGTACATGCACAGATATGAGCTCAGAGCTGTCTGCTCTTTGCTGCAGGTGTCCAATCTGTCCAGTGCCGGAGGTGGAATGGAGAGCTCATCCTCCTGAGGAACAGAAACACCATCTCCACAAGGTAGGCTCTGTGCAGTGGGCAAAGAGCACCTTTGGGCTAATGCAGAAGAGTCAGCGGGGCGAGTATGAGCTGGAGGCCCTTGTGGGGGTGCCAGATGACCAGGTTAATCTCTTGTTATTGCCCTTCCTTGTCAGTCCATTAAGGTTAAGCTCCTAGAACCAGTGAGTGCACAGGTGGGAATGGGAACTGCCGGCATCACAGCTAAGTTGTTTAAGTATTGTTGATTAGCAAATTGACTTAGAATTGGTGGTCATTTCAGTAGTAGCTGAGTTTTCATTTTTGGGGATATGTGTGCTTTTTAAAAAAAATTGAGATATAATTGACATATTTTTTATTAAATTAATTTTGGGTGTCTAACATAATGATTCAGTATTTGTTTATATTGATAAATGATAAAATAAACTTAGTTAACATTCATTATCACATATAGTTACATTTTTTTCTTGTGGTAAGAGCTACTCTCTCAGCAACTTTCAAATACACAATACAGTATTATTAACAATAGTCACCATGTTGTACATTTCCAAAACTTATTTATTTTAGAATTAGAAGCTTGTACCTTTTGACCATCTTCATCCACTTCATTCACTGGCCAACTCTCATACTGCATCTCACAACCTCCTGTTTTCTGTTTCTATGAGTTTTGTTCTGTTTTTTCTTTTAGAGTCATCATGTAAGTGAAATCATGATTTTTGTCTTTTTCTGAATTATTTTATGTAATCACATAGCCTCTAGTCAATCTATTATTATCATAAATGACAAGATTTTCTTCTTTTTATGGCTGAATAATATTCCAAAGTGTGTGTGTCCATGTGTCACATTTTCTTGAACCATTTGTCTGTGGATGAACACAGGCTGTTTCCATGTCTTGACTATTGTAACTAATACTGCAGTGAACATGGAAATTCAGTTATCTTTCAAGTTCGTGTTTTCTTTTTCTTCAAATAAATACCCAGAAGTGGAATTGGCAGCTCATATAGTAGTTTCATTTTCAATATTTTGAGGAAAATCTATATTCTTTTCCATAGTAACTGTACCAGTGTACATTCACACTGAGAATGTACAAGGGTTCCCTTTTCTCCACATCCTTTTTATCTTACCTCTTCTTTACATACTAACTATTCTAACAAGCGTGAGGTGGTACCTCACTGTGGTCTTGATTTGCATTTCTGTGATAATTAGTGTTGTTGAAATCCTTTTCATGTACTGTTGGCCATCTGTATGTCTTCCTTGGAAAAATATCTCTTCAGCTCCTCTGCCCATTTTTAAATCACATTACTTATTATTGTTTTTTTCAATTTTTGTTTGTTTTGCCATTGAGTTGTATAAGTTCTTTATGTATTTTCGATATTAACCTTTTAGCAGATATATGATTAGAAAATACTTTCTCCCTTTTGGTAGGTTACCTTTTCATTTTGTTGGTTGTTTCCTTGTACAGAATCTTTTTAATTTGATAGAGTCACAATTGTTTCTTTTGCTTTTGGTATCAAATCCCAAAACATCATCACTGAGACTAGTGTCAAGGAGGTTACTGACTACCTTTTCTCCTAGGAGTTCTATGGCTTGAGGTCTTTTTTTTTTTTTTTAAATTTATGTTTTATTTATTTTCGGCATAACAGTATTCATTATTGTTTCACCACACCCAGTGCTCCATGCAATCTGTGCCCTCTATAATACCTACCACCTGGTACCCTGACCTCCCAACCCTCCCCCCCCTACAAAACCCTCAGATTGCTTTTCAGAGTCCATAGTCTCTCATGGTTCACCTCCCCTTCCAATTTCCCCCAAACTCCCTTCTCCTCTCTATATCCCCCATGTCCTCCATGCTATTTGTTATGCTCCACAAATAAGTGAAACCATATGATAACTGACTTTCTCTGCTTGACTGATTTCACTCAGCACAATCTCTTCCAGTCCCGTCCATGTTGCTACAAAAGGTCTTACATTCAAATATTTAATTCATTTTGACTTAATTTTTATATGTGATTAGAACAGTGGTCCAAGTTTTATTCTTTTGCATATGACTGTTCAGTTTTCCCAACATCATTTATTGAAAAGATTGTCCTCTTAATTCTAGTTGTGGTGCCTGTGCATTTTTTTTTTTTAATTTTCCCCAACTGATTGTATTGTGCCATCAGCATTGAGAAATACCAATTCAGACATTGCCATCGCAAAACAAACAAAAATAAGAATGCATAAACCAGAAGAAATAAATAGCTTCTTCCCTCAGCTGACACTGTTTTTTCAGCTCTATTACAACACTTATCCTTTTGTACTCAGGTGAATTTTGCATGTCACTGTGTCTCTGACTAGACTATGAGTTCCTTAAATTGAGATTCACATCTGATTCATGGTTGTGTCATATTGAACTTAGCACAAAGACTTTCACAGACAGGTTTGTTTTATTATTATGTAATAGCTATGCTATCATTGAGGATATAGGGAATTCTTTTTTTTTTTAATGAAGGAAGCCTCCAAGCAGGTATTATACACCCAATAGTTCTTTTTAAATAAGCTTTTCCCAGGTGGTATTGTTCTCAATTGCTTAATGTCACTATTTTCTACAAATTATCTATCATAACAATTAAATATTTCAGTATAATATTTTGGTTTCATATGTCAAGCATTAAGCATTTTAAATTATTTTGGGCCCCTTGGTAGGAGTTTAGATTTTTATCATCCAGATAGGGATTAAATTTTGAAAGATATAATGAATTCTAAATTTAACAAGGCTTATGGCATCTTGGCTATTCAGGGTGACTTATTTCATCTACTTCTACCTTCATCAAGGAAATTATGAATCCAAGTTTTCACTGATAATCAGATGCTGTGTTGGTGCTAATGTATCCAATTATTCAGAGAGTAATCTTACAACATAGCAAAAATAAAAGGTGGAAGAAACAAACAGCAATGCAAATTCCATAGGTTTTTTTTTTTTTTTAGGTTTTAAAAAATTTATTTTTTTTTAAATTTATTTTTTAAAAGTTAACATGTACATAAAAGGAAATTGAAAAACACAAGAAGCAAAGAACAAAGTCATCCATAATCTTTTGAAATTAATATACAGACTTCCCTTAGCCTCAGAGAACATACGTAGCACACGGCTAAAGGGGAACTACTTCATATTTTTAGTCTGAGAATATAGAACCGTGAAGTTATTATTTCTTAAATATTTAAATTTTTTTCGCCCTTTTGAGTTCTCATTTGATACCAAAGTTTGATCCCCATTTAAATGAAGATCACAGTTTGGTTTCAGTACCACTCTTGCAAGAAACACTTCTCAAAATCAGTTAAAATGAATGGTTAGTGATTATTTTTACAGACTAAGTAATCATTAATACCCCTAAATCGTCTCTGGTCTCAGCAATTAATCTTGATAAGAGGATGTAAAACAGTATTAATTATGTGCTCTTTATCTACCTAGCTCTGTGTTGATAAAATCTGAATCAAAGAAATTTTCCAAATTATCCATGAACTCAATTTATTGTTTTCTCCCTAATGTGCACCTCGTCCTCTCTATCTGCATTTCTACATCTTGACTTCAGTCAACTTTAACGTAGTCTATTATAACGACCTTTTAACTTCCTTTTTCTTAACTTTCCAACTCCAGTTTCACTTCAGAGTTACATTTAGATTCACGAGTGCCTTCGATAGTAATATGCTCGTCATCCTTTCACTGAAATAGGAAGAAAAGAACAAGTTAACTCCATAATGCTTAGAAAAGAAACCCAAATGGCTTTTGAGGCCATTCCCACTCAGAGGTTGGCAGATTTCCAGAGGCTGGAGTGAGTTCATGTCAGCTGTAGAAGCACCCTTACTAAGGGGAGACAGTTTCTGAGGTGGCCAGGAGGAGCCCCTTCATTACAATGAATCCATTCCTGATTGGCCAATTAAAAAATAAATAAATAAAATTAGGTGGTATTATCAACTGACTAGCTTCCAGAGGCTTGTTCCCTGAGAAAAAATGATCATTGGTCAGATAGAGATTCTCACTGGATTTTGGTAGTTTTATAGCTATGCAACTGCAGTTTATTGATTAAGCAGGTGACTAACTGGTTCTAGTGGTAATTACTGTCAGGGATATAGAAAACTTCTTTTTATTCTCTCCCTTTCCGTTTTCATGTTTCTTCAGCCAAAACTGCTTGAGAGACTATCAAGAATTATCTAAAAAAAAAAAAAATTAATAACAATAATAAATATCTAAACTTTAATCATCATTTTAAATTCTCTTTCAGCATGAGGTTTTTTGTTTTGTTTTTTATTTCCAGTTTTCTGATAAAGCAAGTGGTTTTATGCTCTAGTATTAGGCAGCTTAATTTAATTCTGCTTTTGTCTTTCAATTGTTTGTTGGAAAGCAGAGTCCGCCTATCGTATTTTTGGGGTTTTAGCAAGATGAAAGAAGCATCTTCTGTTAATGGACACCAGTAAGTTATAGGTTGGACTTGGGAGATGATTTAGGAATGTTGGAAATTCTATCTTAGAGTGCTTCTAGCAAACCAAGGCAAACAGTGTGTTTCCCTATCAAGTCATCTACAACTTATTCTCCACTTTCAAGTTTATCATTTACTATGTTCTTTCATATTTTGGCACAGACATTTTTTATTTTTAAGAAAATATGCCCCCCCTTTTTTCTCTTGCTCTTAATGCTGGTTAATTTGCTTCTTTCCTTTCTATTAATATGTTTTTAAAATTTACTCCAAAGATCTGGTGTTCTGTGATAGTAATATTCTTGTCAACAAGAAAGTCGAGTTTTTGTCTACTTATATTTGTAAATGTAAATAAACTTCTTTGGGACTTTTAGAGGGAAAAAAAAAAGGGAAATTTTTAGTGCTCATGTTGCTCTCAGAGAACAATTGGGCACATTCTGGACAGTTGCCTTTTTGTTTCTTATGCAACATGGGACTTTGCTTCTTCCAATGGACCTTTGTTTATGGTATCTATAGAGGTCCTTATCCACAAGCTCTGAACTCTTAAAAAAGAGAAGGCTTTTTATTCTTGTTTTTATTTCAGAAACCAGTTGTTTTATCTGGTGTGCCATAAGTTTGTTTTGATTTCTAGTTTGTTTACTTTCTATGACTTCTTTTAAAATGTTTGTCTACATGTCAGTGTTTTTTTTTTAATTCACAATTTTATATTTAGATTTTACTTTTTGAGTTCCATATTCTTGAAAAACAGAGTCCAAAGCTCTCTTTACCTCAGCTATTAAATCTGCCAGAATATGCCAGAACACTCTTTGAAAGTTTCCTGTAGTCAATTTCTCATCTTAATCTTCTTTACAAATTTTGATCTTTGTGGAATATGCCCTTTAGTGAAAAACTTGTGAAATGGACTTAGATAGTATATTTACTTTTATTTCCTTCTCAATGCAGTTTTAAAATTATAATTAGCTGGCTATTTATAATCTTTTATCCTACATGATAATTTAAAACATTTCTTTTAATTTCTCTTTTCTCTGTTTTTCTTCTGGTTTCCCTCCCTCCTTCTATTTGAAAGGCTATTGATTAAATGATCTAATTGATTAAGTTCTCACAGTCTAAGATATTATTCATGTGAAAAAATCTTAAATTCTTCCATAATTTTCTATCCATCTTTCTGAAATTTAAAGAACTCCTTAATCAAAACACTTCCCTCTGGTCTAGAACAGGGTTTAAGATTGGCTTCTAAAGATTTGTCTTATGGCATACCAACTTAATAAATGATTGTTATTTTCTTGGAGAGACCCTAAAGAAAGGATAAGTCCATTTGGAGGTCAGATGAAGAAGCATATACAAAAGAAGGAATATAGATGGCTTATGTTGATAAAGCTGAGATAGAAAACAATGCAAGGAGTGTAGGTTTCAGAATATTAAAAATAGAATATTTGAAAGAAACTGTTTTAAAATTAGATTTCTCTTTGGATTTGGTTTTTAAAAAGCTGACTGTGGTATTAGTTCATTGATTTTTCAAGTGTCAAAAATATCTCATAATTGTCACTGTTATTTTAAGACAAAAATCTTGTTTTTCATTAAGATAAGTAAAAAAGTTTTGACTATAGTATGAAGTCATAAAAGGAACCAGAATTTCTTCCAGAAAGAGGATGTGACTTTCGGATATTGACAAATCTGTGATGAACAAGAAAAGGTATAGGGGTATGCTTATAAATAATCCTCAGCTTATTCATCCAGGCAAGAGCTAAGAAGGGTCATATCATTAGCAGCCCATCGATCATTGATCCCAAATTGTGGACAAAGAAAATGATCTCTTTTTCACAAAATGCATGCTCACCCTTGTGAAGATTCTGTATAGACCTAAGTCAAAGTTAGACCAATTGCCTAATTGTTCTGCTGACATCTTAATTTTGGACTTCTGGGCTCCAGAACTATGAGATAATACATTTCCATTATTTAAACCACTGCATCTGTGGCAATTATTTACAGCAGTGTAGGGAAATAATACAGGGAGTTTATGCAAAGACCTATTTGGTTACGTGATCTAGGATGATAGAATGAATTCAGAAATAAGAGCTTACTAGTAACAGAGCTGAATCTATTGTTAATTATTTCTTAACTGACAACAAATCTAAAGAACAAACAGAATAAAAGTGTCATTTATTGCCTAAACAGTTTAAAACAATTCTGGTAACTACTTGTTATCATGGTCATGGAACAATTAATCATTTCCTAAGAGTGTGAGAATTTTTTGATATGCTTATAGTAGATCATGTCTTACTAATTTTTCTATACCTGAAAAAAATGATTTTAATTAGTCTCTGAATAAATTATTTTATAATTAATGAAGGTTTATGGCCAAGAAAAAAAGACCATGGGGCACCTGGGTGGCTCAGTCAGTTGAGTGTTCAACTCTTGATTTCAGCTCCAGTCATGCTCTTGGGTCCAGAGATTGAGCCCCGCTCAGGCTCTGCTCTGAGCATGGAGCCTGCTTGAGATTCTAGCTCTCCCTCTGCCCCTCTCCCATTTGCTCTCTCTTGCTTTCCCTCACTCAAACATTAATTAATTAATAATTAATTAATTAAAACAAAAAGACCATATTGAAATATGAGGGTAAACTATTTAGTACTGAAGCAAAATGGTTAGTGATGGTCTATAACCCTCTCTACTTTCTAGGGGATTAAATACCCTGGGGAGTCTAGGAAAGAAATGACCATATCAAATCTCTAAAAATATTTGATATCCAAACTTATGAATTACATTTAATGGGGTGCCTGGGTGGCTCAGTCTGTTAAACCTATGCCTTCAGCTCAAGTCATGGTTCCAGGGTCCTGGGATAGAGCCCCACATCAGGCTCCTTGCTCAGCAGGAGCCTGCTTCCCCCACTCTGCCTCTGCCTGCCTCTCTCCCTATTTGTGTTCTCTATCTCTGTCAGATAAATAAAATCTTTTTTTAAAAAGGGGATTACATTTAACAGTAATTCTTAGACTCTATAACTTGGTCATGGAAAATAAATCTAAAATTTATAGATTTACATGTCATGGCCTGCTAGGAATGTCATATCTTCAGACTCCTTTTGTGCAGGCAGTATCCCATACACATAATTTTGAACTTCATCTGTTATATGTAGACCAAAGTCAGCTCTAATGTGGCGAGAATCTGGGGAGCTATGTGGATACTTTCAGGCATCTCTGAGCTTTGCCTTGTATTTTATTATGACTATCATTGGAATTATTTGCAGATTCGATACTAAGAAATATCTCTGTTCTTTCAAGTTTGATTTGATAATCTGAGCCTTTGTGTTACCAGTTAAAACTTGATTTAATTTTTTGGTAATAATTATTCAAAATCAATCTAATTATTTAATATACCCAAGTATGTATGTACATATACATATGGATATACACACACATATGTGTGTGTGTGTGTGTGTATTTGTGAAAATCCTAGTTCTGAGGAGTCCAGTATGACAACATTGGAATTCATTTGGAGGACTAATGGTACAAATAATAACTAAGGTATACATAGAATAGATATTCTGAAAAACTAGAATGTGACCTTGAAATTTCCCATCATGGGCAATGTTGTTTGGTACATTGGTCCAATGTATTGGTATTTTAGGAATTGGTATTTTAAAAATCAGTCATTATACTAAACAAGGAGGCCCACTAACCAATATCACTAAGGGTCTGTTATAATCACCCAGGCATTTAGGAGACAACAACTTGACCTAGAGTGTTAATAGCAGAAATAATATAAAAATAAAGAATTAAAAAAAGAAAAACAATCAGTAAGACTTAGTGACAGATTAAATGCATAAGACGCAGTCAGGTACAACCAAGGATGGCTACAGAATTTCTATCTAGAATGAGAAAAGCCTTCTCTACAATTTCCCCTGAAAGCAGGTGTTCCTTGCTCTAGTATGGATTAGGGAGTCTTAAATAAGTGTTTGATTCTAAAGCTAAATTTTAAATTAGATACTTCCAGGACTGACTGAGGTTGCTGTTGGTAGATAAAATATGTTGGTAGCAACAATAGAGACATTTATGCTACTGATATGTTCAATATATTAAAGAAAAGCACCACCAACTTTATAATTACATTGAATTTATAAAATTACATGAATTACTTCCAGCTTACTCTCTTACATTTTTACTGAAGGCCCCTGCAATTTTAATCTTATATCACATTATTTCTTTTATTCATTTAAAATTGCTTAAATTCATTTAAAAGAAATGCTTAAAGCGTGGTTATAGACAAGGGGAACTGGTGTGACTTTTAAGACCACATATTCAGATTTTAAGATGTACTCAGCCATTTCCCAAGCACTGTGTTATGAAAAGGAAAGAGATGTAAGCTCACCATTCAGTGTGCTTTTAAACCCCCTTCTTGGCCCATTTCAGAAACTGTCTTGTGGTCTACAAGGGAGAATTTGCCCTGTGACACTTCAGAGAGTAAGGGAGGTTTGGTTTTTATAAATAAGCAAATTAATAAGGTTATTTGAAAGAGATAAAAAGTTAATAGTGAAATCTATTTAGAAGACATCCAAGTGTTTACCCCATAAGAGAGGTAGGAACTGTCATTTGGTTGGTACTTTTGGTTTCTTTCTCTGGCTATATAAGATAGTATTGTCAAATTGAGCATAGGTTAATATAAAGTTACAGAGTGTCTTTCAGATTTCAGAGAAGATTTTTTAGAAAATCGAGATATGTTTCCTTATTTCTTATGTGATGCTATTCCTAATTGTAAAAAAATATGGAAAGGTAGGCGTGTGGGGGGAAATGTATGTATTTGCATTTTAACTGCTTAATATCCCACTGCAGTTCACTGTGCTTGTGAAGGATGTAATTTGATCTCATTTAAACATTGCATTTAATAATGGTTTCATACCATTTTCTGTTGTAAAGACTTATGAATTCTTTTTATCCAGTTTGGAGGTAATGTACCTATTTTAAAATAGTAATATTTAATACTAGCAGGGATTATCGTCAACAAACTGCAGATCTTCAAAGAATGACATGTGAAATGCTAATATACCCTGAGAGGCACTTGTTCTTGAAATCATTCTCTATGTATTTTAGGAAACATTTTGCCTCCGTGCATACAGTCAAATGTATGAGTTATATAGTTGGTGTACTACTTTCCTGATTGACAGAGCTCTGAAATGTCATCTGCTCGAAGCTGTTCACTGAGGGGTGCAGAAGCCGTAATTGTATTTCTAAAGGCAAAATAGTCCTTAAGGTAGGGCTTCCCAAATGATTAGATGTAAATGGCATTCAGTCATAAATGGACCAGACTGTTCATGGATGGAAGTTACTGTTCTGGCTATTTGAGTTCCCACCTGGCTTTCTCTAAGTGCTAGAGAGCTTCTATAACTCAAGACTGTCCAATTCAATCATTTAGTGATAATTAAAATATCATATTCTTTTGATGAAATATATATTATACAATGTTAAAAGATGAATTGTTATAATGTCATACCTTATATGAAGGAAAGAAGCAAAATATTAATGGAAGAGACTTCTCTGAAACTTCTTTTTTACCTTCAAAATGGCAGAAATTTGATGCAATTGGTCAATATTTTAATTTTTGGATAATAAAAAATCCAGATTAGTAAAAGATTAGTAATGATCTAGAAATCATTAGAAATGATGGTATTAACATATTTGTCCATATATAATATAATCTATGAGTTCTCCTTTATTATCTCAGTATAAAAAATGTTAGGTCTATTTTAAAATTAATTTAAAAATTAAGTTAGGTCTTTTTTAAAATTAAAATTGTTGTAAAAATTCTCCATTAGTGCATGAATGGCTTTGTCTCTTTTTGAGGAAATAATATTTCTACTGATTACAGATAGTATAATAGAATGTGGGGCAAATCCTCTGTTCTTTCATCTGTGTGAGGGTGCTGCTGTTGAAGGGGGTATCATTTTTAGTCTAGCAGTAGTATAATTTGCTTCTATTTCTATAGTGACAGATGTTTTTCAGTACTCAGTGGAGAAGAAGAGAATGTCTCTCATTCTATTTAATTACAAACTGTCACTAGCATAGTCAGCATGGATTTCCAAGGCTATACAGCAATGTGGTGATGTATTTGCTTGTCTATTACCATATTTTTACCAGCAGTATTCACATCTATACCATTACCTACTCTTAGACCTAAATGAACACCTATACTTAAACTATATTTCATAAATGAACCACTTAACTATTAAAACAAAATCCCTTTTAGACGAGGGAGGAGTCAAGATGGCGGAGAAGTAACAGGCTGAGACTACTTCAGCTAGCCTGAGATCAGCTAGATAGCTTATCTAAAGATTGCAAACGCCTGCAAATCCATCGGCAGATCTAAGAGAAGAAGAACAGCAATTCTGGAAACAGGAAAACAACCACTTTCTGAAAGGTAGGACTGGCGGAAAAGCAACGGGAAGATAGACCCCGGGAGGGGGGAGGGGCCGGCTTCCGGCAAGCGGCGGAGCAACGGCGCACAAAATCAGGACTTTTAAAAGTCTGTTCCATTGAGGGACATCGCTCCAGAGGCTAAACCCGGGGTGAAGCCCACACGGGGGCAGCGTGGCCTCAGGTCCCATAGGGTCACAGAAGGATCGGGGGTGTCTGAGTGTCGCAGAGTTTGTGGGTATTGGAATGGGAAAGCCGGCTACAGAGAGAGAGCGGACAGTAAGCTCACAGCTCGGTGTTACCTTGAACCAGCCACAGGCTCAGTGAGCTCGGAGCGTGGCCGGAGCTCAGGCAGACGGGAGTAACTGGGCGCTATTCTCTGAGGGCGCACTGAGTAGTGCGGCCCCAGGGTCTTGGCTCCTCTGGGCCGGAGACCAGGAGGCCGCCATTTGTATTCCCATCCTCTGGAACTCTACGGAAAGCGCTCAGGGAACAAAAGCTCCTGAAAGCAAACCAGAGCGGATTAGTCAGCCCAGCCCCTGGTAAGGGCGGTGCAATTCCACCTGGGGAAAAGACACTTGAGAATCACTACACCAGGCTTCTCCCCCAGAAGATCAACAAGAAATCCAGCCAAGACCAAGTTCACCTACCAAGGAGTGTGGTTTCAATACCAAGGAGAGCAGCAGAATTCCAGAGGAGAAGAAAGCAAAGCACGGAACTCATGGCTTTCTCCCTGTGATTTTTTTTTCTTTTTCTTTTCTTTCATTTTTTTCCCCCCTGTGATATTTTTAGTCTTGCAGTTAATTTAATTTTTTTCTTTTTAATTTTTTTCTCTTCTTCTACTAAAATTTTTTTAAACTTTTACCTTTTTCTTTTTTAACGTTTTTTAACTAGTTTATCTAATATATATATTTTTTCCTTTTTATATTTTTCTTTATTTGTTTCCCTTTTTAAAATTCTTTTTTTTTCTTTTTTCTATTTTTCTTTCTTTTTGAACCTCTTTTTATCCCCTTTCTCCCCACTCACAATTTGGGATATCTTCTGATTTGGTTAAACCACACTTTCTTGGGGTTGTTGCCACACTTTTAGTATTTTACTTGCTCCTTCATTTACTCTTATCTGGACAAAATGACAAGGCGGAAAAATTCACCACAAAAAAAAGAACAAGAGGCAGTACCAAAGGCTAGGGACCTAATCAATACAGACATTGGTAATATGTCAGATCTAGAGTTCAGAATGACAATTCTCAAGGTTCTAGCTGGGCTCGAAAAAGGCATGGAAGATATTAGAGAAGCCCTTTCTGGAGAAATAAAAGAACTAAAATCTAACCAAGTTGAAATAAAAAAAGCAATTAATGAGGTGCAATCAAAAATGGAGGCTCTCACTGCTAGGATAAATGAGGCAGAAGAAAGAATTCATGATATAGAAGACCAAATGACAGAGAATAAAGAAGCTGAGCAAAAGAGGGACAAACAGCTACTGGACCACGAGGGGAGAATTCGAGAGATAAGGACACCATAAGATGAAACAACATTAGAATAATTGGGATTCCAGAAGAAGAAGAAAGAGAGAGGGGAGCAGAAGGTATACTGGAGAGAATTATTGGGGAGAATTTCCCCAGTATGGCAAAGGGAACGAGCATCAAAATTCAGGAGGTTCAGAGAACGCCCCTCAATATCAATAAGAATAGGCCCACACCCCATCACCTTATAGTAAAATTTACAAGTCTTAGTGACAAAGAGAAAATCCTGAAAGCAGCCCAGGAAAAGAGATCTGTAACATACAATGGTAAAAATATTAGATTGGCAGCTGACTTATCCACAGAGACCTGGCAGGCCAGAAAGAGCTGGCATGATATTTTCAGAGCACTAAACGAGAAAAACATGCAGCCAAGAATACTATATCCAGCTAGGCTATCATTGAAAATAGAAGGAGAGATTAAAAGCTTCCAGGACAAACAAAAACTGAAAGAATTTGCAAACACCAAACCAGGAAATATTGAAAGGGGTCCTCTAAGCAAAGAGAGAGCCTACAAGTGGTAGATCAGTAAGGAACAGAGACAATATACAGTAACAGTCACCTTACAGGGAATACAATGGCACTAAATTCATATCTCTTAATAGTTACCCTGAATGTCAATGGGCTAAATGCCCCAATCAAAAGACACAGGGTATCAGAATGGATAAAAAAACAAAACCCATCTATATGTTGCATCCAAGAAACTCATTTTAAGCCAGAAGACACCTCCAGATTTAAAGTGAGGGGGTGGAAAAGAATTTACCATGTTAATGGACATCAGAAGAAAGCAGGAGTGGCAATCCTTATATCAGATCAATTAGATTTTAAGCCAAAGACTATAATAAGAGATGAGGAAGGACACTATATCATACTCAAAGCGTCTGTCCAATAAGAAGATTTAACAATTTTAAATATCTATGTCCCCAACATGGGAGCAGCCAACTATATAAACCAATTAATAACAAAATCAAAGAAACACATCAACAATAATACAATAATAGTAGGGGACTTTAACACTCCCCTCACTGAAATGGACAGATCATCCCAGCAAAAGATCAGCAAGGAAATAAAGGCCTTAAACGACACACTGGACCAGATGGACATCACAGATATATTCAGAACATTTCATCCCAAAGCAACAGAATACACATTCTTCTCTAGTTCACATGGAACATTCTCCAGAATAGATCACATCCTCGGTCCTAAATCAGGACTCAACCGGTATCAAAAGATTGGCATCATTCCCTGCATATTTTCAGACCACAATGCTCTGAAGCTAGAACTCAACCACAAGAGGAAGTTTGGAAAGAACTGAAATATATGGAGACTAAACAGCATCCTTCTAAAGAATGAATGGGTCAACCAGGAAATTAAAGAAGAATTGAAAAAAATCATGGAAACAAATGATAATGAAAATACAACAGTACAAAATCTGTGGGACACATCAAAGGCAGTCCTGAGAGGAAAATATATACCGGTACAAGCCTTCCTCAAGAAACAAAAAAGGTCTCAGGTACACAACCTAGCCCTACACCTAAAGGAGCTGGAGAAAGAACAAGAAAGAAACCCTAAGCCCAGCAGGAGAAGAGAAATCATAAAGATCAGAGAAGAAATCAATGAAGTAGAATCCAAAAAGACAATAGAGCAAATCAATGAAACTAGGAGCTGGTTCTTTGAAAGAATTAATAAAATTGATAAACCTCTGGCCAGAATTATCAAAAAGAAAAGAGAAAGGACCCAAATAAATAAAATCATGAATGAAAGAGGAGAGATCACAACTAACACCAAAGAAATACAAACTATTATAAGAACATACTATGAGCAACTCTACGCCAACAAATGTGACAATCTGGAAGAAATGGATGCATTCCTAGAAACATATAAACTACCACAACTGAACCAGGAAGAAATAGAAAGCCTGAACAGATCCATAACCAGTAAGGAGATTGAAACAGTCATTAAAAATATCCAAACAAACAGGGCCCAGGGCCAGATGGCTTCCCGGGGGAATTCTACCAAACATTTAAAGAAGAACTAATTCCTATTCTCCTGAAACTGTTACAAAAAATAGAAATGGAAGGAAAACTTCCAAACTCATTTTATGAGGCCAGCTTTACCTTGATCCCAAAACCAGACAAGGATCCCATCAAAAAAGAGAGCTATAGACCAATATCCTTGATGAACACAGATGCGAAAATTCTCACCAAAATACTAGCCAATAGGATTCAACAGTACATTAAAAGGATTATTCACCACGACCAAGTGGGATTTATTCCAGGGCTGCAAGGTTGGTTCAACATCCGCAAATCAGTCAATGTGATACAACACATCAATAAAAGAAAGAACAAGAACCATATGATACTCTCAATAGATGCTGAAAAAGCATTTGACAAAGTACAGCATCCCTTCCTGATCAAAACTCTTCAAAGTGTAGGGATAGAGAGCACATACCTCAATATCATCAAAGCCATCTATGTAAAACCCACTGCAAATATCATTCTCAATGGAGAAAAATTGAAAGCTTTTACGCTAAGGTCAGGAACACGGCAGGGATGTCCATTATCACCATTGCTATTCAACATAGTACTAGAGGTCCTAGCCTCAGCAATCAGACAACAAAAGGAAATTAAAGGCATCCAAATCGGCAAAGAAGAAGTCAAATTATCACTCTTCGCAGATGATATGATACTATATGTGGAAAACCCAAAAGACTCCACTCCAAAACTGCTAGAACTTATACAGGAATTCAGTAAAGTGTCAGGATATAAAATCAATGCACAGAAATCAGTTGCATTTCTCTACACCAACAACAAGACAGAAGAAAGAGAAATTAAGGAGTCCATCCCATTTACAATTGCACCCCAAACCATAAGATACCTAGTAATAAACGTAACCAAAGAGGCACAGAATCTATACTCAGAAAACCATAAAGTACTCATGAAAGAAATTGAGGAAGACACAAAGAAATGGAAAAATGTTCCATGCTCCTGGATTGGAAGAATAAATATTGTGAAAATGTCTATGCTACCTAAAGCAATCTACACATTTAATGCAATTCCTATCAAAGTACCATCCATCCTTTTCAAAGAAATGGAACAAATAATTCTAAAATTTATATGGAACCAGAAAAGACCTCGAATAGCCAAAGGGATATTGAAAAAGAAAGCCAACGTTGGTGGCATCACAATTCCGGACTTCAAGCTCTATTACAAAGCTGTCATCATCAAGACAGCATGGTACTGGCACAAAAACAGACCCATAGATCAATGGAACAGAATAGAGAGCCCAGAAATAGACCCTCAACTCTATGGTCAACTAATCTTCAACAGAGCAGGAAAGAATGTCCAATGGAAAAAAGACAGCCTCTTCAATAAATGGTGCTGGGACAGCCACATGCAGAAAAATGAAATTGGACCATTTCCTTACACCACACACAAAAATAGACTCAAAATGGATGAAGGACCTCAATGTGAGAAAGGAATCCATCAAAATTCTTGAGGAGAACACAGGCAGCAACCTCTTCGACCTCAGCCACAGCAACATCTTCCTAGGAACAACGCCAAAGGCATGGGAAGCAAGGGCAAAAATGAACTATTGGGATTTCATCAAAAATTAACTATTGGGATTTCATCAAAAGCTTTTGCACAGCAAAGGAAACAGTTAACAAAATCAAAAGACAACTGACAGAATGGGAGATGATATTTGCAAACGACATATCAGATAAAGGACTAGTGTCCAGAATCTATAAAGAACTTAGCAAACTCAACACCCAAAGAACAAATAATCCAATCAAGAAATGGGCAGAGGACATGAACAGACATTTCTGCAAAGAAGACCTCCAGATGGCCAACAGACACATGAAAAAGTGCTCCATATCACTCGGCATCAGGGAAATACAAATCAAAACCACAATGAGATATCATCTCACACCAGTCAGAATGGCTAAAATCAACAAGTCAGGAAATGACAGATGATGGCGAGGATGCAGAGAAATGGGAACCCTCCTACACTGTTGGTGGGAATGCAAGCTGGTGCAGCCACCCTGGAAAACAGCCTGGAGGTTCCTCAAAATGTTGAAAATAGAACTGCCCTATGACCCAGCAATTGCACTACTGGGTATTTACCCTAAAGATACAAATGTAGTGATCCAAAGGGGCACATGCACCTGAATGTTTATAGCAGCAATGTCCACAATAGCCAAACTATGGAAAGAACCTAGATGTCCATCAACAGATGAATGGATAAAGAAGAGGTGGTATATATACACAATGGAATACTATGCAGCCATCAAAAGAAATGAAATCTTGCCATTTGCAACAACATGGATGTAACTAGAGTGTATCATGCTTAGTGAAATAAGTCAAGCAGAGAAAGACACAAAAACATATGATCTCCCTGATATGAGGAAGTGGTGATGCAACATGGGGGCTTAAGTGGGTAGGAGAAGAATCAATGAAACAAAATGGGATTGGGAGGAAGACAAACCATAAGTGACTCTTAATCTTACAAAACAAACTGAGGGTTGCTGGGGGGAGGGGGGTTGGGAGAAAGGGGAGTGGGATTATGGACATTGGGGAGGGTATGTGCTTTGGTGAGTGCTGTGAAGTGTGTAAACCTGGCGATTCACAGACCTGTACCCCTGGGGATAAAAATACTTGTTTATAAAAAAATAATAAACAAACAAACAAACAAAAAAACAAAATCCCTTTTAAATAATAACTTGGAGAATAGCATATTTGTGGGAACATCTTTTCCAGTGCTTTCCTTTCCAAGCAATTTCCTTTTCCCAAATATTTTATAGCTTCATATTTCCCTAACAAGAAGCCTCTTAGCCACTTCTCATGGCACCTTATTATAGGAATTTCAGTTGTTTTCCCAAGAATTTTTTTCACTTCCTTTCTTTGTGTACCCACACTCCAAATGTTTTCTATTATTGAGTAGGAAACTATCACAAACTTACTGATTTAAGACAACACTCATTTATTATCTCATCCTTCAGTAGGTCAAAAATCTGGTAGTTTTGCTGGGTTCTCTGTTCAGAGTCTGACAATCTTGAGATGCTGGCTGAGCTGGCTCAGGGTCCTCTTCTAAATTCATGTGGTGTTTGAATAATTAATTGCCTCACTGTAAAGTTCATGAAAGCAGTTCACACAGCCAGTGGGAGAGTACATCTCCGAGTTTGAATCTCCCTTTGAAGAGATCACCTGATTAGGTCAGACTCACCCAGGATATTTTCTTTTTGATTAACTCAGTTGACTTAGAGGGTTTAATTACATATACAAATTTTCTTTTCTATTTTTTTTCTTTTTTTGCTAAAGAAAGTAATATATCTGTGGGAATGATATACCCTCGCATTTACAGGTTCTGACACACTCCTAGGAGCATATTCCTGTATTGCACATAGTATGTATATCAGGATATAGGGATGATGGAGACTATCTTATAATTCTATCTACCCCAAGAGCCAAAAAAACCTACTTGCTTTTACATAATTGATGTCTGACACGTTTTCTTAATACTTTTATTTGTGTGGTTATTTCTGTCTGGAATAATCGCTTTTCCTGAAAGTTATATGTATAAATATTATACAGTTTTTAATTCAGCATTTAGCAAAATACCATTTCTTTGAAGAAACTGCTGCTTCAAGTAGTTCAGTGTTTTTGAACTACATATTGATTTTTATTGTGCTATAAATGTTTAATGAATCAACACCTAGGATTAAACAAAAAGAAATATGATAGAGTAGAAAATATTAGAGGGTATTACATAGAATAAAAATAAAATATTGTCCTGTGACACATTTGCTTCAGATATATACACAAAGTGTAAAATGAATTTATTACCGTGGCTGAGGTAAAAAGAAGTTTGAGAAACACTACTGCAGCAAATCTCGAATGCCATCTGTCATTTTCTGCTTTAAATTATAGTATCTCTATTTCATACCTGTCCTATATTACTCATTCCTCCAAGGAGAAACCATATCTCATTTTATCTTTGTATCTCCTGTAAGAGCTAATGCAATGCCTTGTACATAGTATGAATTCGGTAAAAATTGTGCATCAAATGAAAATAAAGTTTGTTTTGTATTTTCAATTTTGTTTTCAAATATCAAGTTAAATATAAATCTTTTCTTCTTCAAGTTTCCTGATTCTATATAAAAATTCTATATTTTGTGAACACAAAGAAAACTTGGATAATAATCATAATAATTTTTTAGGTGTTGGCAATGTATAGACATCTAAGTGGTTGACTAATAGTTTTCCTTTATTAAATTATTGGCTTTCTGGAAAAAATACAGTTTAATTCAATAAATATTTATTAAATGTTAATGAATTCTGCATACCAGAGATATAATAGAGTATAGTAAGATAGGTCCCTTGACCTTGGGGAGTCTGCACGCTACTGAGAGAGGAGACCAACACGTAAATGGAAGGATTACATTGTGAATGTCATTATCAAAGGCAGAGTTCTGTTATAGAGCCTGTACTGTGGGGCCTACTGTGGAGTGGCAGTCAACAAACTCTTCTCTGAAAAAGAGACTATCAGGAATTTAAGAACTTGGAAATTGTGAGATATTTTAATTCAGGACCAGAATATATAACATTCACAGGTAGTTTACTTTGAAATCATGTGATGTTTTGATAGAAAATATTAATTAGTCCCTAGATGTTCTCATATTATTCAATGGTTTATAGAAGTATTCAACACATACTACCTTATGGTATGCAAATTTTTGTGTTGATGCATTTTTGAAGAACCAAAATGTATTTAGCCCTGACATAAAAATTCAAAATTCTTTTTCTATATACATGTCTCTTCCCATATTTATATACATACATATATATAAAGTTTAAGCTATATTAGTTCATCTTTCAATGATTGACTAATATTTAAAAACATTAATAAAAGGTCTATGTGATTTTTTTCCTATGTATTTAACAATATAAGCATAATTATATTTTATTTAACTGACGTCAGCTATTTGGTCTAAATAGTTTTAATTTGGAAGGCACAAACTCAGTCAGTGTTCTGCTTTTATACTGTACTTGGTTCTTTGTGTTCTAACTTCAAGTATACTATTATCAAAAATCCAGAAATAGCAAAATTAAAGCTACCAAATCAATAAATAGTATTCACTTAGTTAAAGCTTATTCTGCATAAGAATAGTTCACAAACTGGGAGCTTTCAAATTCAAAACTGATGTGAATCCGTCTTGATCATCTCATACCACTTTCAGGAAGATGACTGAAATTTCTTTTGAAATTGGCAGGTGCATTTAAAAGAAATAACCTAAGTTAAGTTTCACTTGGTTCATGAAATAAGCTAGATTTAGTTTTGCTTATGTGATGAAAATGCCTTTGCTCACTTTATTCTCAAGTCCCATCTGTGTCTTTAATTTAACATGTGCCTAGGGAGGCATAGTTAATAAAAATATTCCTTAAAACCTGCATTTTAAAAAATAAATACTTCGATATTAGTGAATATATATTTTTCAGACATATCTTTTGCCATAGAATATTCAGTAACTTAAAGATTACATTCTCAACTCCTTTTCTCTTATTTTTTCCTCAAGTAAAAGTTGTCCTCACTGAAGTAATAACTCCAAATCAGAAATTCCAAATATTCAGAAATGACAACAAACATGTTACACTGTTCAAAAACAGACACTTCCACCCCTGGTTAGAATGCCCAGGAGAATACTTTCTCAGTATGCATTAAAGTATGTTTTCTTAAGATTTTATTTAAATTCCAGTTAGTTAACATATTAGTTTCAGGTGTACAATACAGTGATTCAGCACTTCCATACATCACCTTGTGCTCATCACTCCTTAATCCCCATCACCCGTTTTGCCCATCCCTACCCGCCCCCAATCCTGTCACCACACCTCCACTCCAGTAACCATCACTTCATTTTTTGTAGTTTAGAGTGTGTTTCTTGGTCCTCCTCTCTGTTTTTTCTTTTTTCCCTGCTGCTCATCTGTTTCTTGAATTCCACATATGAGTGAAATCATATGATATTTGTCTTTCTCTGACTTATTTCACTTAGCATAATATTCTCTAACTCCATCCACGTCCAGGCAAATGGCAAGATTTCATTCTTTTTTATGTGAGCATATATAAGGTATGTTTCTAATAAAAAGTCATTTTCAGCAGTACATGTGTGATACAACATTAATGTGCTGTTTAGTTATATACTTCTCTTATATTCTAATTTTCAATTTAAGACTAGAAGGAGTATTGGTGCATCAAGATAATTAATTTTTCGTTTGTACTGTCTTTTGGAGTTTGGAGCATGCTAGGTCCCTATTGAAAGACTGTTAATGCCTGCTGAATTAAATGCAAACAACTCAGCATCGGGATCCTCAGAACATAACTCCAGTATCCCATTTCAGCCTACTTGCCAAGAACCCCCTGCCTAGATCCTGAATTTTATCCAAACAGAATTCTTGTTCTTTTCTAAGCATGAGCCCTCAATTCCAGTGTGTGTTCCTTTGCTCTTATTCCCACCCATGATATTTCCTACCTTTGTAACTGCTTTAATTTAACCCATTTTTCAAAGTCTAGCACCAACACAGTCATTTCTGGGAAAACTCTGTATTCCTTACAAAAAATATAATCTCTTCCTCCTTCGTGTTCTCTAGCAATCTATTCTGAACTGTGTTATGGCAACTGTCATTCTGACTTGTGTTATTATTTTGTATATTTATTAGTCCTCCACCACTGGACTGTAAATTCACTGTTTCTTCATCTTTATAGCCCAAAGGTGCTCAATGAATATTCTTTTCAACAGTAGCCCTGGAAAACGTCATGATTTATATTTTGATTTGTAAGCTTTAAAATGTATTTAAAACACCGTTTCTCCTGGATTATTTAAATTTATACTTGTGCCTAAAGGAATGACTCAGATTTTATTTTGCACTATTACATTTTTAACTTTTGCCCAAAAGCTACTTGGCAGATTATCTTTGTTTCCCTTCCCTTATATTCTGTTATTATTCCTTTGCTTTAGGCAAATTTACAGAGCATTATAAAAATTACAGTAAATGATAGTACTTTCCATGTCATTATTAATTTTTTTTCTCCAATGAAACATTTAAAAAAAACATTTTATTTATTTATTTATTGGGAAGAGGAAGAGTGAGAGAGAGAGAGAGAGCACAAACAAGGGGAGTGGCAGAGGGAGAGGGAGAAGCGAGCTTCGAACTGAGCAGGGAGCCCCATGTGGGGCTCAATCCCCAACCCTGCGGTCAGGACCCCAACAAAAGGAAGATGCCCAACCAACCATGTCACCCAGGTGCCCCTCCAATGAAACATTTTTAAAACTTTTTTAAGAACACCTTTGGAGTGAATAAATACTTATTTAATAAGTCAGTAAGCTGCTGTAGTTCTAAGTAGATGTGAATTTGTATGATGTCATTTCCTTTGCATTTTAAAATTTTGTATTTTTAAAATATAAAGAATACATAAAGCTAGAGTGAATTAGTGTTTGCTGGTTTTGAATTAGTTGCCATAAAGAAGTTATGTTTCTGTCTTTCTATATAAAACAAATAAATATGCTTCAAGGTTATACTTTAATAAGATTAGATGCATCCTTATAAAATATACAAACTATTCTTTTTGTGTGAGAGAACTACATTAAGAACATTTTCTTCTAGGAAATGGGAGTAGATTGATCTACACAGCCTAAGATAGAAATTATAAAATTCATTTTCATTAATGAAACTCATCGGGGGGGGGAACTCATTCGGGGGGCTTTTATTGGGCTTTTATTTTTTATTCCATCCTAAATTTTTACCACTTTCAACTAAGTATGACTTTTGAGATTGTATATTTTATAAAGGAGTTTATAACAGCAGCCTAAATAAGATGAGGTAAGAACTGCAAAAAATTAATCGAAGTATCACTCCAAGCAAATGAAAAAAGGGCTGTCCCTATGCCTTGCTGTTTAAAGTGCCTGGTATTTTTCTGGATGAAACATAAAATTCTCCTCACCTGAAATTTTAGCTGTAGACATTAAAATAACTGCATGGAAGAATGTAATGTATTATTCTATTAAGTATATAATATTTTATATACAGGTTTTAGGTCCCACAGTGTTTCATTTTCTCAGTGACATAGGTTTGCTTATTCAGATAATAATGAGTACTTACTGGTACATTAATAGTAGCCCTAAAGCTTTATGATTTTTCGATAGAAAGAATTTGATAAATCTTTCTGACAACCAGCTGGTATTCACACACTTGAACCTGAATAAAAGGCTTTTAATAAATTATTAGACATGTTTGTAACTTGTAATTCCAATGGCATGGAAAACACATTTATTTGAATGGAAGTTTTTTCTCAGCAAAAAATCTGCATTTGAAATTAATTATCATAATTCATTACAATTTGCCTAACATTTGATGGGAAAACATTGTCTTGGAAATCCTTAGGATTATAATCTACAGAAAGCTATCTAACAATCACATTTGTTTATGGGCCATGTAAATATTCATCAACCTTTGCCAAATAGGAGACATGTAGAATATTTTTTTTTCTTTGCAGGGAATGGGGAAAGATTACACATTGATATTATTCCTTTTTCATGGTGACTCATTGATATAGAAGGATAGCTCCTGCATGGAATGTAGCAACTAGTACAGGCAAATTTTTCATAGGAACTATGAGATTTTGAGAAAACATTGCTTTATGGAATTGCTTTAAGCTATAATATAACATAATCATATAATCAATGTGCATGGTTGACACTTGGGAAATTTTGATTTAAATAAAAATTTCTGTTAGTGCTTCCACTAAACAAAACACTACAGTCTCTATTCCAGCTTCTGTTTTTCTCACTACTCTTCTAACAGTGCTCATGTCTCTACCAATCCCATCATCCCAACAGGTCTAGATATATTCCCTTGGCAGAGGATACATGACCATGAAGAAAGTCACATATAAACAGAATCTTGAATGATAAAAGGTATTGCACCTCATAACATAAAAACTTTTTCCAAATACTTTACTTGTACTTGGTGCCCAAGTCAACCATGATAAATTACTAGTATAATAATGATAATTTGCAAATATGTCTTTCCTATTAAATACTTCATCTGTACTCATTCATTGGTTGATTCATTTATTCATTTTGTATTAACTATATTTTTTGTTCCAAGGGCATGGGAAGATAGATATATAAGCAACTAATTATAAAAGAGAATAGGTTTTTTGTTTTGTTTTGTTTTGTTTTGTTTTGTTGGAGGTATACTAAAGGCTATGGTATTAAGGGACAACTGACCAGGAGAACAGGACTATCTTCATTATAGAAACACCATTTGAACAGTTGTGATTAGAAAGTAGATAAGAGAAGGGAGAAAATGACACAGGCACTACATAAGCACAGTTAAAAAAAAAATAAGACATGTTTTAGGGGATAAGTAAGAAGAATAAAGAATTAAAAGCTTTTGAGCAGGTAGAAGGAACACAGAATGTGGCTGACTTGGATGTTACCCTAAAGTAGACTCTCCTGACAGTTAGCCAGGAGCTGCTTGTGGACATCCCTGATGTCCATTGTTCATTGGATTCTTATGTTTGCAGCCAATGGCAATGATATTGACTGTGGTCTATGGAAGGTCTGGAGGCCAAGAAATAAAATTCCTGGGAAAGAATTCATGTTTATTGGAATTTTGTTTGGTTTTATCTTTTCAGTTTTGTTTTGAGTTAGGTATTTCCTTTTATGTTAAATAGATTGCAAAGTTTAATAATCCAATCAGGGTGGTCAAGTCAGGTAATCTGGGGGGAAAATGTTAAAAAAAAAAAAAAAAGCTGCAATTCAATAAGTGACATCATATACTATGACTGAAATGATGGCATAATTTAAAAAGGTAAGTAGCCAAAGAGGCTACTCTTTGTAGAGTACATAGATATGGACTAACCATGGTCCATCATAGGTGAGAAGTGTTGGGGACATAGCTATATCTGCCATACGTGCAGATATAGCTATGAGTGCCCGAGAGAAAAATTTAGTTCTAATTAGCAAGTACAAGGTGTTTACATATATCTATCAGAATATTTATTTGAAATTTGCAAACAGGCAAAAGAGGTTACTGGGTATTTTTTACTGTAGCATGGGCTTGACTTTTTTTTTTTTTTAAGATTTTATTTATTTATTTGAAGACCGAGATCACAAGTAGGCAGAGGCAGGCAAGGAGAGAGAGGAGGAAGCAGGCTCCCTGCTGAGCAGAGAGCCCTATGTGGGGCTCGATCCCAGGACCCTGAGATCATGACCTGAGCTGAAAGCAGAGGCTTTAACCCACTGAGCCACCCAGGCGTCCCTGGGCTTGACTTTTTATTTAGTGAACAGTTTTTGTATCCATAAAGGGCAGGGCAAAAGTCAGATTGTATATTTTTGTCCAGTAAAGATGTAGATAATTTCTGGGCCATGCAACAGATTAAACACCAGAGATTATGGTTTGTGGCTCCCTTAGATAGTAACCATTTTAAATATAATCCAGTCTACTAGCAATTATATCCTTTGTTTAGATGAATTGTCCATAGACACCTTGTTTGTCAAATGATCTTTGAATCATTTTAAGCATCTTACTCGTGGTCTAATTAATAAGCAGAATAAAATCTTTGAGATGACTACCTTTTACATTTGGACAAGAGTCATGATCTTTATCTTTTTTGAGGGCTATACTTGAATCTATTCTTCTAATGGAAAAGACAGTAGGCTATCATTATTTTCCATTAGGGTTATCAGATTGCTGTTTAGTTTTATTTTCTGCTCTACAAGCAAATTTTGATGATAGTTTGATACATGAATTAATGTGAGAATTCTATTTTGCTGAAAAGTGTGTTATTTCCTGCTGAGAAATTGGAGTCATACTACTTGCGATATTATTCCGTTTTTTCATGTATTAGTTTTATGACGAAGGCAAAAACTAAATTTCCCTGATTTTCCCACTTATTGGAAAAATGAAGGAAGACATGTTGCACAGCGCTGTCATCAGAATTCAAAAGGAGTATTTCACTTTGGATGTCTAGCTTGTCTGAAATAGGAATGCAACGCGTTCTAATAGTCCAGCAGTGAGTGCATGCCTTTGGCTTTTTCACGGGAAGAATTTTTGAAGATTAGTTATTTTCTTTTACATTTATTTAACATATCCATTACTCAAACATAGTCTTTTGTTGTTATTGTGGAGTTTGCAATTTTTAATTTTTTATTGGGAAATTTTCTTCCCCACCCCAGATGTTCCTATTATTCATTGCCTGTTTCTCCATTCCAGGGTTTATATACTAATTTTTTTTTTCTACCAGTATTTTTAGAAGGAGTAAACTGGCATGCTTGACTCAGCCCTGCCCTCTCTTCCTCCAGGGACTCAAGAGAGTGCAGGAAGCAAGTCTTTTCTGAGGTTTCTTTAGAGACAGATACTGTGTACAGATATTTCCCTCATTACTGGAGCAGAGTGGGAGCGCATTTGTGTCTAGGTGTGTAAATCAGTCTAAGTGTCTCGATTCAGTTAACAGATCTGTTTTGCTGCACATTCAGTTATCGCCCCATGTTTGTATGTTTGTTTATCACTCATAAAGGTGATCTCCACTGCCACTCCTGTCTTATTTCCCCATTTCAGGTCATGTGTTAGGAAGGAGTTTGCTTTTGGGGAATACTTAAGATATCCAATACTTATTTCAATTTCTCCCTTTTTCTTTAAGACATTTTCTTTGTTTTTCCTGTCCCCAACATTTCTCTCCTATGTTAGACCATGGTTAGTCTATATCTGTGTAAGGAATTCATCTTTTGTTGGGATTTACCAACTCTAAAGTAACCTAGGTGTTCCTGTACCATAATTTTATCTAGAAAGTGAACATCCTAAACCAAGTGGGTTGAAATTTATTATTCCTAACTTCTATGTATACTCAATAATGGCCAAGTATTGTCACATCAATTTACAATAAGATTTTCTCCGTTTTACTGGGGAGAAAAACAAATGAGTCATAAAGTAGTTAAGCGCTTTGTCCAAATTAACACCACTAGAGAAATCCACAAGGGTCAGAGTGGGAATCTAAACAGTTTAGCTTCAGGAACTTTTCAATTCTTAGCTGTAGTGCCTCTCAGTGTATAAGAAAATAGGAGTAAAAACAAGCTAGGGAAAAACAAAAAACAAAAACAAAAACAAAAGCTAGGGGCTTTCCTGTGATTGAGAAGATGTGTCTATCTGATACCCAACATTTACTAACTATAAAACCTTATGAAAATGTATCTCACATCTTTGAGCCTCAAGTTTTTTGTGTGTTCAGTGGAAATGTTAATACTTGTCCTGCGTTTTTGCCAGACTTATTGGAAAAGTAAAATGAAAAAAAAATTATTTGATTTCTTATATAGTGCCTTGTTCCAGAAAGAACTGATCACACTGTGAGCATGTATATGGAAGCTCTTTTTAAATGTTAAACAACTGAGTGCAGTCATATTGTTTATAATTGCAAACCCAGCAGAGATGAACACATGTCTGCTCCAAGAAAAGGAACTCTGTTCTGTTATGGCAAGTCTTTCAACCGCTGGAAGAGGAATATTTTATGGAAGTACACCCATCATGGTGGCGAGAGAGAGTGGAGATTTCTAATGCATTGATTGTCACCAAGCCTTTTGGCATCATCGTGATCCAGAAGGCATGGCTGAATAAAAGTAAACATATGGCTTCAGAATTTTGAAAGATGGAAGCTGAAAACTGCACCATGGACGAGGGAAAGATATATAAACAATCATATAATTTGTGGAGGAGTAAGATAAAGCCTTGTTTAAGGACAGAAAACCAAAATTTGTGCAGCAGATATGAGATAGAAAGTGCTGAGAGATTCTAATAAAAAAAAAAAAAAGAAAGAAAAAAAGAAAGAAAAGAATAATTTAAAACTGCTGTTTTTAAAAGCTACATAGCTTTCTGGACATTTCTCCCAAACTGCTGTGTTTTCCTCTACAGTTAATGTGCAGAAATGCTTAGAGTTCAACAACACGTGTAAAAAATTATTGTCAGGGAATAAATGACCCATTTGTATTCAAATCACTGATGTTAGTAATGTACAAAGTAAGTGAATCATACCAGCTAGTGGGTACTTGGAAACCAATTTAGCCACAAGTATTACAATATAGGGAATGCATGTTAGTTTTAAAAGCACAGAAAAGGGTATGATTCTGGCAATTAATATTCTATTGTGATGTACTGCAATATTATATCAGAATAAAAAATGGAATGAAGTCAGGAGGCATTTCCCTATATTTTTAGAATATATGTCAGAATGCAGTTATACACATAATTGTACATTTTTAGATGAAAATATTTCAAACTAATTTAATTGAGATAAGATTAAAATGGAGTAATAAAAATATGAGTAGTAACCTGAGAATTTTAAATTTTGCCACTAGTCAGGAGGAAAACTTTGGTCAAAAACTTTGGTCACTGAAAAAAAAAAAAAACTTTAGTCATGAAAATCATGGGCTTTTGAGTAAACAGCCTTGATCTTCCACCATTTCATAGTGATGGGCTCTTATGTAAATTTCCAAAATCACCCATGCCTCAGTTTCTGTATCTGTAATATTAACATCAATTAATAGAAATCACAGGTCTTCAAGACTAAATGAGAATTATGTGAATGGAACAAACAGTATGGTGTCTGGGTCATCATAAAATTTAACAGAGTAGTATGTATTATTTGATGGTATGTATTCTTTTAGTTATTTTGAATGTTTATTGATATATTTTGATATTTCTCTTTTTGGGGATTAGATTGTCATAATGAAGACCTGACATCTCTTTACAAAGAGAAAGAAAACTAAAAACCAGGTAATAATAAATCTGTTGAAGCAAAGGAATTGTAATAGGCTCACTTTTCTAGCATGCATAGAAAATGATACATAAATGTTTTCATGAGATATGTTTATATGAGAATGGAAGGAAACTGAAAATTTTGTAACATCTACTACGTGTCAGAGACCCTATTTGGTACTTCGTTTCCAGTAATACTGTGAGATTTGTATTATTATCCCCATTTTATAGAAAGAAATCATACATGGGATATTTAGTGAAGTTGGTCTCCCAACAGTATTAGAGGCAGGATGATTGGTAAGAATATGAATTCTAGAGTCATTCTGCTTGGACCCAATTCAGGTGCAATACCATTAAATGTAATAATATATTTAGAGCCCCTGTGACAAAAGTAGACACTTAATGAAAAATAGCTATTGTTATTACTATATTATTATGCTTATACATTTTAAACCTTACTGCTGAAAGAATTAGACTCCCAGCCTTCACTTACAATAGCATTAAAGTAGCTGCCTATTTGATGTTGCTTGTGATCCAAAGGAATTTTCCATCTATGGGTGATGTTCAACAGGTACTGTTCAGGGTGGCCTGCCTTGTTCTGACCAATCTGGTTGTGTACTTCAAACCACTTGACATTTGGATTGTGTAAGCAATACCATTATGTGCTGTGAATGGTGTTTGAGGGACATTGACTTGGTATTTCTCTTCTGTTCTTCTCTTACACAAGCAGCTGTGTTCTAGTAATAAAGAAGATACAATAGACCATGTGTATGACCATGAAGGGGAGCACAAATGAGATCATACATGAGAAAATTGACAATATACAAAAAAAATGTTTTTAAGAATGAAAACAAGCCCTGCTTTGAAATTATAGTAACAGGTTACACAAAGATATAGATGAGTGATTTCTCCTTTCTCTGGTTGTAAATCAGATGTTTCCAGGAGCGGCCAAGACAAGAACAGCTATTGTAACCCATCTGATGGTCAAAACAAACAAACAAACAAACAAACAAACAAAAGTATTCACTGCGATATAAAGCCCTAGATGAGAAAGTCATCTTAAGCAAATATATATGACAAATATGTCAGTGTATTGTGTATATTTTTTGTTTTAATTTTATTTATTTAATGTGGCTTTAAAAAAAAAATTCTTTTCAGTGTTCCAGAATTCATTGTTTATGCACCACACCCAGTGCTCCATGCAATATGTGTCCTCCTTAATACCCACCACCAGGCTCACCCCCGCACCTCCCTCCCCTCCCAAACCCTCAGTTTGTTTATTATATTTTTTCTAATTCTCACCAAATAAAATGGTAATACCATAAAAAACCCCTGCCTGTATAAATGTGACTTGAAATTTTGACATGGGTTAAAGAATAACCAGGCAACTACAGAGGAATCCTCACTTAATTGTGTAAAACCCTTCAATAGAAGTCTAATAGGAAGGGAGGAGAATTCATCCAAATGAAATTAATATGTATAATTTAATTTTACAACCATCTTTAATTTGAAAATCCCTAAATGCTTGCTTAGCAAGTACATGTTCTTCCGTATATTTAATAAGCTATGGTTCTGTAACAATTTCATATTAATTGATCTACTTGGTCTGGAGGAGAGTCAATATAGGAACATAGGGATACAGAAACGTTTTCATTTCCTGGTTATTTTAACATTATTTCTTAGTAATCTTAGCATCTCTTATTTAATCATTTAAACTCCAGAGCTACAAGATTTTTTAAGTTATTAAGACAATTCTACAGAAATTCTCTTTAAAAATTAGATCAATACACGGAAAATCCCAACATTTCACAAAATTTATGTAATTGCATTTGTATAAGTATACAAACATGCACATGCAAACAAAGGAAACATGTACATAATTTCACTTGTTTCTCATAGAAATTGCATACTATTAAGATATATTAGAAATAGAAAATAGTAAATAGACATACTCTTGATGACAGTATGTGCTTCTTTTTTTTTTTAATTTCTTTTCAGTGTAACAGAATTAATTGTTTATGTACCACACCCAGTTCTCCATGCAATACATGCCCTCCATAATACCCACCACCAGGCTCACCCAACCCCCCACCCCTCACCTCTTCAAAACCCTCAGATTGTGCTTCTTACTATTTTTTCAATATACATAGGTGAGTTGATTGATATTCATATTTCCTCTGTTGACTGATACAGCACAGGAAATCACCATCTCATTTTTGTAAACCTGTTTTAAAATTTAAAAAGTGCCACAGAGTCATATAAGAAAAAGTCATGAAATATTTGTTAATGTGAAAAGTTTCATGATGTTGCAAATCAAGCTTAGAATTGCTGATTGAGTTTCTTTAGTAGTCAAGTAATTTCTTAGTAAATAACATTCATAAAAGAATATTCATGAGCTCAAAGTGCCAATTTAAACTCCAGGAGAATATGTAACCAAGCTGTATTTTTATTGTAAATAGGTTATAGGTTCTTTTTAATGTCATAAATCATTACCACTAACATATACATTTGAAGATCCACCCTGAGTCATCCACTTACAGGTTTTTGGTCAAAGGTAAAATGAAAATAATAGGTAACACATTTCAACATGAGACATCTGCTTATGGAAATTTTAATATACTTTCAAATATAATATACCTTGTTCAATGTCATTGGAGAATGCATGACTTACTGTTTATTTTCAACTTTTTCTTAAAGTATCAGAGTGTATGCATCAGTCTGTATGGGTAGTATGGGTTAGTATTTCTAGATCTGAACACTGCTTAGCAAACCATGATGAGAAATATTTCTCTTCTCTCCTTTGTTCCCTCCCTTCTTTTTCTTGTTTCCTTTGTCAAAGCAAATTAATTGGTACAAAAATCTCTCCTTTGGTGGATCATGAACTCTAAGTAAATTACATTATGAGTTAGGAGGTAATAAATGCTCTAAGAGAGAAAAAAAAAATGGTAGGATATAGGAGACTGACAGTTCTGGAGATGAGGGTGAGGTTGAGATTTTAAATGCCGGTTCGGCTAGGTATCATTGAGAAGATGTAACATGGGCAAAGAACAGAAAAGATGAATGATTTAACCAAGAAGATATAGAGAAGAGGAGTTTTCCAAACAAAGAAAACAACCCTAACTAAGACCCAGCAATAGGTCTTATGTTTTGTAATCTAGGAATATTGAGACGCTTTTGCTGGACGAATGAAAAGAATAGCAAGAAATGATGTCACAGGGACAATGAGGTTTCAGGTGATCTATGACAGGAGTCAGTGAACAACCATCCATGAGATAAATCTGGCTTGTGCGCACTCTCTTTGGAAATAAAGTTTATTGAAACACAGGACACACCAATTTGATTACATATTGTCTGTGGCTGCATTTGTGTTACAGCAGTGGCAGAGTTGAGAAGTTGGGACAGAGACTTGCAAAACCTAAAATATTTACTGTCTGGTCTTTTACAGGGAAAAAAAAAAAAAACGTTTGTCAATCCTGGTTCTGTGAGCATTGTAAAGATTTTCATGTATTGTCACTCTGACAAAACTGTTCAATGTGAGATCAATGCACATAAAATTAAAAAGTTAAAAATACCTCAATATAATCAGTAAATCAGAACATATCTCAACCAATATCAGAATTTCTACCTTCACTGGTTCTTTGCTATTTTTAAATATACTCACAGTTCCCGGGTTTCGGCACCCAATGTCAGGCTCTCCCTGCCCGCAGAGATGACGCAACACCAACACACACACAGGTCGATGCACAAGCTCTTGTTTATTCCCTGGTCGATCTTTCTCCTTCCCTTCTTTCCCCTTCCCCTGTGGGAAAGTTCCCTTGCCTTATATAGGGCATAACAGCCAATCACAGATGTGTTCACGTGAACAGGAGGTATGTGGGGCTCATAGGGAGTGGTGGCATACGGTGTTCATGTGACGAGCAGGAGGTCACGTGTGGCCAGGGCGGATGTTTTTTTTTAGGTTGTCTGTGCTGCTCGGGCTATGTAGCCAGCGCCATTTTAGGGGCACCACCCTGACAATGTATTTTCTGAAGGAAATGAGGAGCTTTGGGGGGTTTTTGAGTTCTGCTGTCACATAATCCGGTAATGTTTAAAATAATTATTTTGGCTTCTGCTTTGGGAATAAAATAGAAAGGGACAAGAATGGAAGGAAACATGTGAGGAGCTAACTCTGAAACCCAGATAAGAGATTATGGCAGCTCAAACAGCACAGTAGTTGTGGCAGTTCTGAGAGAAAACCTAAGCTACCTTGAGCAGTCTTTAAGGACAGCGCTGGTTAGGGCTCAAAAGCAAATAGGGAACATGTTAACAATTTGCAATAGATATTAACACAGCCTTCTGGTTCTAATACTACTGCGCTATCCTGCAGCCACCTAGAAGACTGTGTATGACCAAGTAAAGGCACCAGCATCAATCATAGGTATTATATATCCTTCATATAAGTGTCTCATTTTAATGAAAATTTACTTGAAATTTATTATGAAATGTATCAGTCACACCAAACAATGTCTAAAACACATACAACACACGTATAAGCTAATTTTAAGAATATAAATATCCATATACATATTTGAGTATAATATTCTACATCACATCTCGTAATGTATCGTAATTTATGTAAATATAAATAAATGTACATGGTTTAGCTTTTCAGTTTTTTAAAAATTTCTGCAGATAGAACTATGCTCATTTTAGATTCTTACTTCATTTGTCTAACAGCCCGTATTTATTGTTTCTCTAACTTTTGCTAGATAAATTCCTACATCTTTTTACTGAAACGTATGACTCAGAAGATACCTGACTCAATGTATCAGTAATTGAATATAGAAGTCAAAGTGACAATTATATATAATATACATTATAGTATTTTATATAATATAAATATATAAGTATATATTTATATATAGTACATGTAACTATATAATTATTTAATGTATTTATAAATATTTAATATTTATGTAAATATAAATAAAACATTATCTATTATATATGTTTATTAGGAATATTTAAGAAATATAGGAAAGTTTGTGTATTCTAAGAGAAATAATTTCCTTTATGGTCATTTAAATATTTCCATAAGAATTTATAATGATTTTATCAACATGTACAGTTATTCTTCTATGAACTATGTCATATTAAAAAGTGGAATCAAACTTTTTTTTTAACATACTTGATGACTTCTTACAATATGATTGGCCTTCATAAGAATCAAAATGCCCTTGAATCTTGACATAGTCTGCATTTCAGGTTGTATTTTTCAAGATAAGAAGTTCTGTCAGCTTACCGTTTTTATCAACTGATATTTTGACAGACTTGAGATTTGAAGTTGAATCTATTGCAACACTTTTAATGATCTAACATAAATTGTTATGATATATCATTATGATAAAATAAAAACAAGAAACGATCTCATTAAATTATGAAGCATTTTATGACATGTCATTAAGTGGTACTCAGGTGGCTGAATTCAGTATAGCTGTCAAGATGTGCACGTCCTACTAATACCTTATAAATGGATAAACCATAGAACAGGACTCAATAGGTGCTGTCTGCAGGCATCAGAAAAACTAAAATAGACGGTTACAAATAAGATATATCTAGGAGTTTCTTGTTACAGAATAATGAAACAGCCAACAGAAAGAATAATATATACTGCAGTCTGACTTATTCATAATAGATTTATCTGATACATTAGTGGGTTTGCAAAAACATTTCAGAGAAAGATGAGCATAGATTTTGAAGAGGTAAGATAAGGAGACGTGAATGCAGTAGGCAGAGAAACCATGTTTTGCCAGATTTTGGACAAAATTAAGTATTATTCTTATTCATGGCTCAAATGTGATTTATTTCCCAAAGGTTAAAAAGAGAAGATAACTGATTAAAGTTTTCCTTCTGCCACTGTTTAATTTTAATCTTATGTTGGAATCTCCTTGCACACAAGTAGCCATCTCTTTTGAGGTTATAAAAATCAATTGCATGAAAGTAAAATACTATCTCTGAACATTAAAAAGGTAAAATATTTAAGAAAAATGTGTTCATGCCTACATGATAAGTTGTCTTTTGATACCAGATTCTAAAGGAGCAAATGATGTCCATCACTAATGGGTTTCTTGCTTCTAGGTATATTTCAACAATGTGGAGTCCTTCAGACTGGATACCTATAAATTCATACACTTGACTTTGTTAACTTTCACAGAGCCATCTTAGAATTCACCTTAAATAAGGACACATATATCAGAACTTTATCAGAAAACTATTCTACCATAATAAGAGATATCACTTGAAAGCTTTCCAAAATGATAATTAGTGAAGAGAAGACACATAAAACTGTCTGAGTGCGAGAGTTATTGGCACTGATGCTCCTTGTCAAAATGTGAATGCTATTTATCTGCAGATATTAATTATGTATGGCTTTTTTCAAGTAGGCTAATAGATAATTTTCATTGGCTATCTCTTGTAACAGAGCTCAAGAACCATCATAATGAATGGGCCACCGGCTCTGAGAGTATTTGCATTTCAGGTGCGACAAGGTTACCTTAAGATCTTAACAGTATGGCATATTTGACACTTGACATGAAATTATTCTCAGTGGATACATTTTGCAAATGTATTTCTGGTTCTATCAGTACTACAGCTCTATAATATATTAGGCTCTAGTAGAACACATTTTTTTTTGATACTTTAACTATTATATGTTCAAAAGACATAATAATCTTTCATGCATTATTTGTTAAATTAGTCATTTTAGTCAAATTATAAGCATTCCATTTTGGAAAAGTGATTTTATATACATTTTTTGAACAAAATGCTTTTGTAAGTATTATAGCTTTAGAAATTAACATTCTTCTTAGAGGGGGATTTTATAGAAGGCAAATGAGAGAGAGATGTGTGTATGAGATGACAATTTTTAATGGCCAATACATTTGAATTATAGTTAGGTCCTTTTAAAACTCTGTAGCTTAATATTATTATGAAGATAACCATAAGATTACTAAAAGGAGCTTACAACATGGCCCGTTATCACTTTAGCCAAAGTGGTTATCACTTTAACTAAATATATCACTTAATCAGATAAATTTTATTTAAATGAAATGGAGTTTATTTGAGTACTACATACACACACACTTTACATAAAATGAATTCTTGTGCCTCAAACACAAGTTCAGATGTTGGAATTAAAAATACTTAGATAACTAATTTTGCAAAGTGGCTTCCAATTGTTCTCGTTCTCTCTCTATTTCTCTTGGAGGGGAATGATCTGAATGTTGTGCTTTGATAGTCATTATTCAGTGTGTCTAATTATGCAAGCAGCTGCAAGGTATGGGTATTATACATATGCTGTTTGTGTGTGACAGAGGCAGTGACTTAAAGAACACATCATTACCCAGTTCAACAGTAGAAGTGTTAGTGTTCATAACAGAACTATGTAAAAAATATAAATATTGCATAAAAACAAGGACCTCCCTAGGTTCTGTAAATGGATATATCCTAAAAAACAATCTGATTCCCTTAAGCATATTTAGACTATAGCTACTTTTAAAGTCACCTGCTTTGGAGTCTGAGACCAACATAGAATTTGTAGTTGCTAGAATAGGAATTAAATGAGAAAATAAAAATATCTTCTTTTAAAACATTTTACTTATTTACTTGAGAGAGAAAATGAGTAGGGGGAAATGGCAGAGGGAGAGGCAGAATGAGGCTCCCTGGGAGCCTGACGTGGGGCTCGGTCCCAGGATTCTTGGATCATGACCCAAGCTGAAGGCAGATGCTTAACTGACTGAAACACCTAGGCTCCTGAAAGCAAAAATATCCATCTCTATGTAGATGTACATTTTGTGAGCAGATAATAACTCAGATTTCTCTTGTGTTACTGTATTTTTAGAAAGATCATTTTATCTTTGTAAATCCTGAAGATCTCTAATATAAGTCGCTTTCCATGGAATAAAATTATACAGTATCAAGTTATTTTAGGATATTTTATAAGATTTCAAATCTATCACAAGAGTTTTTATTAATGTGAGGGATTTTTTATATAGACTATTTTTTCTTTATCACATTCCCACTTGAATAAAAATTATTTTAAAAGTTTTTTTAATTTATTATTATTTTTTTATTTTTTTATTTTTTATTTTTTATAAACATATATTTTTATCCCCAGGGGTACAGGTCTGTGAATCACTAGGTTTACACACTTTACAGCACTCACCAAAGCACATACCCTCCCCAATGTCCATAATCCCACCCTCTTCTCCCAAACCCCCTCCCCCCAGCAATCCTCAGTTTGTTTTGTGAGATTAAGAGTCACTTATGGTTTGTCTCCCTCCCAATCCCATCTTCTTTCATTTATTCTTCTCCTACCCACTTCAGCCCCCATGTTGCATCACTACTTCCTCATATCAGGGAGACCATATGATAGTTGTCTTTCTCTGCTTGACTTATTTCACTAAGCATGATACGCTCTAGTTCCATCCATGTTGTCGCAAATGGCAAGATTTCATTTCTTTTGATGGCTGCATAGTATTCCATTGTGTATATATACCACATCTTCTTGATCCATTCATCTGTTGATGGACATCTAGGTTCTTTCCATAGTTTGGCTATTGTGGACATTGCTGCTATAAACATTTGGGTGCATGTGCCCCTTTGGATCACTACGTTTGTATCATTAGGGTAAATATCCAATAGTGCAATTGCTGGGTCATATGGAATATTATATTCCTTTAGCCTTCTAAGAAGCGCTCTGTAAGTATTACTTATTGAGTTATAAAAGTTTTGTGTGCTCAAAATAGTAAATTTAAAAATCCAGAAACATAAAGAAGGATGAGCACAAACTAATTATGCTTCTTTCAATGTGCTCCTTACGGTCTCCATTCTTTATTCTGCCATTAGCAATGTTGATAATATGACATGTGTCTTCCATAATTTGCTCATGCTAATATCAACATAGTTCCATAAATATTGCTTTTTTTGGTTATGAATTTATCATGAATATCTTTCTAGATTCATAGAAAATACCTAAATATTTGCACAGCTTCCTAATAGTTGATACAATTTATATATTGCAGTTTGTTCATTCATTCCTCTATTAATGGACATATGATATCAATAATATAGTTATGGATATTCACATATCTGTTTCTTTTCTTTTTTTTTTTTTCTTTATACACTGATGCTTTTATTTCAACAGGATCAATTAGTAGAGGCAAAGTTGCTGTGTCATGTAACCTGCTCAGCTAAGGACAATGTCCTTCTGAAGATTTCAGGAACTTATTGCCAGACCCACAGCATAGCTGAGGGCTTTCCTTCCTAATCCCTTGTCTGCAACTATGGTCTCCCAACTTTTGATAGACTAGGGTAGAATTTTTAAAAGTATTTTGCACTTATTGGAATTTCTCCAATCACCAGTTATTTTGTTTATCTTTTTATCCATTTGCTGTTTTGAGATCCAGCAGAAACCAGGAGTTAAGACTATGGATTTTCAAGACAGACCGCTTCTTGGAATCCTGGTGCCTCTGGTTCATAGTTGAGTGACCATGGGCAAGTGACTTAAGGTCTCTGTTACTCAGTTCTTACTGTGTAAACTGGGAGAACAACAGTTCCCAGCCCAGAACAGAGGTGCCTGACCACATCCAGCTTCTCCTTGCTCTCATACACTTCTTGTCCAATGACTGCTGAAACTGTCATTTGGCAGGGTCTCAGACCCACCAGCAGACTTTTGTCCCCAGAACCACAGAGGCAGTGGCTCTACAGTGGCAACAGCTCCCCTTAAACCTTTGCATGGACTTCCCCTTCATGGTCATGCTTTGCATTTCTTGGTAAGCTATGGAGAAAGAGAAAAGAGCCCTTGACATCTGGGAATTGGCTTGGAACTCACAATGGGGTCTTGGGTCCTCTCTTCAGCATAAATATTTACACAAACATCAACATCAGAAAAGGTCACTGTGACTCTGATGGATCAAAACAAAAAGGAGCCCACTCCATAATCATATTTGAATGTAAAACAAGAATATTGTTCTAATCACAAAAATTACCATGCCTTCCATATTGGTGGCTAATATGGGTGATTGTTACTTCTTGACCAATCATAGTTTTCCCACTGGACTAGTTTTCCTTCTTCCTAGATAAGATTTATTAAGATACAAATCATTGAATTACCCTTGTTTCCAGAGTAAATACCTGCATAAACGTGCCCCCAAATTAGCTAGCATAAACATAGATCTTCTAGCAATTCCTTTCTCGTACCCTCTTGCTAGGACTTTCCCCAGTGTGCAAGGAGCAATACTGCCAATTTGTTCAACCAGTGATACTTTCCTGGTAATCTTGGCTGGAAACATTAACACTGCAAATTGTTAACTCACACTGGCCTCTCAGATAAGCTGAGAAGCAATTTAGCAACTTCTGTGATTTTCAGAATCCCTCTTCTATACTTTAACTTTCCCAGCTCCTTCCATGACTATGAAGGTCTAATTTTTATAATATTACCTGCTTTGCTGACTAAACTCTGACTAATGCACTCTTAGTAGTATATATTTTGCATACTAATATTTCTCTCAATTCTAGCACATATTCTATCTATGCTTTCTTGTTATTGACTTGATTCTATATTGATATATTGTATACATGTTTGGATATATTGTGTACATGTGTGGAATCATTCTGAAACATTCTTTGGAATAATGTAATTTGTAACGAAATATCTTTCCCTCCTGTGACAACCCTTTGAATTGACACCAGCGTATTATTATGTAAGTTATTTTATCAATGTGGAACCATATCAATCACTCAAATGACTTATTTCATTCTGATTTATGTCTCTGTCCTGATGCATTTGTCAGGTCAAACTTAAAATTTTGTGATAGAGACCCCTGACTTCATTTTATTTCTATAATGGGGAGAATAATGGAAATCGTTTATAATGTGGCATAGTATGCTAGTATATGAAAGGGCTTAGTTCAGATTTTGTTTATGCTACTTCCTAGCAGTAAATGATCATGAACAAGTTAAAGGAGCTTTTTCAGTTCCAGTTTTTGCCTTTATAAAATGGAAAGAATATATGAATTGTATTGTTTTTGTTGTTGAAATAAGTACATATTGTCTACAACAATGTCTGGCACAAAGTGGGCATATCAACCAATAAAAAATTATTTGTTCAGTTATCCATATGTTCATTCAACAATAATATAGTGAGTGGCTTCTCTATGCACCATTATCAAATGCAAGAAGGAAATAGAATTGATGAAAAGAGAAATCCCCACCTCTAAAGAGTTTACATTATGGTAAGAAAAGCAGATGAAAACATTTATCGAAAAGAGAAAGAAAAAGAAGTAGGAGGAAAAAGAGGAAGGAAAATAAGTTTAATTCAGTGTGGGTCTACTTATTTCTACTATAAATGTTCAGTACTGTTATTGTTTTTAATTTTTTATTCAAGTATAATTAACATACAGTGTTACATTAGTTTTAGGTCTACAGTACAATGATTTAGTAATTCCATACTCAGTGCTTATCAAAATAAATGCACTCTTAATAGCCAGCCCACCATCCACCTCCATTCTGGTAACCACCAGTTTGTTCTGTATATTTTGGAGTATGGTTTTTTGTTTGCTTTTTTTCTTCTTTTATTGTTTTCTTTCTCAAATTCTATATATGAGTAAAATCATATAGTATTTGTCTCTCTGACTCATTTCACTTAACTTTGTACCCTTTTGATCTACCTATGTTGTTGTAATGAAAAGAATTCATTTTAATGGCTGAATAATAGTCTTTTCACGTGTGTGTGTGTGTGTGTGTGTGTGTGTGTGTGTGTGTGTGTGACATCTTTTTTATCCATTTATCAATGGATGTACACTTGGGTTGCTTCCATATCTTGGCTATTGTAAATATCCTGAAATAAATATAAGGGTACATATGTCTTTTTGAATTAGTGGTTTTGTTTACTTTGGGTAAGTGCCCAATAGTGCGATTACTCAATCATTTGGTATCTTTATTTTTAATCTTTTGAGGACCCTCCAAACCTTCCAAAGTGGCCACACCAGTTTGCCTTCCCACCAACAGTGCAGGAGGGTTCTTTTTTTCCTACATCCTCGCCAAAGCTTACTATTTTTTGTGTTATTCATTTTAGCCATTCTGACAGGTGTAAGGTCAAATTTCACTGTGGTTTTGGTTTGCATTTCCATGATGATTAGCGATGTTAAAACATCTTTTCATCTGTCTGTTGGTTATCTCTATGTCTTCTCTGGGGGAAAAAGAATGTCTATTCAGGTCCTCTGCCCATTTTTTAATTAGATTGCTTTGGGGTTATTGCATTGCCTGAGTCATGCATATATTTTGAATATTAACTCCTTTTTAATATATAATTTGCAAATATCTGCACCCCATTCAGTAGGTTGCTTTATTTTTTTGTTGATGGTTTCCTTTGCTGTGCAAAAGCTTTTCATTTTGGTATAGTCTCAATAGTTTAATTTTGCTTTTGTTTTCCTTGCCTGAGAAGAAATATCTAGAAAAATATTTCTATAGCTGTTTCTATAGTCAAAGAAAATACTGCCTGTATTCTCTTCTAGAGTTTACTGGCTTCAGGTCTCACAGTTAGATCTTTAATCCCTTTTGAGTTTATTTTTGTGTATGGTCTAAGTACAAGTTTCATTCCTTTGCAGGTAACTATCCAGTTTTTCCAATACTTTTTGTGGAAGAGACTCTTTTCCACCTTATATATTCTTGCCGTCTTTGTTGTACATTAATTGACTGTAAAAGCATGGGTTCATCTCTGGGCTCTCTATCCTGTTCTGTTGATCCATATGTCTGTTTTTGTGCCAGTACCATACAGTTTTGATTACTATAGGTCTGTAGTGTATCTTGAAATCTGAGATAGTGATACCTCCAGTTTTGTTCTCGTTTTTCAAGATTGCTTTGGCTTTGGGGTTTTTGTGTGGCTATGTTTCCATACAAAGTTTAGTATTACTTGTTCTACCTCTGTGAACAAATTTGATAGGAATAGCATGAAATTTATAGATTGCCTTGGGTAGTATGGGCATTTTAACAATATTAAATATAATACTTTCCTCAATATCTTATGACTTCATGTTTCCCATGTTTAGGGAAAAAACAGACCATTTATTTTTTTACTTTGTCTTTCCAATTTTCAAATTATTAACACTGTTTCAATTTTTTGGCTTTTATTAATTTCTTAAGTATTACTGCCTCTGACTAATGAATTTATGTGCTAAATATTGGAAATTTTAGGATAGAATAGAGGCTAAGTTATAGAAGACATAAAATTAAGATTGTTAACAGAAAATGTGTGTATCTGTATCTGTGTCCAATACTGTGTTATAAGTAAATAATTTATTTTCATAAATGAGACCCAGAAGAATGTATTCTTCTTTAGTCATTGATCCTAACATTTTGAGTGGCTTTGCTGTTACAAAGATATTTTGACCTCTTCCTGTTTTTTCTATATCTTTTTTCGAATTTAGTATCTATATTCACTTGTGATTCATATTACATTTTCCAAGAATAGGGTTTATGTACTGTATGTACAGACAATAGAATCTGAAACACTAAGGCTCACACACACAGAAAGCAGAAATAATGGCTTTACTTAGGTTCTGCTGGTGTTGCTCTGACCAAAATTACCTTTTTAAATGAATCTTCTTCATATGAATATTTAGTCAAAACATCAATTTAGACTGAGAACAGTCATAGGATTCTGCAAAACATCATCTCTTATGGTTAATTGCCTATGTACTATATTTCAGTGCATTTGGGAAATCATTATTGCAGGCACATTTGATAAATCATAAAGATGATTTTCTAATGAAAGCTAACTGAACAAGATTTTACTCTTATTTTAAAAGTCAGCAGCTCCCTGAGGTATAAATTTTATTAATTCATAACTGAATCACAGGGCAGTAAGACAAAAATTATAAGAGCCTGCAGACATGAATGCATTTGTTTATGAAAAACTGAACTCAGATAGTTGACACTTTAGATATCTTCTCCCCATAATTAGAGCTGTTTACAGGTATACTACAGTTATATTTTAAGAAGAAGCTTCCAGGACAGTCTTCCAAACCGTGCTTTTTAATATTTCTGAGGTCTACAAAATTTTCCTGTTTCCCAAGGAAGGACACTTGTGGCTGAGGTAGCACATGGAGATTTAATCATTCTGTGCTGGATTCCACATGCTGTGCTCCTAATCTACCTGACAGCCTGGGAATAGGTGGTATTCTCTGGAGATACAGGATGACTGCTTGTTGTATGACTAATCGGCTTGATAGTGTGTTTTGTCCTTATGGAATTAATACTGGCAAATTATAATACTATTTATGCACATCTGTTTTTTTTGAATAGTTTATTTTTAAAACATATTGTATTTATTTGAGAGAGAGAGAGAGAGAACAAATGAGCAGGGGAGAGGGGGAGAAGCACTCTCCCTGCAGAACAGGGAACCCAACGTGGGGCTGGATCCTAGGACCCTGAGATCATGACCTGAGCCAAAAGCAGATGCTTAACCAACTGAGCTACCCAGGTGCTCCTATACACTTCAGTTTTAACAGGAATATAAAAGGAAGTATTGAGGACTTGACATGTATTTCATATATAGATTGATGTTAATGCTAATTTTTATAAAAATAAAACCAAATGTCATCCCCCTGACATTGATCATTAATTAGTCTATGAAGTCGCCTCAAGAGAAAAGGTATATGTCAAAGTAATAGACTCTGATACACTTTGCTTGTCCAGTCATATGATATATTTTGTTTCTTTTTTTACCTGTTCAAATTGTACTCTTTGAAATTGTTAATAGTAATAGCAACCAGAATTTATTTTATTTCTATACATTACATATTTTATGTATCAAGGAGCTCAAAACAACTTCCTCACATATAAAATTAACTCCATTTAGTAGATGAGACTATCGAGGCTCAAGTGAGCCAAAGCCACTGAGCAAGTAAATATAAGACTTGGATGGTAACCAAGATCTAATCCCAAAGTATATACTCTTTATTATACTACATGGACAATTTATACTGAATTTTATTCACTCCTTTACTGGTGTACTGGCCTCATACAGGTAGGTTAATTTTAGCCCAAATTCTGAATCACTAAACCACAATAATAGCCCAGGAAGAGTAGTGGCTCATGGTGGGCCTTCTGCCTAAACAACACAGAGGCAGTTTTCTACTTTCGGTAGTCAAACTGTGGTCACTTTAGAATTTTATCACTGATATGTCCAAAGCATATTTGTATAGTCTTTAATACCAGCCTGTTTTGAACTTACAGGAATGATTGGGATATTTGGAATAAAAATTCATTAAAATGCCCATACTATCCAAGGCAATCTATAGGGAATAGAGGGTATGTAAAATGACATTTCACAGACAATTGGCTTAGACTAGAGTGCAAGACAGTTCTGCCATTCAGATTATCTTCTGTTTCCCTAATGCACATTTTTAAAAAGATTTTATTTCTTAGGAATCCCATACCCAATATGGGGCTCAAACCCACAACCCTGAGATCAAGAGCCGCATGCTCTACTGACTGAGTCAGCCAGGTGTCCCTCCCTAATGTACATTTGATTAAGCCCTAGAAAGAAGGGGCTATAAATATAAAGCAAAAACAACAACAACAACAACAACAAACCCAAAAAAAACAAAAACCAAACCAAAACAAAACAAAACAAAAAAACCCCAAGACAACAAAACAAAACACCTCTGTTTCATCATGCTTCCTTTGGGACAATGATACAGGTGCTGGTGTTGGTGGATATAGCAGTTTTGACAGACATTATTTTAAAATCAGCTATGGAGGGGTGCCTGGGTAGCTCAGTGGGTTAAGCCTCTGCCTTCAGCTTGGGTCATGATCCCAGAGTCCTGGGATCGAGCCCCGCATTGGGCTCTCTGCTTGGCAGGGAGCCTGCTTCCTTTCCTCTCTCTCTCTGCCTGCCTTTCTGCCTGCCTCTCTGCCTACTTGTGATTTTTGTCTGTCAAAATGAATAAAATTTTAAGAAAAATAAAAATAAAATCAGTTATGGATCTTAGAGACAGACAGAGGCCTTGAACAGTGTTCAGCAAGTTGAAATCATTGCAAAAAGACGGAGGAAGAAAGAAAGGAAGCATCAACTATCACATGTGAAGTGCACAGTTGTGATTCTGAATATAACTGAGACACTCTTGAAGTTCAAAGAGAGTTTTACAAGACCATATTCCCAACATTGGGGTTGAACCAGAGAAAAAAATGTGGTGACTCTTTTTCATACCTACATTTTTCTCTAAAAGTTGGTCTAAGAAGCAAAGATATCTGATGCATAGAGCTTAATAATCAGATGGGAATTTTTCTCATATATTTTATTAACTTATTTTGAGAAAGAGAGAGGGAAAGCACATGTGCACATGTAAGCACAGGATGGGGTGGGTAGTGGGAGAGGGAGAAGAAAAAGCAAACTCCCCACAGAGCAGGGAGCCTGGTATGGGGCTTGATCCCAGGACCCTGAGGTTTGGACTAGAGCCCAAGGCAGCCGCTCAACGGACTAAGCCACCCAGGCATCCCGGATGGGAATTTTTTAAAATAATTATTTATTTATTTGAGATGCCTATAGAGAGAGCAGAAGCAGTGGGTTAGTATCAGAGGGAAAGGGACAAACAGACCCCCCTATTGAGCCAGGAGCTGACACAGGGTTCTGGGAGGCTCCATTCCAGGACTCTAAGGTCATGACCTTGGCCATAATCTGATGCTTAACTGACTGAGCCACTCAGGCACTGCATCAGATGGGAATTTAGAGAGTTCATATTTCAACTCTCTATCATATAGAGAAGAGAACTAAATTTTTGAGTGGTGAGGTGACTTACCTAAGAACCCACAGCTAGTTATTAACAGAGACTGGGAAGAAGCAAAACCTTATCTTCCAGTCTTTTTACACTAAGCCGTGTCTTATCTCTAAAGCTCAACAGTGTATTTTGGAGCAATTAGAGTTTATGTCTCAGTGCACAGAGTTCTGAGTAAGATAGGTGTGGGTTCCATCCAAGTACTTTTTCTGCAAGGTTATGGCTCTGGGCAAATTGCAAATCTCTCTGTGCGTCAATTTCCTCATTTGGCAATATCCTAATAATGATAGTATCCACTTCAAATGGTTGTTTTAAGAATTTATTAATGATACAAGGATAGGCTCTTACTTTATAAGTACTCAGAAAGAGTACTTATTTTATTCATTTATACCATTCAGAGGTTAATTCCAAAGTAATTTTCTCCAGATGTCAACATTTTCTCATGTAGCTTTAAAGAAATTTTGGAGGAGTGCGTGGGTGACTCAGTTTAAGCAGCTGCCTTCTGCTCAGATCATGATCCCAGGGTCCTGGGATGAAACCTAGCATCAGCCTCCCTGCTCAGTGGGGTATCTGCTTCTCCCTTTTCCTCTCGCCCTTCTCCCTCCACTCCTGCTCTCTTTCTCTCTCAAAGAAGAAATAAATAAAATCTTTAAAAAAATAAATAAATACCAAAAATTTTGGAAATGAGGCATTTTCACTTTCTATATTAAGAAAAAATGATGGGGATATATCATTGATTAATTTTATCCATAAACATTTGCAAGTCTTTTTTGTGAGCCTTACATTTCAAAAAATATCCACTAGGATTAAATCCTCACAATAATGCCCTATAAAATGTCCTGATTTCACATTTAATAGTGAACTGATGGATACATTAGAGAGTCAATTCCCTAAAAATGTAGACTGATAAAGTAATAAATTATTCCTTTATCAAAGATCCATGAATATGAATATCTACAATTGTCAGAACTCTGTTGCAAAATGAAATTATTTTGCTTTTTGAACAATGAAATGATTTTAAGGAATTTGCATGACTATAAGAAAAAAAGCTTCTCAGATTTTATTTTATTGTTTAAAGATTTTATTCATTTGAGAGAAACAGCATAAGCAGGGGATTGGCAGGGGGGAGAGAGAAGTAGTCTTCCCTAGGAACAGGCACCCTGATGCAGGGCTTGATCCCAGATCCAGAGATCATGACCTTAGCTTAAGGTAAACAGAAGCTTAACCAACTGAGCCACCCAGGTGCCCTCAAATTTTATTTTAAATGCTTAGAAGAAAACATGGTTTTAAAAAAACATAGTAATTAATGTTTATGGAGCACAGTAGATGGGATTGAAAGGGAAGCTATATATTGTAAAATGCTAGTCAGTTTGCCTCCCATACATTGTTTAGAATATCTGAGGCAACTTTTATTAGATGCTATTACTGATTTATATTTTACAAATAAAGGAACAAAGGCTTAGATAGGTCAGTTGCTCAAGGTGAGAAGGTCAGTTAATCAGTTAATTGGTAGAGAATCCTATCAATTTCCTACCAAATCCCTATCTAAAGAATCTAAAACCTTCCTCAATTCATGATGTCCAATTGTGTATTCACAGTGATAATCTTACTATGGATACAGTATTGATAAAGTATGATTTTTTTATGATGCATAGATGGTTATTTATATTGACTAAATTTTAGTGAAACCAAATACTGATTTATATATTGTTGAATACTGTATTAAAATCATAAATTTTAAAATCTGAGTAAACAAGTTTCAGTTGAGATTGTCTTTATTTTGAGAATAATTTAAATTCTGTCTAATTTTTAAAAGATTTAGAAGTATCAAGTATGGAAAAATAAAACAAGGGAACATAAAACTCAGTAACAGGCTTCCTAGTATCTGAGGTGAAAGAGAAAATGGCTAATTTTGCTCATACTGCTTATTCTGAGGAAGCACAGCTTATCAGAAAAGAAAAATAAAAGGATAAGTAAAGAAAACAAGATCATCGACCTTTAAGGGAACGTTAGTAGCAGGCTCTATGTATAAGACATGCTGAACACTATAATAGAGGATACTTGTAGCATTATATGACCTTTTCTTGGGTCAACCAATTATAAGCCTTAAGACAAAATGTTAAATCCTAGTTCAGTGAAAGTGTTTCTATGAACAGAATAATAGAGTCCAGTTACCTGGCTTGCTGTCTGTCTGCCCTCTTAGAAAGGTAGAATTTTAGAGAACCTATAGAAATAAATGGTTGTAATATCCCTTAGGTCAACCCTTTTGAATATCAGTTGTCAAGCTTTGACAGCTGCCATAGGAGACCAAATTTCAAGTTGAGAACTCTGACAAGTAAGTGAAAGGTGTTCTGAGTTTTGATTGAAAGGAATCCTTGTGCTCTAGAGACCTGAGATATAGGTTGCTAAGTTCATATTTTGAAGTGAAAATCAAGCACTATGACTAAACCCAATCACTGTGCATTACTTCATGCAATAATTCCTGTTTATAGTTAAATGAGAGTCATAAAAGTCAGATCATTCATTTGTTTTAGGGATTTCAAATTTAGAATTCTGGTAAGAAACCCATTTTTACCATTTCTGTCCACGTTCACCAATTTGAAAAACAAAGTCTTCTTTATCTGTTAGCATGTATTTACTTTTTTAGTGTTTATATCACCTTAGATCTTCATATCTAATTCATAAGGCAATTTTAATATATAAATACACTTTAGAAATCAAGTACTAATTTTTTAAAAAATGCCATTTTGACTTTCCTAGAGCCAGAATCTTCATGTTATATAAAATAAATACTTCAGTGATATCAGGACACGAATCATACTATCATTGGTGTTATGTGTCTATCCTTTGTTCAATTATTTTTGGTAACACTTTCTTCAAAGGTATCATATTGTGCCTGATAGAGTTTAAGCACAGTGATAAACTATGATAGGCTGTTTTCAGGACTCTACCTAATTATGATCTCCCTTCAACTCTCTCTTGTTTTGGAAATGCATATATTGATTGATCCCGCTGAAATTCTCTAGCTAATGAGGTGAGAAGCTCATACTCAACAATGAAATGACAATCCGAGATGCAATGACACTATTTGCTGCAAAACCAGAGCTTATGAACAGTACCAATTACGTCTAGAGAGTCATTGACTGTATAAAGAGAGATGGTTCCAGACTTTAGTTTTGACATGCATCTCTATTCATGTGACTGGTTAGAACTGATGGTAATCAATTCAAATCACTTAATGTTTGAGGGTCTGCTACTAGGCAATATGAGGGGTAGAGAGATTCACTTTATCCATTCATTCAACAAATATCTATTAAGCCACCCCAGTATGCCAACTACTACTGTTCTAGGTAGATGATATTCAGCAGTCAAACAAAGTGACAAAGAGAAGCAGTGAATAATATATATAAAGATGCATTAGTTACAACCTTCTCTTAAGGAGAAGAAAAGAGAAAATATGTATGTATTAGAAGTACAGACAAGAGAAATTTCTTGAAAGCAAGAGCAAGAACTTAAGAGCCAACATTCATTGAAAGTTAAAAGCAAAATTGGAATTGATCTTGAGTCTTGTCTTAGTCTTTAAAATACTGAAAACATCTTTTTAACCTAATAATCAGAAATATCCTCTGGATAGACTGAAGAAGAAAACATCATCATCCCCAAAATGACCATTTTCATTCCCTGATTACAGTCCACAGTACTGAGGGTTATTACAAACTATGTGAAACAGAGCCTTCAAATGATGCATTTAGATAAAAACTAATTTACCAATAACCATTTGGAACATTGTCATCTTCTGGAGAAATAGTTCACAATGAATACTGATTTAAATAGAAGCTATTAGAATAAAGAAAAAATTTGCCCCTAAAATGGTACTTCTGAAAATTCTTCAGTACCTTGAAAGGATATTCTGACTTCTGTCTGTATTTCCATAACATTTGATCAGCTTCCCCCCTCAAGTCTCCCCCCCACGCCCTGCTCCCACCGGCAGTGCATGCACATGTCTGTTACTACCACTTGAGGGCGCTGCCGGAAGAGGAGGAAGAGGAGGGACTGTTGACCCTTTGTCTCTCAGGGCACTTAGCCCCATGCCTGACATTGTGCAAACCTGTATCAAAGAAATGCTGAAACAGTTTGACTTTTAATCCTAATAAAATCGATTGTTCTTGAGATCCACACAGCATCACATTCAAAAGAAGCAAAAAAATGACTGTGAAAACATTCAAAGTAACAAAAGTTTCTTTACCCAAGTATCTCTTAAGAAGGGAGGTAGTGAAATCCACTTAAAGCACTCCCTGCAGGCTCTTGCTTCTCTACCAAAGTCTCGCTCATGCAAGCAGCTGTGTATTCTCTGCCTCTCTCCCTTCCCTTTTTTCCCACTTTGCGAATTTCCGAAAAGATCCACAGAGTTCAAGCTGTTGTCATTTTTTCCCCTTTCACCTTTATAGATTTCTCTCCCTCAGTTTACCTTCACAGCCTCTCTGTCCGTTCTGACACCGTTTACATCCCTGTTCTCACCATCTCCAGCCCAGAAAGCCAGTCCAGAAAAGCCAGGTTGTGGTAATGCTGTTCCAGCAACAAAACACTCCTCCCCCTAGGCAACTGGAGAGCAAATGATTGGAAATGCTCGAAGTAGTTTTGTGTTTCTTTGTCTGATGGGTTCAGGTTTTTATCCATCTCTGTCGCAAGCAAAAGACCTGTGAGTTGAACATGTCTGCCTGTTAAACTCTTTGAGACTAAAGAAGCAGAGGCGTTTAGTAAACACAGTAGTGTTCTGGCAACTGTGGACTTCTGTGCAGGGCTGAGCAGAACTGGGTATCTGTTACACAGCACTGCCTTAAGCAAAATGTTCTGGAGTTAGCCTGTGACACAAGGAAATGACACATCACAAACATACAAAATGTAGCCACTGTTTAGGTGGGTTCCTGCTACTTTGTTTAGTATTTAGTAAAGGCTAAAACCAACATAGAACTAACAGGATGCTACAAACTTAATGATTAAGAATGTCTTTCAGGGGCTGAACAGAATTGCTCCCCCTATTTTCAGCCTCCCCTCTGTAGCCAAGCAGGAGATAAGCCTGGTTCCCTCACTGGCTGGTGCTTCCAATGGCATTGTGGCTCCTACCCCCTCTCACCTTTTCAAAGTTTTTGATTTGCTCCTTATCCTCTCTCACACACTGCCTATGTCCGGTTCTCCCCATCAATAACATGTTTTGATATTTCCTGTCTTATAAAGAAACTGCTTCATCCCAGGTTTACTCTGAACTACTGTCCCTTCTCTGTTTCCTTCACCAAAAAAAGGACTGAAAAATGTGACACATGGGGTGCCTAGGTGGCTCAGTGGGTTAAAGCCTCTGCCTTCTGCTCAGGTCATGATCCCGGGGGTCCTGGGATTGAGCCCTGCTTCCCTCAGCAGGGAGCCTGCTTCATCTTCTCTCTCTGCCTGCTTCTCTGCCTACTTGTGATCTCCATCTGTCAAGTAAATAAATAAAATCTTTTAAAGAGAAAAAAAGAAAAGAAAAATGTGACACAGTCACTTTTTAGTTCTTGGAACCACCCATCCCTTGATTTCCATGACCATGCACACTAGGTAGTTTTCTTTCTTTCCCTTTTTCTTTCTTTCTTTCTTCCTCTATTTCTTCCTTTTTTTTTTTTAAGATTTTTATTATTTATTTGACAGAGAAAGAGAGAGAGAGAGAGAGAGCACAAACGGTGATCTTCAGGCTCAGGCAAAGGGAGAAGCAGACTCCCCACTGAGCAAGGAGCCTGATGTGGGGCTCCATCCCAGGAACTTGGGATCATGAGCTGAACTGAAGGCAGATGCTTAACTGACAGAGCCACCCAAGAACCCCTGGGTGGTTTTCTTCTTATTTCATCAGAACTGGCTTCTAATTCTTCTGGGTTGGTGTCTCCTCCTTGATTCTAAGAGTTGTAATAAATCAGAGCTTTATCCTTGGCCACTTCTCTATTCTGTCCATCTACACAACATACATAGATTATATCATCTACCTAGTCCTGTGGCTTTCAACACCGTTATTGTGCAAAATGCTCTCGGAAATCCCACAGTCATAGACCGGATCTCCTCTTTGCCATTGTCACATGGGTGGACAATGTGGGTTGTCTAAATAGCATCTTAAACATGTGTTGGACAATATGGAACTCTGGATCTCCCCTCCCTCCCCCAACGGGTTCCATTCTTTTCTATCCTACTCTAAAAAAGGGCCCAACTAGCCTCTCAAGTATCCTCCTAACTCTTCTCCCTGCTCCAGCCTTTCATCTCAGCAACACGATTTCCATAAAGCAGACAAGGCAATGTTTTAAAATGTAAATCAGATCATGTCACTTCTCTGCTCTAAAAACTCCAAGGTTTTCTTTTCAAAGTTAGAAAAAAAATCCAAACTCATTATCTTGGCTTACAGGCTCTAAATCATCTATCCCCTTTACTGTGAAACTCTAGCCTGTCCCCACCCTTTGCCTAGCATACTTTTGTGACTGGGGCTTTCTTTAGATATGGTCAAAGTTGCTGAGCTGTGGTCTGTTGAGGGATTTTGCACAAGCTATTTCATCCATAGTTGGTCACATGAGCATTTTCTCAAATAAAAATATCAGTAGTAATGTTTAGATTACAAGCATCACCAGAAAGCCTCATGCATTTCAAATTACAAATATGCTTATTTACTAAGCAAGGTTGGCCGGCACATTGGCACTCGTCCTCACTCTGACCTTCCCCTGGCTGGCTCCTTGTTACATCATTCACATGCTGACTTAAATGTCATCCTTTCAAGTGGCTGCAAGAAGCCACTCAGTCATTCTCTGTTACATCACCTTTGAACATTTTTCTCTGTATAGCTCAGCACTAGGCTGAGGTTGTGTATTTGTTTATTTGTTTATCCTCTGTCTCCTCTAAGTAAATTAAAGTCTCTGTGAGAACAAAGATCTTGACCTTGTGCTTTGTTGTCTGCAGGACCTCAGCCTGGCCTAGAACAGGCACTCAGGAAGTATCATTCATTGCATTGTATGACATTCTTCACGGCACCTAGTATAGTGCTTGGCTCACATTTTAAATTTAACAACAGATTTTGAATGTTTATATTTCCCCCAGTCAAATTTTGTACCTTTATAATTCCACAGTCACTGTCCCTCAAATATTTAGATTGTGTTTCCTCCCATTGTTTTTTTTATAAAAAATAAGCTATAGGGATGGAACCCATGAGAGTTCTTTTAACAGAAATTGACAGAGAAATCTATAGCATCTTAAGGAAAAGGAGAAAAAAAAGGAAAAACAACTTCAGACAATTTATATTTTTGGAGACTATATGGTCATTGCCTCTATTTGGACAGGTATAATATATACGTAAAGATTTTTCTCCAACAGTATATGGCTGTAAGGTAATAGTAAACAAAATTAAGTAAAAAGAATGTAAGCAGTGATTCTGTGTTCCTCTGTGTAGAATCTAGATTCAGCTTTCTCCAGAGGTATTCCCCTTCGCATCACTACATTGCTCACTTGTTTCTACTTCTACTAGTAATTTTCCATTACTTTCAAGAATCACTACCTAGTGGTCAAAAATGAGAAGAGGTGTCAAACATAGGTTTTGGTGCTTACTGTTGTAGATATTATTTTTAACTGGATTCATTCTCTCTCCTGCTACACTTTAGTTTTTTTGTTTTGTTTTGTTTTGATTTTTAGCTTAAAATGTCATCAGAAATGAAGCTCATTGCATCCTAAACATTTTAACAAATAGGAACATTTCAAAGGAAACTCGTGTTTTATGCTCTGCCATGACTGCGTCATTTCTATAGCGAAGAGGCTGGAAGGAATGAACTCCAAAGAATGGCTGAGTTAATTGTCTTGAAATTTTATTTCTTTAACAAACACAGGGCTCTTCTTTCATTTTATTTTTATTTGGGGGTGTTTCCAGTAAAGTAAGGAGCATATTGGAGAAGGGCCCTAGAGCCTCTTTTTCTCTCCCTGCTTCCATCCCAGTACTCTGTTCTGGTCTTTTTAAGAGAAGGTTTTGTTTCTATGTTCCTTCTTTCTTTCTTTTTTAAATTTAAAATTCAAGGTCAAAATACCAACTTGCTTAGAAAACTTGAGTCAAATATATGATAAATAATATTTTCCTTTCTCCCAAATATGGGAGTAACTTCTTTCTTTGATCAGGTCAGCTTTTTCCTATAAAATATCAGTGATTGATGTTTAAATTACTACAATCACCTGGAAGCCTAACACATTTGCAATTCAGAATAAGCTCATTTATTAAACAAAATTGACTTACAAATTTGTTCCCCTTTTAATACTATTGTATATTAAGTGTCAGCCAACATTCAGTGAAATCCAAATGTCAAATGTCCAGTGTCTGCAAAACAACTTACTAAGTAGCCCTCAGACCAGGTCCTTCTCAACAGGAAGTGCATTTGACAGGCCTTGTTAAAAGGTGACATTGTAGCCTGAAAGGAGAGAAAGGACAAAAGCTAATGAATATGCACAGAATAGTGATAACAAGCAAATCTATGATCCAGCCCGTATGGCCAGTAATTTGCTGAGTTTTAGATCATTACATTTTTACTGAGGATAATTTTCTTAAAATATCCCTTTTAGTGAAAATACATTGCTCCAAAATAATGATTAAGGTAGCAGTTTTTTTTGTTGTTGTTGTTGTTTTGTTTTGTTTTGTTTTCCCAAGTTATCTTTTCTGAGACCAGGAAGCAGTTTTGCTAAAAGATTCAAAAACGAAGAAGAAGAAAAAAAAAAGAAACGGGAAAAAATTATACCAATGAAGTGTTTAGCCTAAGACAGTTCTTTGGCATGAAGAAAAGAGAAAGATTGTCAGTTGGTCATAATCTTCTTGTATATGCTAAAATAGTAACATTTTAACAAAATCTTTTACTTAATATATGTACAGTTGACCCTTGGACAACATGGGTTTGAACTTGAAGGGTCCACTTATATGCGGGGTTCTTTTTGTTGTTGTTGTTTTATAAACATAGTCCAATACTATAAATATACTTTCTCTTCCTTATGATTTTCTCAATAACATTTTTTCCTCTAGATTACTTTATTCTAAGAGTGTGGTATATAATAGATACAACATACCAAATATGTGTTAATTAACTCTTTATGTTATGGGTAAGGCTTCTGGTCAACAGTAGGTTATTTTTAGTTAAGTTTTGGGGAGTCAAAGGTTGCATGTGGATTTTCTACTGTGTGCGGGTGGGTGCTACTCCAACCCCCATGTTGCTCAGGGGTCTGTAGTTTAAAGGACCTTGTGTTGTTATAAATGCACACAGACACATGAGTGGGGACAGGGCCTTGTTGGAGCCAGCAGCTCTGGTTTTAGGAACACTCAAGTTTTTACTGGCAGGGCATGTGGGAATATCGCTTTTACTTCGAAGTGAATTTTGCTGCCTTTCTTATAGCCCCCATTTGGGGATGCCTTCTCTCACAAGCTAAATGGTCTTTCATTAAACTGCTATTTGACTGACATGCTCTCTCGTAGTAGACCCATGACAGGAAAATTGGGACATTGATCAGAATTTCACATTTCTCTTTTATTAATCTTTTTCTTTTAATAGGATACTCGAGAATGTTGGATTGAGTATATAAAGTTTATGTTTCGGTGATGTATCTGTGAATATTTTAAAGACTTTGAGAGTGTTTTATTATCTCAGGTAAAATGATCTATTTCAAAACATGTTATTTTAAAGATGCACATTTCTAATAAAGCAGGAGGGTCCGTGATTACTACCATTAGTTTGGGTTTGAATGAAAAGATCAATGTCTCAGCATGAGTGCCTTTTACACTGAGCCCACATGAGAATCGTTCATTGATTTATGAGCCTCGCTCCGAGTGGGGCTGGAACTACTGACATCATGACACGTATAGAGCCTCTGATTGTGACCTGCGCTCACTGAGCTGCTTGCTCTTAGACCTGAATCAGGGTCAGCTGTCTAGGGCTATGCTTTACCCACAGTTCAGGACAAGACCTCATGCCTTGTACATAAAGACGTTCTTCGTTACTTGTGCTGTCATTACCCTCTGGGAGGCGCTTATTTAATTCACAGGGTTTCTGAAACCAGCTACTCCAACGTGTGGAGTTCAGGCTCACAGTATTTCTGTGAGCCTCACTGATACTCGGAAACAGGTGCCAAGCCCAGTAACAGGATTTTAAATTGCTTAGTACTACACAACAAAAGGGAGCACGATGTCACCTTTGACTCATTCACACTGAATATAATAGTTCAATTTTACGCTAGTATTTAAGATGGCAACCCTGGGGTGTAGAACTCCTTTTGTGAGATTGAACTGAGAATCTCATTTTGTTTATGTTTTTCCTTGCTATTTAAAATGAGCCGAAGAGTGCTTTGTTAAAAATGTATTATTTCCCCATCTTTCTTGATTATTAAAAGATCATAAATATGTTGACAGTGTTCTCTACCAGGTTTGCCAACTGTTGAGAAAACTCATGCCATCTAAACGTGGTTTCAATTAATCAGTGATTTGATTTCCCTGCTTACCTTTTCATACTTTGATCAGGATTCTTTGATATGTACCCCCCCCTTTAAGTCATCGGTTCATGTACACAAAGGAGAATCTGCTTTGTAGGACACTTAATCTCTAGTTATTTTCAGTTGTAAAATTTTAACTAACGTTCTGGGAGACTGGTTGAGTTATGTTGCATTTCGAGTTCTCTAATGGAATTCTTTAAACTTGTCATTTTCAGATGATTTTTTTTTAACATTTCCAGCTGAGCAATAAAATATTTGCACCATATTGACTGCTCTGAATGTATCCCATGGCATATGTAAAAATAAAAGTCTGAATTTCAATGAGCTTAAAAATAGATTTTCATTTTCCCTCTTGTGAAAATAACAAACTCATAGTCAATGCATCTGTACTGTATTATTTTGTTTTTTCTCCCTTCTCCTTTGCATTTATTAGAGGATATAAGAAAAATTCTAAGCCCTATTTAGAAAAAAATAAATAGTGAGGCTTATAAGTTGTATGAAAGAAATCCTCAAATTAATGAAAAGACAGGAGGAAAATCCTTGGTTAATTAATTTTCAGTTGGCCACTGAACAATGTGGAGGTTGGGTCACTGATCCCCTACATGGTCAAAATTCATGTATAACTTTCAACTCTTCAAAAACTTCACTACTAATAGACTACTGCTGACTAGAGGCCTTACCCATAACATAGGCAATTAATACATATTTTGTACATTAAGTATATTCTATACTGTAGTCTCACTGTAAAGTAAGCTAGAGAAAAGAAAATCTTAAGAAAACTGTAAGGAAAGTATGGGAAAATATATTTACAGTTCTATACTGTATTTAATTGAGAGAAGCCTCTACATAAGTGGACCTGAGTAGTTCAAACCCTTGTTGTTCGAAGCTCAAGTATGTTTTTTGAAGCTAATGACTACTGGCCCATGTTTTCTTTTCGAAAAACATGATACATTTGAATTTTAAAAATTCATTTAAGGAAAAATTGACTTAAAAGTAAGGAGAACAATGCAGAAGACCTTGTTAAGTATGAAAACTAGGAATTAACTTCATAGATCACATAGCTATTATAAAATTAAAGCATTAACTACAAAAAATCTGTGTATTTCTTTGCTTTCTTTTCTTTATTTACTTAAATAAGAATGATGTGTTTTTCTGTAAGAATTTTCTTCCTATTTTTTACATGCACTTTAAAAATAATTAAATCATGCCAAGGCAGACCTGCTCCTGGGCAGCAAGGGAGGCTAGTTCTCCAGCTACCGAACACCTGGAGATTGGATAAATAATAAGAGTTTTGATAAGAGATTTGGATAAATAAGAAACATATTTCTAAATGATTTGGGAAATAGCCAAAATCAGAAGGGAGTACTGGTAATCCCCAAGATCTTCCCTCTACTTGTACTCTTTCTCCATCCATAATATACACATGCATTCATGTTTGTGCATGTACACACACACACACACACACACACAGACACACACAGGAATCTGAATGCCAATAGATAATCAAACCTGGGGCTGAAATTGCCCTGTGGCCAGCTGTCAATATAGGAAACTGAATTTTGGGTGTTAACATCTTGTGGAGGATATAAGAATGGATCTTGGCCTCATAAAATGAGAAAGATAATCTTAAATGTGCCCTCCCCATAGAACTGGGAATCTGAAAAGACAGACCTTAAATAAAAGTGTGAACTTAAACACACACACACACACGTAGAAAATATATATAAAACATATGTAAACATAATATATAATTATATCTTAAAATTATATGTAATTATAAAGTATATATTAAAAACATATTTTTTAAAGCAAATTTGAGAACCTACTGGCAAAGCAAGTCAATTGGGAAATCTTCCTAACCTCACTGAGACTCCGTGTGAGATAAAAATAAATGACCAATACCACAACAATAATAATTTCCCCTGAGAATTTGTCACAGACTCCTGGTCTCACAGTATTTTTTGATTTGAATTAATATTATCATCATGACTGTGGATATTCCAAGTTAAAAAATTAAATTAGAATGTACCTAAGGTTAGTAGCACCATCCAACCCCACTTCAATATTTCTACCAGATAGATTAGCAAAATATGAGCCCAAAAAGAAAAAAAAAAAAGCATGAAAGAAATTTTAGAGAGCTAGAGTCAAAATCATCATCAGGATAATGTTAATAGCAGTCAACACAGAGTCCCCAGAGTGCTTTAGTTGCTGGAATATTATTAAAACAGAATTTAGCATTTAAACACATAAAATTGCTTTAAAATATATATGATTAAGTAAAAAAATATGAAAGAAACAAGAGACTATTTCAAAATGAGCAGACAGATTTAGAAAACAACCAAATAGAAATGAAAAGCTTGCATAATTGTTAAAAACATAACATAATTGTTAAAAAATTGCTCAACAGAGATATCAAAAGTTCACAGAAGAGAGAATCTTCGACCAACAATATAAACCTTTAGAAAATGTGGTAAGGGAGAAAAATAGAATTAAGAAATCAAAGGTTTTGAGATATGGAGAGCAAAACAAGAAAGTGTAACAAATCTTTAAGCAGAAATCTAAATGAAGACCATAAAGAGAATGGAAGTGATAAAACATTAAAGAGATAATTACTGAGTATTTTCAGAAGTGTTGAAAATTACAATTGTTCATTTGCCAATGTAGTTACCATTTCCAGTATTTTTTCTCGTGTAGTTTGAGAATTCCATTTGGAATCATTTTCTTCTGCTGAAGGTCTTCCTTTAACTTTCTTTTTTTCTTTCTTTCTTTTTTTTTGTAACTTACATCTCATGGTCATGAATTCTTCAGCTTTTTTGTCTGAAGAGTCTTTATTTTGACTTGATTTTAATTATGTTTTCACTACTTACTTGTTGTGGGACTGTGGGCAATTTCTCTAGGATTTATTTTCTTAATGTATAACATGGAGGTAGTAATAGTACATAGTTCAAAGGATCGTCTTGAAAATGAAGTTAATTAGAGCATGTCATTCACTTATAATAATGTTTGACATGTAGTAAGATCTCGATACTGTAATAAGTAACTTGAAAAAATATCTAGCTTTGGAAATTTCGTATTAGTTTTGCTTTTTAAAAAATTTTATACTTCAGGCTTACTCTATTAGAGTAATGCAATGCAACATTTTAATCAATTCTAGTCACACATACAAAAAAGAATGTGTTGCTGGCTAGTGTTGATGAAAACTGGTTTCCAAAAAAGAAAAAAAAAAAAGGAGATTGGCTTAGGGTGTGATTGGAAACCTGATTGTCTTTTTTTTTTTTTTTTTTTTAATGCAATTACTGCTTTCTTTGCTGCAAACCGTATTTGAACGGAATCACCTTTGGCAAGAAAAAACTTCGAATCACAGGCAGCTACAAACCTGACGATTAACTGATGTTTCTCTGAATTTTTGGAACCTTGTCACATATCCTGTTGTGAATAACTCCAGGTGAAAAATGTACATGAATTACCATGTTTTGCTTTAAAAAGATGCTTCTTTTTATAGGAATAAGTGTAACTATTATCCTGTTCTTTCTTAGTTAAAACATTAATTTTTAGCTAGGCACATTTCCACTAACCTTAAAGAATTGTGTTTTTCATCCTCCATTGTAGGAGAGTGATAAAGGTCAGACTCCAAGGAAAGCATACTGTGGGATGAAGATATGCATAGGAGTTTGTTGGGGAATGTTTTCAGTATCACACCAGTGCAAAAATGAAGAGAACAGGATTGGTAAGAGTTGCAGGGCAGCCATAACCAAGGCCTTAGCCAATCCCAAGAGCAACTTTGGAGCTGGACTGGCCAAAAGTAGTACTTTGTACAATGTACTAATACATGTAGTATAAGGAACTAATTAGTTACATTGATATAAGGAACTAACTAGTTCCTTATATCAATAGTTTTTGGAAGGAAGTGGACATTATCTTTAGGCAGCTCTCTTCACACACTGACAATCATTGCATTCATGGGAGGAGAAGACAGAAGTGGATAAGAGCAAACCCAGCTGAAAGCTTGCAGCCATTAACACTCCCACAACTGCTAGGGAATGAGTGCTTCAGTTCTGGAAGGATACCGTACTATTTATGATCATCTCCCAGTTGGCACCCTATCTGTCCCCTCAGTTGCTGCTCAATCATTCTTTCAGGCTGACAATTTCTAGGAGGTACAGAATAGGATAATTGATAGGACCACAGCTGTGCTTTTTTGGCTATGAAGTAGGCCTCTGGTTCACTGAGAAGTTACAGAGAATCCAAGCTAATAGGACAAACACTCTGTATAGTTCTTAGACATTGGTGCTGGCTGATGCATGGGAGACAAGAAAGGCAAAATGACATTTGGAATATGAGTTGAATCTAGTCAAGATCTATCAACCCTCTTCAGGGCTGGAAGGAGTCCAGTATAGGGAACTTGACACCAACTTAAACTTTTTTTTCCCTACAAAAAATAAAATATTTTGACTAATAGTAATTTGATGCCCACCATCTCTAATTGAGTATTACAAAATCATAGTGAAAACATAATAATAATAATAATAATAATATGAGCAAACAGTGAGAGCCTGATTCTTTTGAGGGACTGGGTCCCTTGAAGGCCTGGACTTCTAATAGGAATTGAATGGAGCTGAGCACTTCAGTTAAATTTTGAGATCACAAGTTAAGGGGCTAGTAGAGAAATTTTGTCAGATAATTCTTTGACACTCAGTGTGACCCCTCTTAACTTGATTCTTAAGAATATGCCAGTCACAATGATGTTCCAGGGCAGCCCAGCTTTGTAAAAGGGGTATCAGGATTAAGTCCCATGTCATATATATACATCTGGAAGAATGTCCAGTCTTGAGATTACTCTCCACTGAGACCAGATGTAAGATATTGGAGCAAGGAGGTTTTGCTTTTTGTCTAGAACTAAATTTAGCAACAAAGAAGTATTTTCTCCTTTTCTCAAACAGAATATTGATGTCTTAATTCAGGAAAAACAAAAGTAAGCATGAAGTTGTGCTAAAAGGGAAATAAAGAAGTGGGTTGTTCTTGTTTGTTTGTTGTGTTATTTTTCTTTTTCCTTTTTAAAAATTTTTTTAAAGATTTTATTTATTTATTTGACAGACAGAGATCACAAGCCGGCAGAGAGGCAGACAGAGAGAGAGGAAGGGAAGCAGGCTCCCCACTGAGCAGAGAGCCTGATGTGGGGCTTGATCCCAGGACCCTGGGATCATAACCTGAGCGGAAGGCAGAGGCTATAACCCACTGAGTCACCCAGTGCCCCCCCTTTTTTTCCTTTTTAAATTTGTTTATGTTGGCTCAAAAATCATCTTCAATGGTGAGTCAGAGTTGAAAAGAAACATTTGAATCTGCTGAATTAGGTAAGAGTAGAAAGAAATTACTAATAAGCTAGAAACATAGCCATAGGATAGCAAAACTCTTATTTCCAAATTGGGACATGCCATTTGCTATCTTTTTTTTTTTTCTTTTAAAAGATTTTATTTATTTGCCAGAGATAGAGAGAGAGAGTACACACAAGCAGGCAGAGAGACAGGCAGAGGCAGCGAGAGAAGAAGGCTCCCTGCTGGGCAAGGAGCCCGATGTGGGACTCGATCCCAGGACCTTGGGATCATGACCTGAGCCAAAGGCAGTGGCTTAACCAACTGAGCCACCCAGGCATCCCTGCTATCTTTTATATAATCAGGCATTGAAGAAGTTTGCAAAAATGTAAAACAAGTCCACTTTTATCACCATTTTTTTGTTTGTTTGTTTTGTTTTGGATAATGTAGTTAATTCTACATTAAAATATGTTTTTGTTACTAGGTAACAGGTTTATTATTTATGATTTTAAGTGTATTAAGAAAAACAACTCAGTTTTAATTTCTAATACGGTAAATATATATATATATATATATATATATATATATATATAATATCTAGTCGTCCTTAATAATATGTAATTTCAAAAACATTCTGAGACCTATAAGTTTGAGAATCAGTGGGCTAGAAGAAGGCAAATATGCCCAGAAGAGAAACAAAACAAAACAAAACAAAAACATTTGGATGTTGCTGCTTAAACATTTTCGCAGGACAAAAGAGTATAGAAATTTAAAAGTTGCCAAGAAAATGACTCGAGTGACAGACAAAGGGACCTATCCAAAAAACTAGAAAAAGGAGAAAACAGAATAAGCTTAATAGAGACCATGGAGGGTATAGGGAATAGAGGTCCCAGTGAAGCTGAAGAACAGATACAGTGGGGGGTGGGTGTTAAGAGAAACTGAAGGTCTGAAGCTTGACCTCAGAGGATAATGATAATATGAAACATAATCCATTTAGCTTTCCTACGTTGGGATTCCTATCTTTCCTGGGAAGTGTGAGGGAAGGGTGAGGGCTGAGAGTGACTGAGATGCAATTGGAAAGCAGACCACTGGAAATGGACTTGAGGAATGAGGATATTGGATGGTTGTTCACTGGGATGTTGAAGATCCTAACTGCCCGAGGTTGGGTAATGGTTAAGGAGCAAAAGAAGGCAAGGGAATCTTGAAAATAGGATGGAAACAAGAAGATAGTGGATGGACTGAAAGTAGGGGGACAGAGAGCAGGGAAAAAAATGAAAGAGCCTTAAATAATCTGCTTTTTGGAGGAGGATAAATAATTTATTGCTTGGTTCTTATCTACTTGGGGTTGAAAATAATGAACAGCATCCACTTGAAAGTGCTGAAGGAGGTAGGATGCCCTCAGGGAAGATCAGTGTCTTCTGGAGACAACCAGTAGTGCTTTATGAAGGAAATAAGGGAGTTTGCAAAAATGCATAATAAAGAGCAAGTGGGATCCTGATATGGAATGGGGTCTAATAGGGCACTAAAGACAAATGTGGGTGGGGAGGAATTAATGGGATAGATGGCTGAAAATACTTACAATTTGGATGTTGACAGAGCATGACATGAGTGTGAATTACATGGGCTGTAGCAAGTAGCAAGTCTATGTATATATGCAGACAGACACACATACATATGTAGTGCCTTACATCGCTTTTTATAACACTTTTTCTTCTTTACCTTCTTTTTTTTTTTTTTAATATTTTATTTATTTATTTGACAGAAATCACAAGTAGGCAAGAGAGAGAGGAGGAAGCAGGCTCCCTGCCGAGTGGAGAGCGCAAAGCGGGGGTCGATCCCAGGCTCGATCTCAGGTCAGGGATCATGACCTGAGCCGAAGGCAGAGGCTTTAACCCACTGAGCCACCCAGGCGCCCCTCTTCTTTACCTTTTAATATTCAACTTGATCCTATTTCCCTCAGTGTTTTAGGGGTGTTCCAAAATGCAATATGTGCATTTCTGTCAAACGTGAGGACTGTCATAGAAGTAATCTACCTTTTGTGGCCCATAGAATCTAGAATCTTGAATTTTAGGATTAATGTCAGTCAAAGGAATTGGCAATCCCATTTATGAAGATAAGCTGGGGAGCACGTGGGTGGCTCAGTCATTAAGCGTCTACCTTTGGCCTAGGTCATGATCCCAGGGTCCTGGAATGGAACCCCGCACTGGGCTGCTTGATCAGTGGGAAGACTGCTCTTCCTCTCTCATTCCCCCACTTGTGTTCCCTCTGTAGCTCTCTCTCTCTCTCTCTCTCTGTGTCAAATAAATAATATTAAAAAAAAAAAGATCAGTTGGGGGATGGACATTAGACATAAATCATAATCCCAGAAGAATTAGAACTTGCAGAAACCTTTTGTTTAGATCACCTAAAATATCAAAGTACTGTGTTAAATTAGATTTCTTCCATACAGAAGGCTGAGTTCTCTTTGGTCAGTAAGTTGGAGAAAGAGATTTACAGCAGACACCATTATACCATCAGATTCAATACTATTTCAGGAAAACAGTGTGTAAACAGTATCAGAAATCGTTTAAATGAGTTAAAATATATTTTTTGCCAAACAAACTTTTTATCTGCATGTATTCAACATTTAAAAATGTTTTTAAAATATGATTTTAAGTAAAATAGTGCCTAATTTTGATAAATCAGCTTTTAAATAAAATCTATACTGTCAACAAGTAACTATTAACATCTGTATAACAAATCATAAATTACTCCAAGCATCCTCTGTTCAGTGTGGGTTTGGTAGCTGGACTCTTAAGGAAACATCTTTTCCACTGAGGAAGTAAATTGCCTCTTCTGTCTGTAGCTTGTTTTCCATATGTGGCTCTTCACTGTGTGGAATTAGCACTTTTTTATGAGGAAGCTCACCTTGTTGATTCATTTCATTACAATTTGCTGAAGTACTGTGACCATCTGGGAGAGAGGTCTTTGGCTGAGACAAACCCTGGGGTTAGTCACAGTTGGTGTCTAGAGTGAAAGAGACAAAAGTGTCATGAGGGCCTGGAAGCTAACTTTGAAAGTCAGCTACAGGCCACACCAGGGGTACACACAAAAAAGACTTCAAAAGGAAAAAAAAAGCCCTGAACAGTTTGGGTTGCAGACACTGTGACTAGAGCCTGTGTTGAAAGCCAAGCAAGAGTTTTCTAAGACATACAGAAGTGTCTCCTCTATCCCCTTCCCTGGAAGAAATGGTTTCATAAAATAGAATAACAAGTCCATCAATCTTCTCTAGCCTTTTCAAATTAAATAAAAAAGCTTAGAAATATGCATATTTAGAATGACACTAATTACAGTAAACTCTAATTTGAGGGTTGTTTCAGAATTGCCAATTAAGTGATTTTCTTACACAGTATGTAAAATCTGAAGGTGAGGTAGGTCATATTTGAGCCTTAATGTACATCATGCTGTTTTAATGATGCCTTGAAAGCATTGCAGAATTGTATGTAAGTAAAGGTTACTTTTCTTTAAATTCTTCATTATCAAACATACTATTTTTCCATCTGGCGTATTATGGATAATATAACATATAGAAATTCAAAGGAACACTTATTTGAATCTAAATTGTCAATTAATATATAAAGTTGATTGCAAACACTCCACCAAACAAAACTCAGTATCCCAGCTTTCATAAGCGGTTCTGTTTCCAAGAGAAGTTGCCTTTCTCCTTTCAGAAAAGATTTGTAACTCACCTACAAGATTGAAGTGCTGTGAAATTTTAATGAAAATTTGCAAGAGATGGTGGAGGGGGATGTTAAATGACTAGAAAGGAGGAGGTCTTTAATTATATCATTTTCTTATGCTTTCTTTGCATTTTACCATATACAGTACAACAAACAATTTAACAGTTCTTAAGAGGCTTCGATGACCAGTGGACAGGAAAATTAAAACCATACAGCTAAAGACACATTCAGCTCTACAGATAGGGCTGTAGAGAAATTAAATTTTTTTTTTTTCCTGACTGTTGATGTTTTACTTGAGTTGGCTTTATGAGTATTAGTTAACTGTCCAGCACCTCTTCTTAAAGACTTTGCTTGGTAATTATAAGAGTCAAGTAAAACTAATCTAAATTTCTAGGCGATTTCAGTGCCTTTTTTTTTTTTAACCTTCTTGTTAATACAATTTAATAGTAAGTCAAGCGAGTTTGTGGATTGAATTGTCACATGAGGCCTGAGATTTAGAAATAGGAAACATAGAAGATGATAAAGGAATGGAGTTGTTAGAACAATCTTTTCTTCTTCTGAATCTTATTAAGGAATGATAGATAGTAAATTAAATATTAGAGATTAAAAAATATTTTGGTTAGGGGTGATTGCCTTTGTTTTTCAGCTTCATTAGAGGGACCACCTTATAATCCTGGGCTGTTACCAAAGGCACATAATCCTATTAATTGCCCTTCGTGATTTTTTTTTTTCTGTCTACGTTCATTTTCAACCATTTGATAGTCAGATGTGCTCAATTGTGGTCCTTCATGCTTAAGAAACACACTTAACAACAACAACAAAAAAAATCCCCTTCTTCAAAGATTAGTGTGAATTTTAACGAGTTGTGCATTCTTACTGATTTCTCCAGCGATGTGTTATACTAATACATCATTTCTGAAAGCTGTCTCTTTAATGATGTATTAATATAATATATCATCAGTCTGAGGCAGAAGAAAGATAAATTACCTAAAATATGGTGTCTTCCATGGAACAAAAGATTTTTGGAATAGATTAATTTTAATTATAAAAGAAAGGGGAGTCTACTTCTGAGTAAATAATACCGGCTCTTCCCAGTCAGTATCTGCATCTCCCCAACTAAATTTAAAGATGCTGTTTAATTAGACTTCCCGCCCCCCAGTTTCATTGAGAAATAATGGACATACATTATTGTATAAATTTAAGGCATACGGTATGAAGGCTTGATTTGCATATGTTGCGAAATGACTGTAATAGCAAGTTCAGCTAAAATCCATCTTCCCATCTTCTCATGTAGATATAATAAAAGGAAAAAATATCCTTCAAATAAAAACTCATAGGACTTACTCTTTTTTTTTTTTAAAGATTTTATTTATTTATTTGAGAGAGAGACAGTGAGAGAGAACATGAGCGATGAGAAGGTCAGAGGGAGAAGCAGACTCCCCGTGATGCTGGGAGCCCAACGTGGGACTCGATCCCAGGACTCCAGGATCATGACCTGAGCCGAAGGCAGTCGTCCAACCAACTGAGCCACCCAGGCGCCCCAGGACTTACTCTTTTAACAACTTTTCTATATATATCACATAGCAGTGTCGTGAATGATCATCATGTTATACATTGCATTCCTAGCATTTATTTATTTTATAACTGGACGGTTGTACCATTTGACCACCTTTTAACAATTTCCCCACTTTCCATCCTCTGCCTCTGGGAACATGGCCACAAGTCTGATCTCTTTTCTTTTGAGGTTTTGTTTTTGTTGCTTGTTTTATTCCATTTTCTTTCTTTCTTTCTTTTTTCTTTTTAGATTCCACATGTGAGCAAGATTATACAATATTTGTCTTTGTCTGTCTGACTTGTTTTGCTTAGCATAATGCCTTCAGAGTCTAGCCATGTCACAAATGGTAGGATTTTTCTTCTTTTTTTATAGCTGAACAATACTCCTGTGTGTGTATGTGTGTGTGTGCCACAACTTCTTTCTCTGGTCATCCATTGATGGACATTTAGATTATTTCCATCTCTTGCCTTTTGTCCCTAAAGCTACTATCAACATGGGGGTGCAGATATTTTTTCAAGTTAGTGTTTTGGGATATATTCCCAGAAGTGGAATTGCTATATCATATGGTAGTTTTATTTTTTTAATTTTTTGAGGATTCTCCTACTGTTTATCACAGTGACAATATCAGTTTACAGTTTCGCCAATAAGGCACAGGGGTTTTCTTTTCTCTATGTCCATACCAGAATCTTAAAGATGATGGCCGTTCTAACAGGTATGAGGTGATAATCTCATTATGGTTTTACTTTGCACTTCTCTAAATGACATTTAAGCATTTTTTCATGTATCTGTTGGCGTTTTATAAATCTTTGTATTGGCCTTTGTCCATTTTTAAATTGGATTATTTGTTTTTTTCTAATGAGTTGTGTGAGTTATTTATATATTTTGGATACTAACTTCTTTTAGTTTGATGCAGTTCCACTTGTTTATTTTTGATCTGTTGCTTTTTCTTTAGGTGTCATATCAAAGAAATCATTACCAAGACTCATGTCAAGGAGCTTTATTCCTATGTTTTCTTCTCAGAGTGTCATGATTTCAGGTCTTATATTTAAGTCATTAATCTATTTTGAGTTAATTTTTATGAGTGATGTTAAGATATGGGACTAGTTTCATTCTTTTATATGTGAATATCCAATTAGGCCAGTACTATTTATTGGAGTAACAGTCTCCACTTAGTATTCTTAGTTTCCTTATCAAATATTAGTTGATCATATATGCTTAAGTTTTTTTATGGGCTCTCAATTCTGTTCCATCTATTTTTATGTCTTTATGCTAGTACCATAGTGTTTTGATGACTGTGGCTTTATTGTGTAGCTTAAAATGTGGAAATGATATGTGTCCTGCTTGTTCTTCTTTCTCAGAGTTTCTTTCATTATTTGGGGTCTTTTGTGGTTCCATGTAAATTTTAGCAGTAAAATTTGTCTACTTCTGTAAAAAAAAATTGGAATCTTGATAGTGATTACATTGAATCTATAGATGGCTTTTGGTAGTATTGCTATTTGAACACTTTAATAATTCAAATCCATGACCAGGGTAGCTTTGCACTTACTTATGTCTTCTTTGACTTTTTCATCAATGTCTTATAGTCTTCAAGTAGTCTTCAGGGTTGAGATCTTTCACTTTCTTGGTTAAGTTTATTTTTAAGTATTTTATTGTTTCCAATGCCATCATAAATGGAATCAGTTTCTTTATTTTCTTTTCTCAAAATCTGTGGTTGGTGTATAGAAATGCCATTTATTTTTTATTAATTTTTGTGCTACTACTTTACTGAATTCATTTATTAGATCAACTTTTTTTTTAATTAAGTTTCTAGGATTTTCTTTATGTAAAGTCACGTCACCTACAAATAGAGACATTTTCACTTCTTCCTTTCCAATTCTGATACTTTTTAAATTTCTTTTTCTTCCCTGGTTGCTCTTCCTAGGACTTCTAGTTCTATGCTGAACAAGAATGGTGAGCACCCTTGTCTTGTTCTTGGTCTTAGAGGAAAACCTTTGAACTTTTATGATTGAATATGATGTTAGCTATAGGTATGTCATATATGGACTTTAGTAAGTCAGTGTATGTTCCCTCTATGCCTGGTTTGTTCAGAGTTTTTATTATGAATAGATGCTGATTTTTGTCAAATGCTTTTTTTTAAATTTCTTACATCGACCATATGATTCATTTGTTTCATCCTACCAATGTGATGTATCATATTGATTGAATTTCATATTTTGAACCATTCTTGCTTTCTAGGAATATATCTCAGTTGATTATAATGTATGATCCTCTAACTGTACTGCTGAACTCAGTTTGCTAGTATTTTGTTGAGAATTTTTGCATCGATATTCATCAGGGGGTACTGACCTATTCTTTTCTTTTCTAATAGTATCCCTTTCTGATTTTGGTATCAAGACAATGGTCATCTCATTAAATGAGTTTAGGAGTATTTCCTTTTATTTTTTGGAAGGATTTCAGAAAGATTGGTGTTAATTCTTCTTTAAATGTTTGGTGAAACTTACCAGTAGAGCCATCTGGTCCTTGACTTTTCTTCACTGGGAAACTTATTATTTTTTTTTTTAAGATTTTTATTTCTCTATTTTAGAGAGAGAGAGAGAAAGAGAGAGTAAGTGGGGGGAGGGAGAGAGATAAGAATACTCCACCCTGAGCCTGGAGCCCAATGTGGAGCTCAGTCCCACAACACAGAGTTCATGACCTGAGCCAAAATCAAGAGTTAGATGCTTAACCAACTGAACCCACCTAGGTGCCCCTTTGCTGGGAGATTTTTGATTACTGACTTTATCTCTTCACCTCTTTACTAGTAATTTGTCTACTGAGCTTGTCTATTTCTTTCTGATTTAGTCTTTGTGAGTTGTATGTTTCTAAGAATTTTTTCATTTTATCTAGGTTGTCCAGTTTTTTGGCAGGTCGTTGTTCATGATAGCTCTTATGAACCTTTGAATTTCTGTGCTATCAGCGGTAATGTATCATTTTCATTTATAATTTTATTGATTTCCATTCTTTCTTTTTCATTCTTTCTTTTCTTTATTTCTTCTTCTTTTTTTTTTTTTCTAGCTAAATGTCTGTCAATTTTACTTTATTTTCAAAGAACCAACTCTTAGTTTGGTTAATCTTTTCTATTGTTTTTCTGTCCTTGATGTCATTTTTTTTTTTCTCTGATCTTTACTATTTTATTCTGCTAACTTTGGGATCAGTCTGTCCTTCCTTTCTCTAGTTCCTTAAGGCATAAGTTTACATTGTTTATTGGAATTTTTATGGCTTCTTAATGTAGGTTTTTATTGCTATGAATATTCCTCTTGGAACAGCTTTTGTTGCATCCCACAAGTCCTCATATGTTGTATTTTCATTTTCATTTGTCTAAGCAAACTGTAGAGATAATAAGATGGTTGATCAGTGGTTGACAAGGACTGAGAGGACAGAAAATGAATAAATGAGTCACAAAGATTATTAGCACACTAATAATCTATTCTGTATACTACTCTAATGGTAGGATGTATGATACTATGAACTGTGCAAATAACAAAACTTAGTATTGTAAACTATGGACTTCAGTTAATATAGATTTCCTCTATTGCTTGTATCACTTAGCTTTTACAAAAGACCTACATTAGTAACTGTTTTCACTAACTAAAAGAAATCTGAGGAGGATTTTTTTCTTTTACAACATGGTAATTGCTTCTTTATTTCACCTACCAAAAGTTTCAAAGGAATGCTTTATTTTTGGATAGTTGAATAAACTGTAATAATGTATCAATATTGGTTCTTTAATTATAATAAAAATACCACATTAACATAAGATGTTAATAATACAGGAAACTGTGTGTGGGGGAGGAAGGGATATGCTACAGGGGAACTCTGTACAATCTGCTCAGTTTTCTGTAAATCTAAAACTATTGTAAAGAAATGGGAAATGGGGAAAGAGGCCACTGGAACTGGGAAACCTGGGTCAAAATTATTGTTCTTTCAACTCAAACGATCCTACGAGGAAAAATCAGAAAATCTTTCTTTACACTTATTTTCTCTTCTCTCCAAAACTTTCTGTCCTTTGTAAACATTTGTAGTTCCTCCAAGATCTTGATCTTTGATCATTTTCAGGAAAGAACAATACACATATTAAGTTTCTATCTGTACCTAAATTACATATTAAGTTTCTATCTGTATCTACTATATTTGTGCTTCATGAGACTGATGTCAGCATATTTGGGCCACATGAATGAGGGATTTCTTAAAGGAGTATATTATATTAAAATAATCTCACTATTACTACCACTATCAGTTTTTTTCACTTATATATGCAAATGGTTGACAAGGACTGAGTTATTTTTTTCTGGTGCTTGGCATTTATATCTTGGTGAAAATAGATAACATGAAGTGTCTTCATTAATTAACTAGAGATACAGTTGTCATGCTGAGAACAAGCTCTGGAGGAACAATGAATCTAATAAAATGACTGTATTTGGAGAACCCATTGTTTTCTGGAACAAAGTATTCCATTGCCATAAAATAGTAAAGTGTGATGTGTAAACAAGTAAAAAAAGCTTTTGAATTTAATTTAAAATACTACTTAATTTAATATAGTATTTCTTCTTAGCTATTAACATAGATGAATTAAAAGTTATGTCAATAGTCTATCCACAAAGGGGTAGTCTATCCAAAAAGAAGAATGGAGAGAAAGGAAAGACTTTAATTGTGCTTGAGAAATGAAATAGTCAGAAATCCTGATTAGTGTGGGAGGAATAAATTATTAAATCTACCCACACCCTCTATTTTTAATCTCCACTATTCAATTTTATATTCACAATGTTCTCATACAATGGTAAAACACTAATTAGTATTTAAAAACTGATTCATTTTATGATTGACCTTCAGTTAATTTCAGTTTGTGAATTCTATTCTTTGGGTTTACAAATAGCTGGCAATACTAATTTCTTTCAGTTCTGAAAAATTAATGTTTAATTAAAATAGCTTTAAGTTATTTTTTTCTGGTGCTTGGCATTTATATCTTGGTGAAAATAGATAACATGAAGTGTCTTTATTAATTATTTTGGGAGTAGAAAACATTACTTTTTAATATAATTCAGTTTTAATATAGACTCCTTTTGAATGATTCTTGCAGAGTTGAGAAATATTTTAAAACCATAATTATATCATACTATCTTTTTATCATAATTAGAAGGTGGAGAGCATTAGGATCATAATAATGAGGGGGGAAACACAGATAATTAAAATAATTTTTGCAGATTATCAATAATGGAAAAAGAGAGAAATTAATATATCCTGTATCTTCTTACCTTTATTCAATAAGGGTTACCACAAGAAGCATTTATTACATTTCTAAGAGTGTCTGGTGCAATTCTGGATATCACAAAAGTGCAAAGTTCACTCTTGTCCATACTTTTTGTCCAAATGTCCTAATCTCAATTAAGCAATCCTTATATGCTTTACATGTTGATTTCAGTCAGACCAAATCTTTGATTGGAGTTCATTCCGTAAGAGGATGTAGATAAAAATTTCTCAATAAGAAAGACACTTGCT